>NC_139024.1:140120393-140515306 GCF_964662115.1 Mustela nivalis
GGAAATGGAAGTATTTCATGGAGTAGACGCACAGCTTCGAAAACAGATATTTGAAATCTTTCTCTTTGGGAGTATAAATAACACATATAAACTCAATAGTTAATGGACTAGAATACACATGAAAAAGCAATAATTCATTTTCTACATGCTTTAGCATATCCCTACCCTGATGTAGATTTCATTTTTAATTTATCTTTTAAAATCCTAACATTTTTAACTGCCAATCTGCTAAAGTCAAGATCTATGCATATGCAACTCTTTTCTATAGTCAGGCATCAGTACGGTCATTTTTTACTACATTTTTCTTTTTTGTTTTCGATGATCAATTCATAATGATGGATTAAGTTAAAGCTAAAAATTCAGTATTTTTGTTGTAACAGTCTTTTTTTTTATTTTGTAGAATACAGAAAAATAATATGGCAACAAAATTCTCCCAACATTTTTACACGTATGAAAACGTTGGGGCTTTTTTATCATTAATCATCATCCACTTAGTTATTCATTTCAGTCCCGTTGCTAGGTATAAGTTAGCATCTTCAATTTTGTAATATAATGTAAAGAATGTTGTGTCAACTTTGCCTTCAGGGCTGATGAAGACTCTACTGAATAAATGTTATATTTACCTTGTAGTGGAGGAAGGATAGAAGTTTGAAAGGTGGAGAAGGGTAGAAAGTAAAATTTTTAGTTAAATTATTTTATTTTTGATAATGAGAAAAATCTCCAAAATTGCTCAAATTAGAAATTCTGTATGTTTGGGGCACCTAGGTGGCTCAGTGGGTTAAGAGTTCTGCCTTGAGCTCAGGTCATGATCCCAGAGTCCTGGGATCAATCAGGCCCTCTGCTCAGCTGGGACCCTGCTTCCTCCCCTCTGTCTCTCTGCCTGCCTACTTGTGATCTCTCTCTCTGTCAAATAAATAAATAAAATCTTTAAAAAAAAAAAAAAGAACTTGACAAGTGTTGAAGAAGTGAAAGGTATTCATACATTGCTGGTTGCAGTGTAAAATGGTGCAGCTACTTTGGAAAATAGTTTGGTAGTTCTTTGACATTAAACAAGAGTTACCCTATAATCCAGCACTTCTATTCCTGGGTATATATCCAAGATATTGGAAAGCATAAGATTACACAACTCTTATAGCCGAATAGTCATAGCAGAATTATTTATAAGTGTCAAAAAGTGGAAACAACACAAATATTCATCAACTGGTGAATGGATAAACAAAATGTATTAATGCCAGCTGCTGCATATTCAGTCATGAAAAGAAACGAAGCAGTGATACAAGCTACAGCACGGATAAACCTTGCAAACATTATGCTTCGTGAAAGAAGCCAGGCACAAGGGCCACCTAAGTATCAATAAGGGAAAATGTGTGTTCCAAGATGGCCAACTGAGTCAGCAAAGGAGTCCCAGCCACTGCCTTGTGGCTCTTCTGGGTTCTTCTCTCTGCCTTGCTTCCTCTGTGTATGTGCCAAAAGTACCAAGTACGCGGAAATAGAAGAATACAAGTTATCTCCTTTGTCTGTGCTTGGGCTCAGATCAATCTTACTCAAATTTCTCTGTTATTGTGTAAAACATCAGGAAAAAAATTTTCCAAATGTTAAGGCACAAAGGTCCACCCATATTTCAAATGTCACGATAATTTATCTTCTATTTTTTAAAGATTCATTTACTTATTTTAGAGAGAGAGAGCATGAGTATGTGTGCAGGGGTGGGGGGGATGGGGCAGAGGAAGAGCGGCAGAGAATCCTTGGATGGCTCCCTGCTGGGGATGGAGCCCCCTTGTGATGTGGGGCTCAATCTCAGGACATGAGATTATGACCTGAGACAAAACCAAGAGTTGGATGCCCAACCTACTGAGCCACACAGATGCCCCAAACGTCAGGATAATTTATGACTTCGAAGATGTATTCCTTCCCAGTGCAGTTGATGAAAAGGAATCAGTGCAGTGATCATGATGTGAAAACACACTAATTGTATCTTGGAGCCATTTTAGATAGTATAAGATTGTAAAAAAAAATGTAAGCTAATGCAAGATGTAAAAACTTACTCTTGAAGGATAGAGTAAAACATGAAAAATGATACAGGCACACCACATTTTGTTGTGCTTTGTTTTATTTCACAGATGCTTTTTAAAAAAACAATTTAAAAGTTTGTGACAACTTTAAATTGAATAATTCTACTGGCACCATTTTTATAATAGCATCTGCTCAGCCAGTGTCCCTGTGTCACATTTTGGTAATTCTTGCAACACTTCAAACTTTTTCACTATTTTTAAATTTGTTATGGTGATTGGCAATTATGACTTGCTGAAAGCTCAGATGATGCTTAGCATTTTTTAGCAATATTTTTAAAATAAAATATGAACTTTTTTTAGACAATGTTATTTGCACACTCAGTAGACTACAGTATGGTGTAAACATAACTTTTACATGCATTGGGAAACCAAAATGATCTGTTGACTTACTTTATTGAGATACTTTATTGCGATGGTCCAGAACCAAACTCACAATATTTCTGAGATATACCTGTAATGTAATGGAACCCTGGACTTAAAATCTGAGATAATATTTATAAAGACTGGGGGCACCCGGGTGGCTCAGTGGGTTAAAGCCTCTGCCTTCGGCTCAGGTTGTGATCCCAGGGTCCTGGAATTGAGCCCCGCATCAGGCTCTCTGCTCAGCAGGGAGCCTGCTTCCTCCTCTCTCTCTCTGCCTGCCTCTTTGCCTGCTTGTGCTCTCTCTCTCTGTCAAATAAGTAAATAAAATCTTTAAAAAAATATTTATAAAGACTGAAACAGGTGGAGGGGAGATTTTTCAAATAGGAGAATTAAAATAGATTTCTATGTCACTTGTCATTGGACAATTAGATAAACAGAAAGAAAAATATTCTGAAAAATCCTGAGGATAATCACTGAGTTTGAAATAAGAAAAAAAAAAAATCTTTCTAAAGAAACAGACAAAAAAGCAGACAAGTACTGTCTGTAGAAAACAAATTGGCAAACAAATACCAAAAGAGGCACGAAAACAGAAAACAGAACAAGAAGACAAAACAAGTCCAAATATAATATTTATAAGAACAAAAGTTAATGCATTAAAAGCACAAAGACTCAAATTGAATCAGGCAAATGAAAAGAAACCAAAAAAAGAAATCAGGGCTTGAAACATTACAATCAGACAAAGGCCAAAATAAGTACATGGAATAAAGAGAACCTCTTTATATTGAAAAAGCACACAATTCACAATGATGATAAATACAACATCAATCTTTATGTGTTGAATAATCTGTCCTCCAAATATACAAAATAAAACTATTAAAATACAAGGAAGAGAGGATGGAAACATTTTACTCAGAGATTTTGACTATCTTTCCCATTCTATGTGATCAAGTAAAGACATAGAGGATCAGGGGAATATTATGATACAGTTAATTTAATAGATACATATGAAACTTTATAACCAATACAAGGATATGTACTTTTTTCTATGTTATTTGGGGATTCATAAAAATTGATAATTTATGAGACCAGAAACATCTTAATAAATTCCTCAAAAAATTAACATTTTATCATAATCAAGTTAAAATAAAAATTAGTAACAATTTAATTCCATCAAAAATTACAACCTGATCATTGAAAAAATAAGCTTCACTTTACTTGTAGTTATGTAGTAAGTGAAAAAGTAGAAAATAAAAATTGAATACTTCAATACTGATATCCACACCATACTTTAGGAGAAAATATATTGCCCTTATGGGTTTTATTATAAAATATACTTAAAATCATTGAGTAAATCAATTTGAAATCATATAAAAATATAAAGTAACTTAAAGGGAATAACAGGAATTAAAAATGTGAAAGCAAAAATTAATGAATTATAAAATAGAAAAAGAGTCAAATGGATAAAAATATTCCAAGAACTATTTTCCTAAAATGTCAAATTAATAGTCATCCTTCTAGCAAGACTGATTGGAAGACCAGAAGACACAAATCTGTTATTGTTGCTCTAATAATAACATGATTACCAATAATATCCACAACTTCATCCACTTACTGAACACTTGCTATGGACCAGATCCTGTACTGATGTCTTTATATACAGAATTGTTGAGTTTGGGGTTTGAATTCACATTCCCTGCACTTAAATTTTATCACTGTGAGCTTTCAGCTACCTCTATTCCTTCTGTCATAAAATTAGGATAATGTTAACCCGTACTTCATAGGACAGTTGTGAGATTTTACATGACAAACATGTACACAACAAACATGTAAAACGCTGACAGCAATATGTGCCATATTGTAGACATTTAAGAAAGTCAGTTTATTAAAATAATTGTTTTTATTTATTTGACAGAGACAAAGAGTGCACAAGTAGGGGGAGAAGCAGGTAGAGGGAGAGGCAGGCAGGGGGAGAGGCAGAGGCAGAGAAAGAAGCAGGCTTCCTGCTGAACAAGAACGCTTGTCCGCCATCACATGAGACTCGATCCCAGGACCCTGCAATCGAGACCTGAGAAGAAGGCAGCCACTTAACCACCTGAGTCACCCAGGTGTCCCCCCAGAAGTTAGTCCTAAGGTGCAGGTAGAGAGTACATCACTTAGAACTGTATTTGATGAGAATAATCATGTCTTTTGTAGTGGTTTAAATAAGTAAGAATTATATTTTCCTCATGCAAGAACTCTAGAAGTAAGTCCAGAGCTGGAAAGGCAGCTTAACACTGCATGAAGCACTAGGACTTTGTGGGCTACTCCCCCACCCAATTTCTCATATTGTTCAACCATAAAGAAGAAGGAAATCCTGCCTTTTGTGATTATGATTGGAGCTTGAGGGCATTATGAGAAGTGAACTAAGTCAGACAAAGACAAATACTGTATGATCTTATCCACAAAGAAAGAGATGAGGTTTGTGGTTACCAGAGGCAGAAGGCGGGGGGTGGGGTTATTGGATGAAGGTGGTCAAAAGGTACAAACTTCCTGTTGTAAGATAAATTAGCCCTGGGGATATAATGAGTAACATGGTGATATAATTAATACTGCTCTGTGGTATATTAAAAGTTACTGAGAGAGTGGAGTTTTTACCTAAAAATTCTCATCTCAAGGAAAAAATATTTTTCTCTTTCTTTTTCTTTATATTTATATGAGATGATGGATATTAATGAAACTGACTGTGATAATTGTTTTGCTATATATGTAAGAAAAGTCATTATGTTGTATACCTGAAATATATAGAGTATATATGTCAATTATGTCTTAATAAAACTGAAAGAAAAAAAAACACCAGGACTTCTTATAACTTCTTATTTTGCTTTTCTTTCTCTACGGCTATCACCCTTATGGTCACAAGATTTTGGGTACACCTCCAGGCATTGCTTCTTGCAGTCCAGGCAGGAAGAAGGGAGAAAGTTAAAAGCTTTATCTTTATGAGGTTGTACTTTTTGATTTGAAAACAGTGCACTCCTCATTGACTTTTCACTGAACAGAAGTGCATTGCATGGCTAATCTTAATGGCAAAGGACACTGGGAGATTAAGCATTTTGAGCTGAGTACGATGCTATGCCTAACAAAATATGGTAAAGGAGAAGAAGCAATAGATCCTGGGTAGGTAGCCAGCAGTGTCTCTCATGGAGAGGAGTAAAAGTTTTTCTGTGTACTATTATAATATTTTAATAAATGGGATTATTGTTAAGGAGCTATAATATATATATATTTCTTGATTCAAAAAACGAGGAAGCTTAAATAATTACTAAGATTTTAAGAATTTTAAAAATTATTATTTTTTAAAATGTTTTATTTATTTATTTTAGAATGAAAGAGAGAGCACACAGCAGCATGAGCAGGGGGAGGGGCAGAGGGAGAAGCCTACTCTGCTGAGCAAAAAACCCCACCTGGGCCTCCATCCCAGGACCCTGGGATTAGGACCTGAGCCAAAGTCTGAAGCTTAACTGACTGAGCCACGGAGGCCCAAGATTATTATAAATTTAAACAATTACATTAAAAAAGGACACCAAGCCAGGGGGATTGCACAAGCAACATGTTTTTTAATTTCTTGAGGACACATTGTACCCATTAGTTTTTTAAATGTTCCAAAGGATACAAAAAATAGGAAACATCTCTATTTGTGTTACAAAGATGGCAAAAATCTTATTACCTGACAAGAATTGCTCAAAGAAAAAAAAATACAGGCCAAATTTAGTAATGCATGAAGATAAAAATGCTAGAAAAAATATAAGTAAATACATTTTAGTATGTACAGTTAACAGTAACATGTTACAACTAAGGATTTAGTCCTGGAAATCAAGAGTGGATAAAAAGTTGGAAATCTGTTTGTATAATTCATCCCATCAAGTAGGTAAAATGTGAAAAACTATTTGTTCACAAAAACTCCTAATAAATTATACAGATTTTTCCTTAAGTATGCCCCAAACCAGTAAGAGCCACCATCATAGTTAATGGCTTTCTGTATTAGTCAGGAACAATAAAATGATGCTCATGTTAAAAAATATTCTTTTATCATAAAAAGAAATGAATATGATTATCAAAAGGAAGGAAACAAAATTATCATTTACCAATGATATGTGCTGTTCTTCAAAAATTTCTATAGACTCTTAAGCCAGTACAGTATATTTGTTATGCAGAAATATACAAACATATATTAAAAATCATTATTTTGAAAACATGATAAAAATCTAAAATTCAACACCAAATATAAATTAGGTGTTAGTCTAACAAATTTATGTAGAACCTGTATGAGAAAACATTTTAAACTTTATTGAAGGTGTTGAAAGAAGACTCTTAGAGGTAGAAATATTCCATGTTGCTCATAGGAAAGACCTAGAATTGTAAAGATTATACTTTTTTTTCCAAATTAGCCTGTAAATACCCTATATTTTAGTCAAATTTTAATGGGATTTTTAAAAAACTTGACATTAAAAAAATATTTTATTCATTTATTTGACAGAGAGCACAAATAGGCAGAATGGGAGACAGAGGGAGAGGGAGAAGCAGGTTTTGTGCTGAGCAGAGAGCCCGACCTGGGGCTCGATCCCAGGACCCTGGGATCATGGCTTGAGCTGAAGGCAGATACCTAACTGACTAAGCCCCCTGGGCACCCCTCACTTAAATTTTTTTATAAACACCTATCTCTTCAGTAAAATATGTTCTTCTTGGCATGGAGTTTTGTTCTCTGACAATGTTATTTTTAAAGTCACAGGAAGAACAAAGAAACAAGAATAGCAAAGAAAATTGTGATTAAAAGGGTTTCTAAGGCAATCTTTGACTTACTAGAAATTAAACATATTAGGCTTCTAATAATTTAAACAGTAAGACAGTGCAGGGATAGATGTGTAAGATAGAAAAGAAATGCACACAGAAATCTAATATGGCAAATGATTTACCTTGTGATAGAAATTGATTTTTGTGGTTACTGAAGAACAGGTATTTCTATGACCCCAGTTAGTCTGCCATGACTCTGGCTCTTAGGTAGCTCTCCTCACCCATACATACATCACTCTCACAGTTTTCTCCAGTCTTTCAGGGTGCAGAAAGTACCCTACGTTAGCTCAGTGTCCACATGTGCAATTTATGAAATTGTACATTGATTTCTCAATGCCATTGTTAGGGTGGAGAAGACCTCAACCTAGGGAAGCATAGAGGAATGACACCAAGGCAGCTCTTTCTGCAACAGCACGGGCTTTATTGTTCCAGCATGCTGGGGCTTTGCAACATACCCGAAGATCAGGCAGAGGCTTGGAGCTCTGATCAAGGGGAGCATATGGTTTTTATACTGTTTTTTAGACAAAGGCTTGTCACAAAGCCACAATCACAGTGACCTCCTTACACAGTTACAGTTCCTGGTCTTCTCTGCACAGTTTACATTTTTCAGTTAGCCATATATTATCGTCCGGGTGCTACTTCTCAAGGTTCAACCCGCAAAGCAGCAGAGCAGTTACAGAAAAGCAAGTTAGCAGAAGCTCCACACAATTTAATTCTTTCAGCTCTTCACCATCACTATTTTATCTTTAAAGCTCAAATACCTGGATGCCATCCTCTGACAGTCCCTAGTGCTTCTGGCTGTCCTACTCAGTAACTCATAGATTCCCCTCATCACTGGAGTTCACTGTCTGTGCAGGTCCTCTGTCTACTCACTCCCCAACCAAACAGTAACTATCTGAAACATTGTTTCTTCTCCCGTTTCCTATTTTGCCACCTTCCTGTCCTGATTCCCAGAAGTCAACGTTCCCTTTTCCTTCAGTGAGAAAATGGAACACCTCCATTTCTTCAAATTTCTACCAGTGTAACTACAATCTTAATTACATCCCCACATGGTATTTCCAGCTACTCTTTTCCCAGTGGAAAAAGGGGGATTTTAATTTTTAAATTTTTTTTTTTCTTTCTGCCAAGGCTAATATCACTGCTACTTCTCAATATGACTTTCCTCACCTCTTTAGGGACTTGCCTAGGTTTGTTCCATTTCTTGCTCTTTCTTCACTGATATTTTAGTTCTTAGGTCTTCTCCATCTTTAAAGAAAGCCTCCCTCAATCCCATACTACTCTTTCCTCAGAAAGCTTCTAGAAAGCTTCTAGAAAACGTTATGTGCATTTCCAATGTACTTCAAAACTGTACCCTAAGGCTGCTCTATTTAATCCAGGGGAAACCTACTATTTGGATTCTTGGATCCAGTGTTTTAGAACCTGTCCTTCACTTCTCAGTTAAGCAAATAACTGTAAATAACAGAATGGTTTAAATGAGTGAAAGTTCATTTATTTATTTTTTTCTCACAGAAGAGGAAGCCAGAGAAAAGACATTCATGATTATTAGTAATGTTATTTGTCTTAGGTATTTGCTTATTTTTTTTTTATTAATTTGATCTATTGTTTTCTGATAAGGTTTTGTTCAATGGTTTAATCAGTTGTTGCTTTATATATTAAGTTTAGGGTTAGATCTCAATTTTGTGGGGCTTAACGACTACACAAATTGGGGCACCTGGGTGGCTCAGTCGGTTAAGCATCTAACTCTTGATTTTGGCTCAGATTATGATCTCAGGGTCATGACATTGAGCCCCAAGTCAGGCTCCATGCTGGGCATACAGCCTGCTTAAGATTCTCTCTCTCCCTCTGTCCACCCCTCTCTCTAAAAAACAAAGCAAAACAAGACAAAAAAGCAAAAGCAAAACAAAACAAAACAAAAAGCCCTATGCAGATTGGAGAAAATTCTTGAAGAAAAAGAAAAGAATATGAATACAAAATTTTATTCATTCATACACAAAAGTATTAATACAAAATTTTTAGGTCCCTGACAGGGATTTGGAAGGGATTTCAAGCAAGGGTCTTCAAAACTAAAGCTTTGTTAACATCAAGGTAAGTTTGTCACTGATTGAGTGACAAATTCATTGATTAAACAAATAAATTTATTATTTAAAGGAGTATGTATGCCTCATTTTCTTGATTTATTATGTTTTAGATCATAGATTGGGTACATATAAAAGGGAACTGTCATGCATCTGTTATTTTTCTTCTTTATCATCAGTCTTTGTCAAGAACTTTAGGACATTGAGTATTCATTGGTTAAAGGAAGATATAGACTTTGCTTTAATACTATTTATAGTCTGCTGGGTAAGTGGGAGAGGGAGAGACAGAGAGAGAAAGAGAGAGACTCAAACAAGTAAATCAACATTCAGTTTTAGAGTATGATAAAACACTATAAAGAAACTGACAAGACATAGGTTTGGAATTACCAACTTGGACATGGCCTTTCAGAAGGGTATATTTAATCTGAGTTTTTGAAGAGTAAGAGGGAGCCCACAATATGAATTGTGGGTGAGATGAGTATAGGCAGAGGGAGCCATACCCTGAAATTGGAAGGCACATGGTGTTCTTGAGAAAGTCTTTGGGGGACTAGAGGTCTGGATATCTGTGAAGAGGACAGAAGAGTGACAGGTGATGAAACAAGAAGGGATCGGGAGGGAGACAACCATTAGAGACTCTTAATCTCAGGAAACAAACTGAGGGTTGCTAGGGGGTAGGGAGAGGGTGGTTGGGTTATGGACATTGGGGAGGGTATGTGCTGTGGTGAGTGCTGTGAAATGTGTAAGCCTGACGATTCATAAACTTGTATCCCTGGGGCAAATAATACATTATATGTTAATAAAAATAATAAATAATAATCATAATAAAAATTTACAGAGGAAAAAAAAAAGAGTGACAGGTGATAAGCTTGGAGAGGTGGGCAAAGGCCAGTTAATGGCCAGTTCAGGACCTGAGTGAGCGAGCATGTTGAATAATAGAGATTGAAATGGGGAAAAAGGAAATCTAATAAAAGACTTCACTGAGCACAATTCAAGTTTCCTGGTGCCTAATTACCTCAGAGAAGCCCTAGGAATTCTGAAGGACCCCCGCATACAGCTTCTCATGTATCCCTTCCTGGTGAGTAAGGCACAGGCAGTATTTATCTGTTGAACAGGATACATTCAAATACCTTCAGTTTAAAAGGGTTCACAATCAAATGTGTTATATTTATATCCTTAGGTAACAGCCCTCGGAGGAGTTTACTATTACAGTGTCATCAGTATCACCTACCATGGACTCTCCTTCCCAAAAAACACTTTTGCATATTGCAATATTGCATGGCCATGCTTTTCCTCTCTCTATGAGTGTAAATAGTAGGTTATATAGTGGAATATATAATTGCATACTTGATGAGCATGTCAAATTTATATATATGATGGGATTATTATTTTTTGGGTACAAATGTCTGGAGAAGCATTGACAGTAAAAGGTGGGCAGCCTCCTAAGTGTGTGCTATTGCCAAGTCTTGGAGACTGAGGTTTATATATTTCTGGAAGAAAGACGAAAAGAGAAAGAAGGATGGAGAGAGTATGAAGGAAAGCCAATAAAATGGGAAGAATAGAAGTTGTAAGGTCATTGAAGTTCTAAGGTAGTTGGTAGCCAACAGGCATTTGAAAGTTGATGCGAACAATGGCATTTTTAAACGTCAATGTGCCCATGGATTACTTGGAGAATTTTGTTAAAGTGAAGATTGGTCAGGAGTAGTTTGCATTTCTTTTTTTTTTTCTTCTTCTTCTTCTTTTCTTTCTTTCTTTCTTTCTTTTTTTTTTTTTTCAAGTTTTAACTTAAGTTTCTGTTAAGTAACTACAGTGTAGTATTATTTTCAGGTGTACAATATAGTGACTCAGCACTTCCATGAAAACCTTGTGTCCTTCACACCAAGGGCACTTCCTTGTCTCCATCACCCATCCACCCCCACTCTGGTAATCATCAATTTGTTCTCTATAGCTAAGGGTCTGTTTCTTGGTTTGCCTCTAGCTCTTTCTTTCTCCCCCTCATGCCTGTTTGTTTTGTTCCTTGAATGCCACAAATGAGTGAAATCATATGGAATTTGTCTTTGTTGGACTTATTTCATTTATTGCACTTAGCATAATACCCTCTATCCCTATCCACATCATTGCAAATGGCAATATTTCATCTTTTTTTATGCCTGGGTAATATTCCATTGTATATATAGATATACCACGTTTTCTTTATCTGTTTATCCGTTGATGGACACTAGGGCCATTTCCATAATTTGGCTACTTACATAATTTGCTGCTATGAACACCAGGGTGCATGTATCCTTTCAAATTAGTATTTTTGTGTTCTTTAGGTAAATATGTAGTAATGCAAATGATGGATCATAGAGTAGTTCTATTCATAACTTTTTGAGGAATCTCCACACATTTCCAGAGTAACTGCACAAACTTGCATTCCCACCTACAGTGCAAGAGGATTCCGCTTTCTCCACGTCCTCACCAACAACTGTTTCTTGTGTTGTTGATTTTAGCCATTCTGACAGAAGTGAAGTGATACCTCATTGTAGTTTTGATTTGTATTTCCCTGGTCATAGTGTTGTTGAGCATCTTTTCATGTGTCTGTTGGCCATGTGTATGTCATCTGTGGAAAAATGTTCTTGTCTTCTGCCCCTTTTTAGTTAGGTTATTCATTTTTTTGGTTGTTAAGTTTTATAAGTTCTTTCTATATTTTGGATACTAACCCTATAACAGATATGTCATTTGCAAATATCTTCTTCCATCCTGTAGGCTGCCTTTTAGTTTTGTTGTTTGTTTCCTTCACTGTGCAGAAGCTTTTCATTTTGATGAAGTCCCAGTAGTTTATTTTTGCTTTTGTTTCCCTTGCCTTAGGAGACATATCTAGAAAGAAGTTGCTATGGTTAATGTCAGAGGTTACTTCCTGTGTTCCCCTTTAGGATTTTAATGGTTTCCTGTTTCACATTTAGGTCTTAAATCCATTTTGAATTTATTTTTGTGTATGGTATTGTAAGAAGAAAATGATTCAGTTTCATTCCTTTGCATGTTGCTGTGCAGTTTTCCCTGCATTTGAAAAAAATAATTATTTGTCAGAGAGAGAGAGAGAGAGTGAGCAGAGTGCAGTAGGCAGAGGGAGAAGCAGACTCCCTCTTAAGCAAAGAGCCTGATGTGGGGCTCAATCCCACCACCCTAGGATCATGACCTGAAGGCACATGCTTAACAGACTGAGCCACCCAGGCATCCCTTTCCTTGCATTTTTAACACATCCCTAATGTTGTTGGCCTATGGACCATATTTTGAGTCTAGTAAAGAACGGTTTAAAGTTATTTCCCTTCCTATCCTGCAGATTTTGAACTTGGAAGCCTCATTCTGTGTGTTAGTTAGTTTCTTAAAGTAAATCTCTCCCTCCCTCTCTCTCTCATTGGTTCTATTTCTCTGGAGATCCCAGATCTATTTTGTTCCCCAAATGCATGGCTAGAAGCAAAGTTCTCCAAAGATGAGGGAATGACATGATGGAAGGAGTTTGGATCCCTCAGTCACTACTGAAGGCAAAGTGCCCAGTATCATGCGACCTATATCCAGCTTTGAGCTAGAAATAAAATTTTTGCTGTTTTTGTTAAATCACTGGCGAAAAGAAAGTCAAGTTACGTTCTTCTAGTATAATACAATTCTAGTTTTTTAAAAATCTTGATTCAATTTTTAATATATTCAATGGTGAAATCCAGATGTCCTAGCTTATCCAATGTTAAAGCTCTTCCTTCTATTTTTTTGGTGACCTCATGGGCCTAAAGAAATATAAGCTGACTGCCTCTTTCTTCTGTACCTTTTTTGTGAGAGACCCTCCTTCATCCCCTGTATCACTAGAAAGTTCTACTCTGCAATTCCTCTGACCGAGCATCTATTTCTCCATTATTCGCCATGAATTTCTGCACAAAGTCACCTTCTCATCTAGGGATCACTGAGGTTAACTACCTTTTTTTCTTTTTTTCCTTTTTTTAAAATTAGGTGTCTTGGGGAAACTGATAAGTCTACATTTTACTAGTGGTGTCAGCCTCCAGGTTCTTCTCACTATGGTGTCTCCCCTCCAGGAGGATTTATGTAGGCAAGATGTAAGACGTGCCCAGGCTGGCTCTGTTTCTTGAGTGGACCTCATCTAGTCCATGGGAAAAAAACTTCATGCATTCTTTGTCCAGAAGTATCTTGGGAGACCAGGCTATACCCAATGGAACATTTCCTTTGTTCACCATCAGGGCAGATAACCAGTCATTGGGTCTCACTCTTTAGATTTCTCTAGCTTAAATCAGAAACCAGCCCACTGTGCCCCCTAATCTCCAAATGGTCCCAATGATGGATGGGCCTCTTTTGTGGTTGGAGATGAGGACCCACACACCTAATCTGTTCCCGTTGGGCAAAGACACAGCACAGTTCTTGCCAAGAGAACCACTGTCTCAGTTCAAATTTAACCCAGATACTCAAAGTGAATGTTTTAGACTTTTATGTCTAGCTCTCCCACTACCACTCTGCAAGTTCTGCATAGAGGACCTACTAATGCATTTTGGAATGTAGAAGTGATTAGCACAGGATTCTGCATATAGTCAGGGAGCCTATGCCTTACAGATGGCCAGAGCACTCTTCACCCCCCAGTCACTGTGGACTAACACAGTGAGGATGATGATTTTTTTCATGACTTTTCTCAACTTGCACAATTAAGGAAAACAAAAAGTTAACCTATTTTTTAATTACATAAAATCCTCTTTTGATCTAGCTGGTGACTTATTTTGTCTTGGGTCTGCAGAGACACTGAGAAATTCCTTGTTGTTAGCAGTATTTTAAAAGCTTGAGTGTTTAACTTTACAAAATGCGATGAAGGTAACTTGGATATATTTAATTCCTTATTATTATTCCTTGAATACCTGTGCACGTTAATCTTTGTTGGTTTTTAATAATTCATTTTCTCATTCTGACTGAGAGTTTTTTCATTTAATTTTTAGAAAGTAAATATGAGGCAGAGGAATTAGAATTTCAGTTACTGTTTACATATATTCTAAAACCAGTAAGTTCAGTTTCTTTAGTTCCTTTATAATTCTTATTAATATTTCAAAGCATGTATGTCCACAAATATTCACTTTAATGTATTTTTTTCCTAGGGTTTATTCCTTTGAATGAAATATGGAGTGATATTTTTCTATAAATTTGGCTATTATACATATAGATTTATAATTATATAAATTAGTCAAAGCCTTTTTGTGACAGTTTATTTTCTCTTAATATTTTCAGTTATATAATTTTTGAAGGTCCAAAATTAAAGGACCTACAGGGAAATTTAAATTATTTAAATTATCCCAATTAAGGAAAAATGTTTTGAATTTTTACATCTGATGATTTAATCTTGTAGTTGCCCTTCATAACACTTGCAAGGCTTAAGAAGATCATGAAGAGAAATTGCATTTCGTTCTAGAAACTGTGGTAGAAATCTCTGGAGTTTATCTTTATAATTTCTCATTCTTCCCTGTAAGAACCACCAATGCTCATTCCACTATCTATGAATAATTTTCGTTGACAATCAAAATATATTAACCCCAAGTGACCTCAAAGCACCGAAACCCATCGTTTCTGTTCTAAAGGCTGTTTGGCAAACGCACTTAAATCACTTAGCCACCACATGAATTCTTACAAATGAAAAGCTCTATGGGTTTGTCTATAAAGTAACTCCTAGATATTTTAATCTATGATTTCTGAATTAAATTGCATTTTATCTTAGTGATAGAGAGTTGAGTAAATTTTCTTTGCATAAGACCCATTTTTAGAGCTGATTGTGAAGACAATACTGCTCAGATTCCGCAGTAAAAATTAAATTTCCCTCCACCTTTGGCCAGAAGAGGGAAGTAGCTGACTGTATCTGAAACATCCTTGCAGTGATTCTGTCCAACTTTTTAACTTCAAATTAATTATCACTCAACAATATGATAGTTAAAATAATGTATACCATTCAACAATATAATAGTTAATATAAGGTATATCTTTCAAATGTCACTTTGTGAAAGTACGGTGTAATGTATTTTTTATTTTCCATTAACTTACTCCTTGAAGTGATTGGTTTCTCTTAGACTCTGTGTGTTTTGAAATTTAAAGAATATTTGACAGCTCCTGATGAAGCTGTGCTTTAGGTCAAAATGTTACCAAAGGATTTGAAAAACAATGACAAAACCACGCCCACCTTATTGTTTAGGGTGTAAACTTATGCTTCTGATAAAAGATTGTTATTCTTAGTTGTTCTACACAGTTGGATGAAAGCCTATGGCAACATAGGATGTTATATTGTTACCTCAAATATTGTCTATATTAATATGTTTTTATGTCTTCTGTTTTTTACCTCAAATATTGCTTATATTACTATAAATTTTTACCTCTTCTAAGTCAGGAAGGAATCACTCCTTTAAACTGCCATTTTTACTGTTCTGTTCTGTTTATATCCGGTAATATATTTGGTAATGCCTAAAATTCATCTAAACTGTTTCCCTGACTGGGGTGCCTGGGTGGCTCAGTGGGTTGAGTGTCTGCCTTCGGCTCAGGTCATGATCCCAGGGTCCTGGGATGGAGCTCCACATCGAGCCCCATATGGAGCCCTACATCAGGCTTTCTGCTCAGTGGGACGCCTGCTTCTCCCTCTCCCACTCCCCCTGCTTATGTTCCCTCTCTCACTGTGTCTCTGTCAAATAAATAAAATTAAAAAACAACAACAATACCAAATACTGTTTCCCTGACTTAGTTTGTATTCTAAAGGTCAGTTGGGAAAATTTTCTGGATAATTTTCTGGATAATTCTGGATAATTCAATAATAAAAAAATTTAGCACCTATTATTGAACAAACATAGGCATTTAAGCATTTCTGTGTTGAAAATTGTACACATTTCCTTTTTTTTTTTTTTTAAAGATTTTATTTATTTACTTGACAGAGAGAGATCACAAGTAGGCAGAGAGGCAGGCAGAGAGAGAGGTGGAAGCAGGCTCCCTGCTTGAGCAGAGAGCCTGATGCGGGACTTGATCCCAGGACCCTGAGATCATGACCTGAGCTGAAGGCAGCGGCTTAACCCACTGAGCCACCAAGGCGCCCCATCCTTTTTTTTTTTTAGGATTTTATTTATTTATTTGACAGACAGAGATCACAAGCAGGCAGAGTGTCAGGCAGAGAGAGAGGTGGAAGCAGGCTCCCCACTGAGCAGAGAGCCCGATGCGGGGCTCAGTCCCAGGACCCTGGGATCATGACCTGAGCCGAAGGCAGAGGCTTAACCCACTGAGCCACCTAGGCGTCCCCACATTTCCTTTTTTATTTAAAGTTTACACTAATTGTATTTATACATCCACACATCTCCACCATGACAACAGAATGCTAAGAATTTGGTCATCTTGTCTCATGATGTATTTTATTTAGGCCTTATAAGAATAGACTTACCAGATGACCCACTAAAAATTTGTTACTATTTGCCCAGTTACAAACCTAGTTTTCAGTAAGATGGTGTTGGTATTCAGTTTCCTCACTGTATTTTTTTATTCTTGAGTATATTTAGCTTTTATTCCTTTTTTATGATTGGATTTCCAAACTAGAAACTTTTATGAAGATCCTAAAAGAAAAACATACACCCAAAGAAGACTCAAAATACCATTAGCTCAAAATCTACACTTTGTGTAATAGAATACACCATTTGCGACACATCAAGATGGTCACAATTCTTTGAGATTTCTCTCATCACGAAGTGGGGTACTTGTGTACCTTACAATTGAATCTAGGTAAAGCCTATGTACTCCTTTGACCAGTAGTATATGGTAGAAGTGAAGTGGTATCGGTTTTCTGATCAAGAAGTTATGAGACTGGGGGTGCCTGGGTGGCTCAGTGGGTTAAAGCCTCTGCCTTCATGCTCAGGTGATGATCCCAGGGTCCTGGGATCAAGCCCCACATTGGGCTCTCTGCTCAGCGGGGAGCCTGCTTCCTCCTCTCTCTCTGCCTGTCTCTCTGTCTACTTGTGATCTCTGTCAAATAAATTTTTAAAAAATCTTAAAAAAAAAAAAGAATTTACAAGACTGGTAATTTTTGTTTCTGGTCTCCCAGAATACTTGCTCTTGGACTCTAGCCACCATGCTGTATGGAAGCCCAAGCAGCAGCACTGTGGAGGGTCCTATGTGACCAGGAATCGAGGCCTCTGGCCGACCGGATTGACAGCCAATGCCACTGTACCAGCCACATGAGTGAGCCACCTTGAATCTCTGCTCTCCAGCTTGGTCCAGCCATCCCAGCTGTCACGACAGGCGGCAGGAATAAGTCATCCTTCTCGAACACTGCTTACATTGCTGATTTGTGAGCAACATAAATGCTTGGTTTTACTTTAAGCCAAAAAATTTCAGCATGGTGGGTTATACAGCAGTGCATAATTTTTCATACAAAATCTTCTTTCAAAGAAGCTTATTCATAATAAATGATATAAAGTTAGAAATTTGGTTTTCTCTAAAGCTTTTCCTGTGAAGAGGAAAAGGAAGCCAGGTAGGTTTACAATTACTATTTGGGGAGATAGGAAACTAGTGCTAAAATTAAGTCTTGTACTCTACAACCCCACTTCTGGTTTGAAGTTCGGGTTACTTCATTGCTCCCAGGCAATGCCAGTAAATTTAGAGTCTGTACAATGTACTTAGTATGTGATTGTTCGTGTCACCATTTGTGCATAATTGGCCTCCATATGTGGACAATAAAGTTGGAATGGATTTTAGAAAAGCTCATAAAAATGTTTTTATTGTATAATGATGTTCCAAATTTTTCCCCCAAAACTTGAACTAGCATACTACAGTTAAAGCAAAAGAGAAGTAAAACTTAAATAATACCACTTTTTTTTCTTTTCTGTTTGATAAGAGCAGACAACATGAGGAGACTCCCACAGACATTCCTAATTCTTCTAGAACACACATTCTCATTTTCATACTGATTTGTTTTTATAAAATAATTCTCCTTAGGGATCAAAATACACATTTCTAGTTAGAGCAGTATACCTAAAACTTCAGCAACCATCAGAATCATCTGTAAGACTTGTAAAACATAGATAGTAGGGAACTAACCCCAGAGTTTCTGATTCATTAGGTTAGAGGTAGGTCCTGAGAAGCTACATTTCTAAGTTCCCAGACAGAGTTGTTGGTGTCAGCTATAATCACCCTGTTATGCACTAGGTCCTCAGAACGTTTTCATCTTATAACTTAATGTTTGTACCCTTTCCAACTCCTCCCTATGTCCCTCTTCTCCTCAGCTCCTGGTGACCGCTTTTCTGCTTTCTGTTTTTTTTTTTTTTTTTTTTTCAGGGTCTTTTTAATCTCGACCAATTTTAAACTGAATATGTAACCTAAAACAGAAATGACACTTCAGAATAAAATTTCAATATCAAAAAGTGTCAAATCATACTAAGCAAGTTGAGTATACGAGATGTCAATTAGTTTTTGTCTAATCCAGAATTCCTTGGTGGACAATCAGGGACAGCGTATCATAAAGTGACCATTCTCTCTAAAATATAATGCTTTCTTCAGAAAAAACACCTTTAAGCCCCCCTGTGATGAAGACAATTGTTTATAAATTAATAGGATTCAAAACAGAAGCATGGCTACAACATGAACAAATAATACAAAAATGCATGAAACCAAAAAATAGGCACCTGGAATTAACATTAGTTTTTTTATTTTTATTTTTTAAAGATTTTATTATTTATCTGACAGAGAGAGACAGCGAGAGAGGAAATACAAGCAGGGGGAGTGGGAGAAGGAGAAGCGGCTTCCCACTGAGCAGGGAGCCCGATGCAGGGCTCCATCCCAGGACCCTGGGATCATGACCTAAGCGAAAGGCAGATGCTTAATGACTGAGCCACCCAGGTGCCCCCATTAGTCTCTTTATTATGTATCAATTATGTATCATATTAGAAAATCCAAAAACTATATACAAACATATATAACTTATATCTCATATTTTGAATAAGTCAAGCATCTCAATTTTGAAGTAATTTTTAAAGTAAATTCAGGAAGTTGGAAAGTGGTTGAGAAATGATAAAATAGACTCCTATTTCAAACAGAATATAAAGACTTGTACTAAGCGGAAAGCAAATTGAACAAAAAAAAGAATTCAATGTGACGAAAGACAGCCTGCTGCTTCAGTAGCCAAACAAATCCAGAATCATCACAAAGCATACAATCTTTGATGGATTTCTATGACTTCAGTGGGAGCTGTTCAAATCTTTTACCAAAAATAGCTAAACATGGGCATAATAGCAAATTATTTGTAACCTTCTTGGTTCAACAATATTCACATGTTCCTTTACGTTTAGGTGGGTGGAATATGCTTAACCCTTTAAAATAAGGTAACTCTGTTTACCCCTGCAAGAAGGACATACAGTAACACTTCAAAATCATGACAACTCTTTTTAAAATACAATTAATTTAATTAGGGTGCCTAAAGAAAGAAATCCAGAAAAAGAGAGCAGAAACCTTTCACTGTAACGTTTTTCCACAAATTTAGACTCTAATCCAGTGGTTAAATAATGCTTGTGTCAAAATAGTGAACTGACTTTCTGCAAAGGACATCTTTGAACTGGTTTTTACTTGTGGAGCTGTTTTGTGTACTAAAGATTATCCACCTGTCAAGATGCCATCCTGAAGCCCAGATGAGTAGCTAAAGCTCATTCTACTTGCCCTCGGGACAGCTAAGCTTTGCATTTTTGATGACAATGGAATGCAGTAGCTTATGTCAAGGGTGTGTGTGTGTGTGTGTGTGTGTGTGTGTGTCTGTGTGTGTGTTCTAAAGCTTCTGTTTGAGGTTCACGTTACTTAATTATAAACTAAGCATGAAGCGGGGGAACACCCTTTACAACTACCCTGCACTTCTCATTTTAAGGTCATCCATCTCACAAAAATCTTATTTTCTCTTCATTTTAGTTTTAGGAATAGTTTATATAAGAACTATTTCTAAAATGCAACCAAACAGATGCTTAAAATATTGCATTAAGTTCTTTTCCTTGTCTTAAATAGAGAAATATTATATTTCTTATTTTTTATTGCATTTTGGAATTTAGGAAAATAAAGGGAATCCTGAAAGTCTTTTAAAGTTATCCGATTAAACAACTATAAATCTTGAGAAACTGACTTTCTGGGTCTATAATTTCACTCAAAGTGCTGGGGACAAAAGCTTTGCTTCCACAAAAAGAAACTCTTGCTGATTAAGCTTGAAGTGCTTTTTTGTTTTGTTTTGAGATAATTATCATCAGCAGTTCAACTGATACCACCGAACAAAATGATAAGCTTCTTGATCTCATGACCCTGAGACCAAGACCCAAACTGAGATGAAGAGTCTGACACTTAACCGACTGAGCCACGCAGTCACCCCAAAACAATACTGCTTCTTAAGTAACTTTATTAAGTAGTATTTTTTATAATGCTTAAATAGTTAAGCAAAACATTTGTATCAAACTTTGTATATATATATAATTCCGGTGATCTGAAGAATACAACCAAAATAGGGAGAAAATACAGTGGAATAATAATGAAAAGAGTGGTCTTAAATCTGTTATTCATGAAAAGCCCTTAAATGACTTTGATGAGGTTTCTACATATACAGGAAAGAATATGTAGAAACATATTCTTATAATGACTTTGATGAGGTTTCTACATATACAGGAAAGAATTGGACTGGATCTTTAAAATTTAATATTTAGAAATTCTATGTTTAAAAAGTGATCAGATCCATATTAGAGAGATCACTCTGATACCATTTAGGAGGTTTGAATGTCCTTAACTTGCGCTCCCTGCTCCCTGTTCTCCCTAATTTCTTTTCTTGCTTTTCTCCACTCTCTCTTCCTTTCTTCCACTTCCGCCTCCCCCTCCTCTTCTCTTTTCTGTCTCCCCTCCCCTACTTCTCCTTCTTTCTCTAACTTCTCTTTCTAACTTCTTTTCTTCTTTTCTCTTTTCTTCCTCCTTCCCTCCTCCCCTTTCTTCCTTTTTCCTTCACTGTTTAGCATATGGATCATGCCTTTAATAAAAGCAAATAAATTATGTTAACATAGAGGATGAGGAAGTTATACTAGCAGCCTAAAAGAGGAGATGGGGAGTAGGAAAGACACAGTTCAAAGAAGTGATAAATATCTTGGATTCGAAAACAGCAGTCTTGGTAGAGATACTTTAGTTTTTTATTTTTTATTTATTTACTTCAGAGAGAGAAAGAGAGAGAGCATGCACACAGAGGGAGAAGGAGAAGCAGACTCCCTGCTGAGCAAAGCCAGAGGACAGAAGTAGGGCTCAATCCCAAGACCCCAGGATCATGGCCTCAGTCAAAGGCAGACACTTAACCAACTGAGCCACTCAGGTGTCCCTTGGTAGAGCCATTTCATGTGGCACCAACAGAAGAAGACAGGGAGCTCCGAACTGTGGGATGTGGACGAAGAGTGTCAGAAATGCCTTGGTGAGTGCTGAAAATTGGAAATCATGTTTAGACGTTTAGAACCGCCCTGGCCACAGTCACTCCAACAGGTACTGCTCTTTAGAAACTCCTTTGCCGGGGATTCAGATTCTCTAGTACACTCACCTCACCATGTAGAACTCCCAGAAGAGAATTAGTGTTCTACTCGTGCCGTAAAACTAGTGGAGGTCAAAAGCAAACAAATCCTTGTCATATAAACAAAACTTGTCCTCTAGAGCACTTAGGGCAGGTGGGAGGCAGCACAGTACTGTAAAAAAAAAAAAAAAAAAAAAAAAATCACAGCCCTGATGTTGACTTGTACGAGCTATTTGGTGTATGACAAGTTTTGCTTTTTTTTTTTTTTTTCCTTTGACTCTCAATTTCCTCCTGCATAACTGGAGATTATACTCATTCCCATGGAGGGATGATGGGAGGATTAAATGAAGCAAAACTGCAAAGCATGTCACATTGAGCCTGAAAACAATGGGCGCTCTCCCTTCAGGTTTTCGTTTTCTCCCCTTTTACCTCTCCCCCATTTCCTTGCTTCTGATTCTTTTCCTCTCCGTCTCTCCATGGAAGAAACAGAGGTAAGAGCCCTTAAAATCCAAATGTTCTGTTGAGTTGTTCCTCAGTGTCTTTGGGTCTTTGTGGTGGGCCGTTCCTCCTAAGGACTCTCTGCTGACCTCAGTTTCCAATGTCCTGGACCTATGATGAATCTCCAGGGCGCTGTGGGGGCATTTTTAAGATTCTCTCCTCCACCAGTTGGTTTTTAATCCCCTTGGGGACTCTTTGTAATTCCTGGAACTAAAGCTTCCCTAAGGCTATTTATTGGCAATGACAGACAGCCTCTTCCTTTTTTTTTTTTTTTTTAAAGAGTGGCTCTACCAGGAAGAACAATAAGCCTTCTTCTAGGAATATAAGGACAATCTAAGATATACTTTTTTTTTTTGCTGCTTATATTGCATGACCATTGGGTTAAGGCTGAAATTATTTTTTCTGAGCATGTTGTATGATTTCGTTATATGTAAAATTTACTATGAAATCTTTCATAGATTTCGCCTCTTGGTTTAATCCAGATTGACAGTTTTCATAATCTTAGTAGAGATTCTATCTGGGGCCCTGCATTCAAAGCATGTCTCAGAAATACCTGAGACGAGGGGCTCCCTTTGGATCTGGCCATTGAACCTGACCAACCATTCCACACCATTTGGCAATCAGTTTAGTTTATGAAGGGTGATACCTGTCATTGCTTTATAGTTTAAAGAATGCAAAATAGAGATTCTGCCAAAGAAAAGAGCTACCTGAGAAAGGGTGATATTCCAAATCCCTCAGGATGAAATAAAGGGACTAGAACAGGGGACTAGAGTTTTACTGTTGATGAGAGAGCAACTTCAATGTGTAGTCGTGGGAAAATGTAGTAGTAGTTCCTGCTGAGCAACAACAACAACAACAACAACAAAACAGTTTCAAAGTAGAAGCAATAAATATATCTTCCATGATATTTTCTTACAATGTTACTGAAACAGTTACTGGGACTCTGAATAGTTTTCAAGATTCCTATAACTAGCAATTCAGCTGTCACTGGTAGACATGGGAGAACTGTGCTCTTTCTGTGGAACCCTGAGAAATCAACACAGGGGTCAACTATCAGGACTCCATGGCTTGGCTCTTCAGAGGTCAGGATGGGCTCCCCATTACCTGCAGGCATCTGAAGGAGCTGATAGCTCATGATGTCACAAACTGCCGCTGTGCCAGCTCCTTTAAGGCCTCTACTCTGGGCTCAGGTCATGATCCCGGGGTCCTGGGATCAAGCCCCGCATCAAGCTCTCTGCTCAGCGGGGCACCTGCTTCCTCCTCTCTCTCTGCCTGCATCTCTTCCTGCTTGTGATCTCTCTGTCAAATAAATAAAATCTTAAAAAAAAAAAAAAGAAGCTTGAAACAGTCTTTTTGTTCTAGAAGGTACATGAAGAAGAGTGACCTTCGTGAAACACATGCCAAAGACATGTATCTGGTAGGCTGTTTGCATGTAAAAAATGTCATCTTCAGAACGGAGCAGTACATGCATTGGTAAGAGCTATTTGATATTATTGCCACAGCCAACATTTCAGAATCATCTGGTAATCTAACATTACTGAATGTAACTGTCACTGAAGATCCTAAATTGTTTTATTATTTTAAGCTTGTCAAGGCAGTGTAGTGAAAGGTTGAAAATGTGGGCTTACATTTCTAAGTCTACCTCAAACCCGTGGGTAAAAAACCCCCAAAACAAAAACAAAAAACCCTCAATTTTGTTCTAATTATCTCTAATTAATACCATCTCTATCCAGAGAACCCAGGGCTTTGCATAATTGAGAAGCAGAGGTCTAGATTTTTGACATTCCTCACTAAGGTAATATCCCTAAGCCAGCCATTCGTCCCATGAAATCCATCCCCAAGAAAGTGGTCAGCCCAAAGAGACAATTGTTTTTTTTTAATGATTTTATTTATTTATTTGACAGAGAGACAATGAGAGGGAACACAAGAAGGGGGAGGGTAGAGGGAGAAACAGGCTTCCCTCTGAGCAGGGAGCGGGCTTGATCCCAGGTCCCTGGGATCACAACCTGAGCTGAAGGCAGACACTTAACATCTGAGACATCCAGGCATCCCCCAAAGAGACATCTTGAGATGGCTTGTTGGAGGAGATTCACCAAAAGGAGGCTTACATTTCTTGCCATTCAAAATGACAGAGATTAAATGCCTACTTGTTAATGTGGCTCTGTGTCAAGACTTATTTTGGTTTTCATCTAGTTAACTTTAGCTGAGGACTTGTAAGACTATCAAGAATATATTCTGGGTATGCCTGGGTGGCTCAGTTGGTTGGGCAGCTGCCTTCAGCTCAGGTCATGATCCCAGCGTCCTGGGATCGAGTCCCACATTGGGCTCTTTGCTCGGCAGAGAACCTACTTCTCCCTCTGCCTCTGCCTGCCACTCTGCCTGTGCTCACTCTCTCTCTGACAAATAAATAAATAAAATATAAAAAAAATAGAATATGTTCTGAATAGTTTTCTATAAGTATTCCCAATATTTAGTTTATGAACTAAAATATAGAACTTTTTTTTCTTATTCTGAAGGCAATCTATGTTTATTGTAGAAAACCAGAAAAGTAGAAAAACAAGTAAAAATGACTTGTGGTTTTACTGTTAAGATATGTTCACAAACTTTAGGTGTATTCCCTTATAACTATATGTGCATGTGTATGTGTGAGTGTATGTGTGTGTGTATGTGTGTGTGTATACACATATGTACACTCTCAGGACCAGACTGTATGGAGCAGCTTATCTTCTGCCCTTTAAGACATGAACAGACACTTCTCCAAAGAAGACACATGAAAAAATGTTCATCATCATTAGCCATGATTTGATTTGATTCAAATCAAAACCACATTGAGATACCACTTACACCAGTTAGAATGGCCAAAATCAACAAGACAGTAAACACCATGTGTTGGAGAGGATGTGGAGAAAGGGGAACCGTCTTACACTGTTGGTGGGAATGCAAGTTGGTGCAGCCTCTTTAGGAAACAGTGTGGAGATTCCTTAAGAAATTAAAAATAGAACTTCCCTATGACCCTGCAATTGCACTCCTGGTATTTACCCCAAAGATACAGATGTAGTGAAAAGAAGGGCCACCTGTACCCCCATGTTCATAGCAGCAATGGCCACAGTCGCCAAACTGTGAAAAGAACCAAGATGCCTTTCAACAAACAAATGGATAAAGAAGATGTGGTCCATATACACTATGGAGTATTATGCCTCCATCAGAAAGGATGAATACCCAACCTTTGTAGCAACATGGACAGGACTGGAAAAGATTACACTGAGTGAAATAAGTCAAGCAGAGACAGTCAGTTATTATATGGTTTCACTTACTTGTGGAGCATAAGAAATAACACGGAGTACATTGGAAGATGGAGAAGGGAAATGAGTTGGGGGAAATCGGAGGGGGAGACAAACCATGAGAGATTGTGGTCTCTGAGAGCCAACCTGAGGGTTTTGGGGGAGTGGGGGGTTGGGTGAGCCTGATGGTGGGTATTATGGAGGGCACTATTGCATGGAGCACTGGGTGCGATGCATAAACAATGAATTTTGGAACACTAAAAAAAAAAAAAAAATTAAATTTTTAAAAATCTTCTGCCATTTAAAAAACAAAACAAAACAAACTTCCCATTATATGTTAAGCATTTCTCCAATCTCAAATATTCTATAAGACATTATATTTAATGCCTACATTATTTTTTAATGCTGTAATCATGTGGCTAAACCATATTTTATTTATTTTTAGATGGCTTAAACTGTCTCCAGTCTTATAAGTAATGTTGCTATAAATGTTTGGGAATGAGCATTTTCCAGGCAAAATTTCCAACTTGTTTGGGAAGTTTGCACCTGTGTACACTTTTGCCAGCAGTAGACTAGCCAGAGCCAGTGCCCCCTGATTACTTTAGGGAGGCAATTAGGATATTGGTTAAGAGCACAGAGCTCCATTCTGCTACTCAGTAGCACAGTCTTTTTAGCAACTTATTAACCTTTCTGTGCATCATTTTCCTCATCTGTAAAACTGGGGTTAAAATAATAACAAATTCCAGAGTGTTGTAAAGAGTAAAGGAGAAAACAAGTGTAAATCTCTTAATATAGCAGCTGTCACCTAGTAAGCAGAAAGCTCACTTTTATTAATCTCGCAGATGATCGATACTTTGATAAGCAAAGTATATATCACCATGATTTTGATTGGCATTAATTTAACTTTAGTGAATTTGAACATTGTTTCACAAGTTTCTTATTCTTTGTTTTTTGTATGATTAACTGTCTGGTCACATCATTTACTCATCATGGTAGCCACGGAGATGAGCTGTTCAAGGGACCATGTCAAGCAAGAAACTGTTGCTGTGGGACCTAAGAGAGCTGTCAGTCGGTCTCTCTCAGCAGTCAGCTCCCTTGGAAATGACTTCAGCTGTGGAGGCTGCTGACCCAGAGAGCATGCACCTTCCTAGGGTAGCCCACATTCATTGATGGATAGATGTGGAGTTATAAAGGAATGGACATCTTGGCTCAACCTCGGATAATTCTGAGTGGCCATTCTAGCTGTAGAGCCCAACCTTCCCCCCACCATCAATGTTTCCCTCAATGTGGAGTTAGCCGTCAGGTTTATACCAAGCCTCCATTTCTCCTTCTGCCTTATCTTGCTCTACCCGCCACCCCCCACCCCTCCCACCCACCCCCAGGAATTGATTCCAAGAACAGTTTCAGTTAAGCCTCTTAAAACACACTAAACTTTTTCTCCATGTTGCTTTCTGGAGAATCCAAACACTGGCACCCATTTTCTCTTGAGGTCTGTGTTTTTCTTGTTGACTTGTTATGGTTTTCTCTATATTAGGTCTATAAATGTATACCCTATTTATTACAAAAAAAATTTCTGTTACTTTGTGGTATTTGATATTGTTTCAGTGTGCTTTTTTGACATATAGTTTTTAATGCTCAAATTATCGAGTCTATCACTTTTATTGTTTTCATGCTTAAAAAAATCCTTATATGGTTTCACTTTTAACTCTTAAAATCATTGAGAATACATGTGGGATAAAGATGTAAGTAGAGAATGGAAAAAAATGTGCCCCAATGAATCAAATATGGAAGCACTATTTTATTAAAAAAAATTCCTTTACTGGTACAATTTTGAGTTACATTTTTAGGTTACATTTATTACTTAAAATTATTATATATCTTGTGGTTTGTTCCAAGATGATATCGATCAACTTTAGGCCAGTATCACATTACCTTGATTACCCCAGCTTTATAGGGCATTTATTAATTTTTTAGGATATTCTTTTCAGGGTGTTTTTCTTTTCCCCAAAACATTTTTGTTCACTTTTACACATCATTCTCCCAAATGAGACTTACAATCATTTTGTCAAGCTTCTATCCTATTTCTTCACCCCCACCAAATTTCCTGTTGTGAGTTGGAATACATTTAATGGTATTAAGCCTAAAAATGAACTTGGGTTGTGGTGAATAAACTCTGTAAATTTACTAAAAATGATTGAATTGTACACTTAAAATGGGTGAGTTTTTGGGTATTGAAATTATACTTCAGTAGAGCTGTTCTTAAAAAATGAAATGAGTTTTCTATGCAGAAATGTTTTATCTTTAAGCCTTCTTTATATATTTTTAAAAAATTTATTAACTTACCTGAAGTGGGGAAGAGGTGGAGGGAGCGGGAGGACCTCAAGCAGACTCCTTGCTTAGCACTGAACGCTGAGCCTGACATGGGGCTGGATCCCAGGACCTCAAGATTATGACCTGAGCCAAAATCAAGAGTCGCACACTCAGCCAACTGAGACACCCAGGTGCCCCAACCTTCTTTATATTTTTAATGATGTTAGTTGTCTTCACCTCCAGCAGGTTCTACCTGTTAACCATTTTTATTTTTTATTTTTATTTTATTTTTTATTTTTTTATTTTTTTTTTAAGGTAGTCTCACGTGAGGTACTGTGATTACGTCTAGGGGTTGTGAAATCCAAAGAATGGAACGAACAAAGTGATAGCCATATGATAGGCAGCTAAGAGGATAAAATGGTAGTAGAATCACTAGAACAGTGTTTTTTTTGTTTTGTTTTGTTTTGTTTTTGTTGTTGTTGTTGTTTTTTTTACAGGGGTCCCAACCACCTTTGTCTTTTGGGCTGAGCTGCTCACATGGATAATTACAATATCTTGAGGGGAGAGAAGAGAGTATGGGAAAAGCTATGGACACTAAAAACTGGGTCCCTCTTATAGAGGCACGCCAGGTTAGATGTCATGGAGAACATAGTGTTAGCCAATCAAACTGCCTCTATCATGTGTCTTCAGCCCACTGGCCTCCAATGTATAGCCTTGTTTTATGGTCACCTGAAATTCATATTGAGTTGCCTGCTCTGAGAATTCATCAACCACATGACCATAAAGGGAACAAAAATTCATCCTACTACATGGTAACTGCTGATTTGGAGGGAGCTGGCATTTCTGCATAAGCTCCTGTAACTTAGAGGTGTCTGTTCAAGAAAAAAATATAGCCGGTGTCTGGGAGAGGTACTGTGTATGAGAGAAGTCATGGGGATTCTCTGCTAGCCCATTGAGTCTTTTTTTCTGCCTGGTTCTAGGCATGTTCTTCACCAATTTTCCTACAACATCCACTAAGGACATACTTGAAAGACTTAATTCATACTCTAATTGAAGTTAGAAAATGTTCAAGATGCTTTTAAAATTTATTTTTAATTGAAATATAATTGACATATAATTTTATATTAATTTCAGGTGTACAACATAGTGATATGACAAATCTATACATTATTCTATACTCACCATAAGTTAAGTACCATCAGTTGTCATGCAAAACTGTTATATACCACTGACTATATTTCCCTATGCTGTCGCTTTTATGTCTGTCACTTCTTCACTCCGTTAGTGAAAGCCTGTATCTCCTACTCTCACTCACTCATTTTGCCCGTTGCCCTGCTCTGGTAATTATCAGTTTGTTCTCTGTATTTATGGATCTGCTTCTGCTTTTTTATTTGTTTGTTTGTTTTGGTTTGGTTTTTGGATTACACATATAAATGAAATCATATGGTATTTGTTTTTCTCTGTCTGATTTATTTTACTTAACATAACACCTTCTAGGTCTATTCATGTTAGAAATGGCAAGATCTCATCCTTCATTATAGCTGAGTATTATTCCATTTTATATGTATGTATATATATATAATACACTTACATTATATAATATAATTGATAATAAATCAATAAATATATAAACCACAGAAGATGATCAAGATTTAAAATTCATTACGTGACTGCTTATAATTATCAAAATATATTTCTTCCTGCTAATATGTGGATAGCAAAACTTGTATAATGCTTAATAATGTAATCTTATATTATAGGCTTTTTGGTTAAAAATTATATATATAATTTCATAATTTACTAACTTGTGTCTAATTTAGTAAATTATAAAATTCCAATTATATTTTTACAACATAATTTCTGTATTTTTATATTTTAATTGACATGTACACCTTTTTCTTGCCCAAAGACTCTTGCCCAATGGCTCAGTGAAGGAATGAATATGAATGCATTCAAATGGATTTGTGTGTTAGTTCTGATTAGAAGGGACTTATATCTTTTTTGTTTGTTTGCTTGTTTTTTGTTTTTATTGTGCTTGAGAAAATTTAAAAAAAATTTTTTTTAATAAAAATATAATGTATTATTAGCCCCAGGGGTACAAGTCTGTGAATTGCCAGGGTTACACACTTCATTACACACACACCATAGCACATACCCTCCCCAATGTCCATAGCGCACCACCCTCTCCCTACTCCCCTCCTCCTGGTAACCCTCAGTTTGTTTTGTGAGATTAAGAGTCTCTTATGGTTTGTCTCCCTCCTTATCCCATCTTGTTTCATTGATTCTTTTCCTACCCCCCAAACTCCCTACATTGCATCTCCACTTCCTCATAGCAGGGAGATCATATGATAATTGTCTTTCTCTGATTGACTTATTTTGCTAAGCATAATACCCTCTGGTTCCATTCACGTCATCGCAAATGGCAAGATTTCATTTCTTTTGATGGCTGCATAGTATTCCATTGTATACATATACAATATCTTCTTTATCCATTCCTCTGTTGATGGACATCTAGGTTCTTTCCATAGTTTGGCTATTGTGGACATTGATGTTATAAACATTCGGGTGCATGTGCCAGAAGGGGCTTATGTCTTAAAATGATACATAACCTCACCAAATGAAAACTCTTCTACTTACTATATTAGTTTAGTCTTTGATAAAAATCTCACCCTTGTTTTTAAGAGAAGACATTTTGTTTGCATAATTTTTAGGATTGCCAAGTAAGTTATATTCTCTTAATGTAATAAGTTCTTTAATATTTTCCTAACTGTGAATATCTTTATTTTTAAGTTTTATTTGAAAATATTTTATATGTTATATAAATGGAATAGTAGTGACCAGTATCACTAAATTTTATAGATAATACTTATATTACAAAAAATTTCATATAGCTTAATATGTTATATATTGTTATATTAACAAATGTTAATATGAATATATTATTATATGTTATCATTGTCTTTATAATTCATCTGTTGATCTAATTGCTTTAATTTTAGGCATTTTTGTCTTAGACTAGGTCTATTTCAGGGTCACAATAGTCTTTAGCTTCTTTTTAATTTTATTATATAAGACATTTCATAAAATTGTTTTTTTTTTCTTTTTCTAAGACTTTTTTAATTTTTAAAAAATTTCTTATAAACATATAATGTATTATTAGCCCCAGGGGTACAGGTCTGTGAATCGCCAGGTTTATACACATCACAGCATTCCCCATAGCACATACCCTACCCATAAAATTGGTTTTAATCAATGACACCATTAACAAAATTCTTCTCCAAATTATTTAAATATTTAAAGTACTTAAATTATGGTAAAATTAAGTTTAAGGCTTTAAATTTTATTTGGGGATTTACCTTTTACAAACATTCTCTTTCCCTGATACTATTATAATTATACCTCAGTCTGTATTTTATCACAGTTTGTGTAAGAGATGAATAGTTATCAACCAATGATCTCCTGAGTTAGATTTTGTAATCATGAGAAGCTTCCAGAAGGTGAATTGCTGAGACATTTAAGAAGGTTTGACCAAATTTACAGACAAGTCACTTACAAAGGGATATATTGACAAAGAGCCTTGTGCTATTTCATTTAATAGGAAGAGTACAAACCATTGTTCTAAAAACACACACGTTTCGACATAGAGAAAAAAAGATGGCACCACCATCATCATCAACCATTATCACCGCACATCTCTACTTTAACCACCATTTAAAAACTCAAAAATGAACACTACAATTGAATGACATCTTGAACAAGTTTCCCCATCTAAGTCTATTATCTACTAACACACAAAGGTATTCCAGCCCCAATCGTTAGTAATCTTTGCTGTCAACATCTTGATGGCATTTTATTTTAATAAAGAGACTTTCTTCCAAACTTCTTTGAATCTCTAAATTAGCTGTTAGCTATAGTACAGCTATTTCTTCCTCTTCCTCAGAGTTAAGGTTTATCAAAAATAAAGAATTCTTAATCACAAAGGACTTGGCATATTTCAGAATGTAAGGAGACAGACAGCACCATAATTAATTTTTAAAAGATATAACAAATATTCTGACAGGTTAGTTTGAATAAATGAAAGCTTTTAAGACAGAAAAATTTATTGTTTTTGAAACTACTAAATATCAGATCTGAGTATTTTCCATTTACTGTAACTATTTGTCAAAATTTGATAAAGTGAACTTTGCCCTCAAGTAGTTGGTAGCTGGAGCATAAGCAAGAAGTCTGCTGTCACAGCTGATGGGAATTTTAATTAGGATGGAGAATAGATGTCTAGGGTTGGGGATAGACTTTCCCTCCAGTAGCCGTCTAAAGAAATAATATTGGATTTTTAAAAAGATTTTATTTATTTGACACAGAGAGAGACAGATCACAAGGAGGCAGAGAGGCAGGCAGAGAGGCACCCCCACAAGGGGGGTGGGGAGCAGGATCCCTGCTGAGCAGAAAGCCAGATGTGGGGCTTGATTCTAGGTCCCCGAGATGATGGCCTGAGCTGAAGGCATAGGCTTAACCCACTGAGCCACCCAGGCACCCCAATAATATTGGATTTCTAAGATATTACTGTCTTTACCATTTTCAAGGAGAAAAGAGTAAGAAAACTTAGGGAAGAAAGCATTAAAACATCCATGCTCCCTATAGTTGATGAAATCCAAAAGGTTCTGAATAAAGAACAGTGAAAAATGGTCAGTCACTTTTTCTGAATTACAAGGAGATTATAGATCACAACAAGTAATAACAGATTAATTTGTAGGATGTACACCCCCCAAAAATAGAATGAATGTGTTCATAGGCCTCTTTAATTATTTTCATCAATTGACTGTTTTATATTGGATTTAGTTTCCAATGCCTTGAAAGAGTCTTTCAGTTTTAGAAATAAAATTTCTAACATTTATTCATGGGCACCATGATAAGTACTGTATATATATATTATCTAATTTAACTTCTATATACTCTTTTTTGGAGATGGTGAAATGAAGCTTAGAGAGATTAAATAATAGCTATTAAGTGGTAGAGACTGGATTTAAATCTAACTCTATTTACTCTTTATCTCAGAGGGATACTAAAATCAGATACGTACTTCTGATGAATTTGGAGTAACAAGGATCTCTCACCTGAGAAATCTTGCTAACCCACTCAGAAAAAACTGAGACAAAATATGTGAAAGAATAAACTCAGACATTGGACATTAAGTCAGAGCAGGCTAGTAATCCCCAAGACAAGAAGGAAGTAAAGATAGTAAGTCCTATAATTGCCCTGGTGCCTTGCTTGGAGAGAGTGCTGAGGCCACAACATGGGAAGGGAGCAGAGCCAGTGGTCAGTTGGGGCACTGTCTCACTTGTGATCCACACTGGAAGTATGGGGAAGCAATAGCAGCTAAAGTTAGCAGAGAAGACTACCAGGTTGAAGATGCAGACATCTTCACGGGCTGCAGACATCTTCCTCGGTTTCCTCCCTACACTACGACTCTTGTATCCATACAAAGAACCTCTCCGAGGCCAGAGAAAGAACCACCTGAAAAGATTAAATGCAACAATCTCCACCTTTGCACAGGGTCAGTAACAATACCTGTTCCCACCAGCCAGAGTGATAAAAACAAAAGCAAAAACACAACTGTAGTTGACAGGACATCTTCAGTGGGAAAAATTAGTCTTAGACTAAATGCTGCCTGCATCTCACCGTACAAAACTTAGAAGTATGCTCCAAGAGGGTCAGACTGATTAGAAGTCTACTAATTGCATTCCAAATAAAGTTCAGGGTTATTTACAGGAACACAAAATATCTAACATCCAACAAAGTAAAATTTATAATATATGGTATTCAATCAAAAGTTATCAAGTCAACAAGCAGTAAAATGTGACTCATAATAAGGAGAAAAATCAATCAGTAGAAAGAAACAGACAAAGGAATTATATGAATGATAGAGTTAGCAGACATGGACATTCAAAGTTACTGTAATTTACTTCATATGTTCAGGAAGTTAGAGAAAAGATGCATCATGTTAAATAGAGTCATAAATATATGAAAAAGACTAAAATCAAACTTTAAGAGATGGAAGCTACAGTGTCTAATGTTAAAAATATTAGTACAGAGTATATAGGATATGAGTATATAAAGTATAGGATATAGAGTATAGGATATGAGTATATAGAGTATAGGATATAGAATACAGAGTATATCCTGCAGATGAAATGATGACTAAACTTCTCCATTTCTGTTGAGCAGCTCTGTCGTATCCAGTTTGAATGTCAATTGGACATAGAGTTCTGTTGCTATAACTTAAACACTGGGACATATTTAAAAAAAAAAAAGAAAACAAAAAACCCTTAAAAACAAGCAGAGAAAAAGCCCCATACATGTGCAAAAGATAAAAAGTGAGAAGGATAGTGTATTTCTTATAAGAAACAATGTAAGCAAGAGGATCATATAGCAAAATATTGAAACTACTGAAGGAAAGAAATGATTAATTCAGAGTTCTTTATCCAATGAAAATATTATTCCAAACAAGAAGATGAAATATTTTCTCTTTCAGACATGATAAAGCTAAAAGACTTTCTCAGCAATGGACCTACATTCTGCGAAATGTGGTCTTTCAGGAGAAGGAATATAATACTAGATAAAAATACACATATGCATACAAAATACTCTGTCTTATTTTGTCTATTTTTTTAAAGATGTGCTGTGAAGTGTGTAAACCTGGTGATTCAAAGATAATCGACTGTTTAAAGCCAAAGTGCTAATGTATCAGGGGGTTTACAACCTGTAATTGCTCTACAACAATGTAGAAGTAAAATTTTGATAAAAATAGCACAAGGGCTGGGAGTGGGTTGAAACAGAAACAAACTACTGTACAATTCTTACATTGTACCTGAAGCATTATAATATTACCTGAAAGTATACCAGTAAGCTAAAGATGTATACTATAGACCCCAAATCAACCATTAAAAAAAATCAAAACTAAGATTTACAGTTAATAAACTAGCAAAAGGGATGAAATAGAAACTATTAAAAAGCCAATTAATCAGAAAAAGTTACAGAAAAGAGAACAAAGAAGAGACGAATTAAATAAAAAACAATTAGCAAGATGATAGACTTAAACTCAAAATATAAATGATCATGATAAATATAAGTGGTCACCATATTAAAATAAGGGATTTGCAATTTGGATTAAAACAAAAAGGCAAGACCCAAGTACATGATGTCTGGAAGAAACAAGTAAAAGGAAAGAGATGGAAAAGATGTATCATGGTATGAATAATCAGAAAACTTGAATAGCTATATTAATCTAATACAAAGTAGATTTTTTAAAGATTTTTTATTTATTTGAGAGAGACAGCAAATGCATGAGCTGGGTGAGGGGAGAGAGAACCTCAAACAGACTCCCCATTGAGCCTGGCGCCCAAAATGGACTGGATCTCACAATCCTGTGATCATGACCTAAACCAAACCAAGAGTCAGACGCTCAACCGACTGAACCACCCAGGTGCCCCTGCTACAAAGTAGATTTCTGAATACATAATCCAAAATGTTATGTCCTGAATAACAGAGTAAATCAAGTAAGTGAAGAAAAAAACTTAAAACACAGCATGAAACAATAGAAAATTCTACAATTAGATTCAGAGATTTTAGCATCCCTTCTCAATAATTATAGAGCTGGAGTGACAATTAGATGGACGATTCATGGGTCCCAGGGTATTTGAACAATATAATCCACCAGTTTGATCTACACTTACAGAATATTACACCCAATAAGAGCAGAATACAAAATGCATTTAGTACATTGATGAAAATAGACCATATTTTAGACTTTGAAACAAGTTTCATTGAATTTAAAAGAATTCAACTCTTCTAAAAGTATGTTTTATAGAAACATAATTAAATTAGAAATCAATAACCAAAAGGATTCTAGACAAGTCCCCAAATTTGGAAACTAAATAATATAATTCTACATATGCCATGGGTCAAAAAAATCAAAAGTAAAATCAGGATAAAAGTAAAAACACAGCATACCAAATTTCGTGGGAAAAGGATAAAGCAGTGTTTAGAGAAAACTTTATAGCCATAGATGCCCATGAAAAAATAAGAAAAGTCAAAATCATTGACCTCTGCCTTTGTATACAGAGACTAGAAGTACAAACTAAAATCAATGTTTGCAGACATAAGGAAATAATAAACATGTGGGCAGAAATCAGTAAAATAAAAAACTGAAAGAGCAAATCAATGAGACCAAAAGTTGCCTTTCTGAGTAGGTACAAAAACCAGACTGATTAGAAAAGGGAGAACGCAAATTATCAATATTAGGAGTTATACAGCTGACAGATATATATCTACCTATTTTTTTTAAAATGAAAGAATATTATGAACAATTTTATATCAAAAACTTGATGATTTAGAGTAAATTGACAACTTTCTTGAAAAACATAAACCAACAAAATCACTCTAGAATAGATATCTAGAATAACCTTATGTCTAATAAATTGAATTTGTAGTTTAAAATCCTTCCACAAAGAGAGCTTCAGGCTGAGTTAACTTTATGAGGGAATTTTGCAAAAGTTTAAAGAAAAAATAATGCCAAGTCTGTATAAACACCTCCAGAGAATTGAACAGGACAGAGCACTCAACAATTCATTCTATGAAAGCAGCATTAACCAGATATCAAAACCAGAAAAAGATATTAGGAGAAAAAGATATAGACCAATAATTTTCATAAACATAGATGCAAAAATAACAAAAATTTTTTTCATAGAACCTATTAGTATTTTTAAAAAAGTGATAATGCAATATAACCAAGTAGTGTTGACCCTGGGAACACAAGGTTGGTTTAACAATTGAGAACCAATCAATATAATTCATCACAGTCACATACCAAAGCAAAACAAAACACATGATCATCTTGTTAGATACTGGAAAGTCCATTGACAAAATTAAGTATTTATTTTGATAACAATTCTCAGCAAACTATAAATAAAAGGGAAAATTTTCAATATGATAAGGGAATCTAATAAAAACCTACAACTAACACATAGATCAATGGAATAGAATAGAAAATCCAGAAATAAACCCATAATTATAGTTAATTAATCTCCAACAAAGAATATCCAAAAATAACTGATGGGAAAAGACAGTCTCTTTGCCAAATAGTACTGGAAAAGCAGAAACATACAAAAGAATGAGACTGAATCACCTTCTTGTACTATACACAAAAGTAAATTCAAAATGGATTAAAGACCTAAATTTGGGACCTGAAACCATTCAAATCCTAGGAGAGAACCCAGGCAGTAACAGTGACTTCTTTGATATCAGCCACAGCAACTTCTTTCTAGATATATCTCCTAGGGCAAGGGAAACAAAAGCAAAACAAAACTGTCAGGACTTGATCAAAATGAAAACTTCTGCACAGTGAAGGAAACAAACAAGACAAATGAAAGGCAAGCCATGGAATAGAAGATATTTGCAAATTACATATATGATAAAGGGTTAATATCCAAAATCTATAAAGAATTGATAGAACTCAACATCCCTCCCTAAAATAATCCAATTAAAAATTGGCAGTAGAAACAGACATATCTCCAAAGGAGACATACAGACACATGGAAAGATGCTTCTTACCATTTACCATTAGGGAAATGAAAACCAAAACTTCAATGAAATATCATCTCATATTTGTCAGAATGGGGGAAATCAACAGCGTAGGAAACAACAGATGTTGGTGCAGATGTGGAGAAAGGGGAACCCTCATGCACTTTTGGTGGGAATGCAAACTGGTGTAGCCACTCTGGAAAACAGCATGGAGGTTCCTCAAAATGTTGAAAATAGAACTGCCCTATGACCCAGCAATTGCACTATTGGGTATTTACCCTAAAGATACAAATGTAGTGATCCAAAGGGGCACGTGCACCCGAATGTTTATAGCAGCAATGTCCACAATAGCCAAACTATGGAAAGAACCTAGATGTCTATCAACAGATGAATGGATCAAGAAGATGTGGTATATATACACAATGGAATACTATGCAGCCATCAAAAGAAATGAAATCTTGCCATTTGCGACAACATGGATGGAACTAGAGGGTATCATGCTTAGTGAAATAAGTCAAGCAGAGAAAGACAACTATCATATGATCTCCCTGATATGAGGAAGTGGTGATGCAACATGGGGGCTTAAGTGGGTAGGAGAAGAATCAATAAAACAAGATGGGATTGGGAGGGAGACAAACCATAAGTGACTCTTAATCTCACAAAACAAACTGAGGGTTGCTGGGGGGAAGGGGTTTGGGGGAAGGGGGTGGGATTATGGACATTGGGGAGGGTATGTGCTTTGGTGAGTGCTGTGAAGTGTGTAAACCTGGTGATTCAAAGACCTGTACCCCTGGGGATAAAAATATATGTTCATAAAAAATAAAAAATTAAAAAAAAAGAATGCAAAAACAAGCCACAGATGAAGAAAATACAGTTGCAAATCATATATTTGATGAAGAATTTATATCCAGAACATGGAAAGAACTCTTGATAATTTGGCTATGGTTGATAATCCTGATGTAAACATTAGGGTCCATGTATCCTTTCAAATCAGCATTTTTGTATCCTTTGGAAAAATAGTTCAATTGCTGGATCATAGGGTAGTTCTATTTTTTAATCCTTTGAGGAAACACTATACTGTGTTCCAGAGTGGTTGCACTGATTTGCAATCCTACCAGCAGTTCAAGAAGGTTCCCCTTTTTCTACATCCTTGCCAACATCTGTTGTTTCCTATGTTGTTCATTTTAGCACTATGTTCTACACCTGAAACCAATGTTAACTGTATATTAACTGGAAAAAAAAAAAAAGAAAAAAAGAAAAGGCACCATCAAAATAAATAATAATGAAAGAAATGACTCAATAAAAATGGGCAAAAGATTTGAACAAATAGGTTGTGAGAAAAATACATGGATAGTAAATAAACAGGAGAAGATGCTTGACATCATTAATCATTAGGAAAATGTGAATTGAAACAATGAGAAACCACTACTCTCCTACTGGAAAGAATCTAATAAAATAGATTGACAGTGGGATTGGTAAGAATGTGGAGAAACTCAACTCTGGTTTACTGTGCATGGGACAGTAAAACAGGGAAACAGGGGTGACTGGATGACTCAGTCATTAAGTGAGTGTCCAACTCTTGGTTTCTGGTCAGGACACAATCTTGGTGTTGTGAGATTGATCCCCATTTTGGCATTGGGGTCCACACAGTGCAGGTTCTGCTTGAGATTCTCTTTCTTGCTCTCCTTCTGCCCCTCTCCCCCTACTAGTTCTCTATTTCTCAAATAAATAAAACGTTTAAAAAAAAAGTGGAGGGGCATCTGGGTGGCTCTGCCTTTGGCTCAGATCATGATCCCAAAGTCCTGGGATCGAGCCCCACCTCGGACTCTCTGCTCCGCGGGGGGTCCGCTTCCTCCTCTCTCTCTCTCTCTCTCTGCCTGCCTCTCCTCTCTACCTACTGTGATCTCTGTCTGTCAAATAAATAAATAAAATCTTGGGTTTGGGAGAAGGGGGTGGGATTATGGACATTGGGGAGGGTATGTGCTTTGGTGAGTGCTGTGAAGTGTGTAAACCTGGTGATTCACAGACCTGTACCCCTGGGGATAAAAATATATGTTTATAAAAAAATAAAAAATTAATTAAAAAAAAAAGTAGAAAAACAGTTCGGCGGTTTCCTAAAAGTTTAAACATTTACTTACCATAAGTTCCAAATATTCCACTGAGAGAAATAAAAGTGGAGAAAAAAAAGTCTTCACCCAATGACTTCTACATGAACATTCATAGCAACTTTATTTGGAATACTTAAAAACTGGATGTAACACGCATATTCATCACCAGGTGAATAGATAAACAATTTGTGGTATATCCTTATAATGAAACATTACTCAGTGTGAAACAGTGATTTATGGAACAGCATGGTAAATATCAAAATCATTACGTGAAGTGGAAGAAGATAGGCTGATAAAAGTACACATTGTATGATTCTAGTCCCATAATATTGTAGAAAATTCAAAATAGTCTACTGACAGAAATCAGCTCAGTGGTTGCTTCTACACAGGCATTAAGGAGTGGAGAGGGGCACGTGGAAATGAATAATGTGGCCACCAGGGAAATTTGGGGTGGTGGCTGTGTTCGCTGCCTTGATATGGTTTGTGTACAAGTATTAAAGTTATCGATTATATTCTTTAAGTATGTGAAATTTATTGTATGTTAATTATAGCAAATAAGTCTACAAATAAGCATGTAAGAAACAAATATATTACTAGGATGCATTTGAAAATCTTGGATTATGACCTTGCTCTGTCTTATTTGACTTCTGTTGTGTCGTTAACCACAGCTATTTAAAACATTATTAAAAAAACACGAGGGTTGAATAATCAGTTAATAATCCCCATGATTATCAGTACCTGGATAAGGATATATAAGAACATGGTTGTTTGGGTAACTGTTCTTTTTAGTTTATTAAAGTTATTAGTGCCTATCCTTAAACAAAATTATGTTTTGGTCATAATTTTTCTTTATTAATAATTATAGAAGCTAAAATATCCATTAAATAACACTTTAAGAAGTATGCTATGTTTTATAATCATAGTTATTCACTCAAATTGGACATGATACAACTCTGAGCTTTCATTCCATAAAAAATATTTTAAAGAATTTTTGCAGGATAAGAATTGTATAATGATTTTTTTTTTCTGTCAGAGAGAAGGAATCTTGCTTCTGGGACTCATGGTAGTTCAGCTTCTCCCTCTGACTTGCTATTTGACCATGGGCAAGTTTATTTGATCTCAGCAAGACACACTAAGCTCTTGTATTGCTTCCATCTTGAAATTAGCCACAGAGGATGGAAACACTGTAGACCAGAATTAAGAAATGTGCCTCTGGATCAACTGTTTCCATTTCTGCAAAGGACTATTACATAATGACACAAATTAAAAAAAAAAAAAAGGAGACAAACATTTTCTCATATTGAAAAATAAGCATTGGGCTCTCTTGTTCCCAGGATTTCCTGAGATAGGAAAAAATCATGTTCACTATTGCTTTTTGAGGAATCTTAAATTAAAAATAAAGACTCTTACCTGATAACTGTCTCTACTATAACACCTGAATTTGGGCGCCTTGCCAGCGACCTTGCTGTTTATTGGTATTAGACGAAAGATCCTGTAGTAAAATTGTCTACCCCACAAGGTCAACTGCCATAGACAGGTGTGATGGGAAAACTGCTATCTTAGAGCAGAGCTTCTCAGATTTCAAAGTGCACATATAAGGAATCCTGTTCATATGCAGACTCAGGTTTGGTGGGGAGATGCATGAGATTTGGGGCTTTGGTTGGACTTCTGGTTGGTGCCATTGTTACTAGTCAGTGAATCACACTTTGAGTAAACAAGTCTTTGACTTTCGTTGGGCCCATTGCTGGGATATGAAGATTTGCTCTTCTATCTCAGAACAGCTGTTAGAAAACTCATGGTTGGAAACTATCTGAACCAGTTAGGATTAGGATTGGCTACATGTGCCCACTTGTAGATTCAACAAGATAATTTCTCTTTCATGTAGAAGTCCAGAGGCCAATGTTACAAGGCTGGCATTGTGACTCCGTTGTATCCAAGACCCATGTTCCTTCTATCTTGTTGCTTAGCTAGATTTAGTACATCACTCCAGGGGCCAAGATGGCTATATGACTGGCAGCTGTTTAGTTTTGAGTTGGCAAGAAACAGCATGATACTAGAAAAGGTTATGCCTTATACCTCTACTATTTTTTGGAAATCACATAAAAATTTTCTACTTACAGAGAAGAAACATCATTTACATAGGCCAAATCATGTCATGGCCATATGTGGGTGCCAAGGAGTCTGGGCAGAATGTGCCCATCTCAAAACTGGGATTCTGTGTTAAGCTAGAGGTACGGAGGCAGTGCTGGGTTTGGGGAGGCAACTAGCAGTTCCTGCCACAGTATCACTGTACCAAGTTTGATTAATGGAACTACCTCTCTTACTGAATTAAAGCTCAGCCTACTAATTAGACATGTAACCCTATAATTAACTTAGACAAATCTTGGGTTTTTTGTTTGTAAAATGAGAGGTGTGGAACCAGAGACTGAAATAGCAATAAGGTCCTAGAGGGAGAAATTAAGTGGAACTGCCACCTCATGGTAAAGACACACCGGATGAACTCACTGGCCTGTTTGCCAGGCAAGAGTAACATCTAATTCCATCTCCACTCATGTAGAGCTTGCTCTTTTGTAACATATCCCTCTTGTATTCTTTCATCCAGCCTGCCCTCAATGTGCAACATTGTTTATTGTGGGTATATGCTTTATTATTATCCTATTTTTCTTTCTTCATAGGGATAGCACTTTCAAAGTATTTACTAAGTAGTAGTAAAAGAGTAATATCTACTAAAATTTGAAAAATGCTATTTATTTAGAAGTTTCAGCTGATGTTTAAAGGAGGGACCCTGGTTCCAGTTCTGACTTGAATAATGAAGGTTATAGATGTAAAACTTCAAGGAATATAATACAAGTATATACATTTTTTGTCAGATGACATTATCTCTTCTGTCTCAGTGAAAGAACAAAGTTGACAAGTACTGAAGATCACATTTAACTTTTGAAACTTAGGAGAGGGGTTTCATCAGAATATAAATGTTGTACAATTTAAAGAGTTCTTTTAAGAGTAGAAAAAAAATTACAGTCCTATGAAGATTTATTGTATGTTTTGCATTAAGCCCTATAATATTCCATAAGATTCATGTGGTTTATGAAATACCATATTCTAACTAGAAAGCACCCATGCCTAATTCTGCTTAAGCTATTATCACTGAGTGTATATGTCTCTGAAGGTCTGTACATATGTCCAACCTTGCATAGGGAATATGTAGTAATCTACATGAAGGCATTTTATGAATCCATTTTTATCCTCTGTTATAAAGCAAATTAGACTCTAGGGACTTGTGTATTTATTAAATTTGGTTTCCTTCACTTTCTCACAAAAAATAAATCTATCCTTCTTTTGAAAAAAGTCCCCATGTATAAAACTAGAAACTAAGAAATCATGTTTTTTAGACTTCAGACTTTTCTATTTTATGGGGCATTTAAAAAAAGAAAAATGTCTCAAATTTATAAGAACTTCCAAAATTTACAAAATTGAGATATAGATATTACTATAATTTGAGGTAATAGTATATATGCTTTTAATTTTGATTAAATAAGTCTTTTTTTTTTTTTTTCAAGTCTCTTACATCACTCAGGGGAGCTAGGGTGGCTCAGTCAGTTGAGCATCTGACTCTTGGTTTTGGCTCAGGTCATGACCTCAGGGTCATGAAGTTGAATCCTGTGTTGGGCTCTGAGTTCAGTGGGGAGTGTGCTTGAGATTCTCTCTCTCTCTCTCCTCCCCACCCTCATTCCCCCACTGGCTCTCTCTCTCTCTCTCAAATAAATAAATAAATAAATAAATCTTTTAAAAAATAAGTAGGGGTGCCTGGGGGGGCTCAGTCAGTTAAGCATCTGCCTTTCAGCTCAGGTCATGATCCCAGGCTCCTAGGATTAGGTCCCACATTGGGCTTCTCTCTCTCCTGATCTTCCTGCTTGTGTTCTCTCTTTCTTTGTGTCAAGTAAATAAATAAAATCTTCACAAAAAGAAATAAAAGTCTCTATATCAGAGGTCAGCCAGGAGACAAAAACAAAACAAAACAAAAACAAAACCACACATGGTAATTCAAGCAAGTGAAGTTTATTATAAAAAACAGTTACTTGGTAGCTAGGAATTAACTACTAACAGGTAAAGGGAACTCGAAGGAATACCGAAAGAATGGATAGAGTAGCTGCTGACTGTGACTAAGGCAAAGCACCCAAGGAAAAAAGACATTTGGAGAGTGTGTGCCACTGCCCCCTGGATGGTGAAGCTTGCTGAAGAATTTCAGGCTGGTAAGCAGGAAACCTCGGGCTGGGATGCCAGTGCCATTCACCAGGAATCAGCTAGAGCACAAAGGGAAGCTATCTTCTACCGTCTTCCAGACTCTGGGATACTGACTGCGGGACCAGCCAAACTTGCTTGGAGGCTGCAGCAGGTGCGCTGCTGAAACTTGCCAGGCACCACTGGGTGCTCAGGAGCGAGGAGAGCACACTGAATAGAAGAAGAGGCTCTTCTGCCCCAGCAGCCCTCTCTCAGCCTCTGCTGACAAATTTTAGCGTGATGCCAGTAGACAAAGAAATGTAGAAATTTTTGGAGAGCCCAGCTTCAGTATCACAAGGCAGAGCCTTGAAGGGTGAATTTGGACCTGAAATGTAATATACTCATTTGGAGTATATTACCTGAAAGGTAATATACTCATAACTGGAAAAATCACTGTATTTTTAAAAATTTGAGTAACTGAACACAAATCACAAATATGAATGATTAAAAATAGAAGAGTATGATTTTTTTTTTTTTTTTGCCACTGCAATCTGGAGAATAATCACAACCAGTAATACAGGGAAATAATAGTTGTTGAAACAAATTCTGAAAACATACCATAATTTAGAAAGGATGTCTTGTCTAGAGAGTCAAATTAAAGCATTTTAATAAAATAGAGGCATTTTAATCTGAAAGATCTGAGAGATTAGTCAGTCCAGTTCTCTTATTCATAAAATTAGGGCGAGCCTAAGAACCAGAATTCAAGGATTTGTCCAGGGCTAAAGAGTTAGTGAAATGTGGCTATTCATTTATTCAATGAATATTTAAGAAATGTTCCCAGGTGCCTGGTATGGCTCTGCATATCCAGAGGTATATGAACAAAATATACCCTGAGCTTACAGAGCTTGCACTGAAATTGAGAGAGTCACAAAAGGATAAACAAATGAATACATAATAATTCAGGCACTAGACAAGTGTGATGACAAGAGAGCAGGATGAGAAGACAGAATAATGTCGGGGGAAGGAAGAGGCTGGGTTATTTATTTGTTAAGAGTTTTGTTAATTTCAGAGAGAGAGAGAGAGAGAGAGAGCGAGCGAGCAAGCATGAGCAGGGAGGAGGAAGAAACAAACCCCCTGCTGAGCGGGGAGTTCGACATGGGGCTTGATATCAGGACCCTGGATCATGACCCAAACGGAAGGCAGATATTTACTCCCTGAGCCACCCAGGTGCCCCTAGGCTGGGCTACTTATATTGGTTCCATTTGGACAGAGATCCGAAAGGAGTTGTCCCATCTCCCAGTCCTGAATACCCAAATAGACAATGGCTTGTTACAGATTAAATATATTTCCTAGTCACATCAGAACTTTTGTATTTGTATTCATGTTTTTATGGATAGAGTACGTTTGAATCCACTTAGCCATCAAGGGTGAATGGTGCCATCATCCTTTTTCTCCTGTCTTCTCTTATAAAGAGACCTTCGGTTATCTGTTCATACAGTTTCAGTTGATAACACTTTAGGAAACTTCAAGCAGATGTAGCTTTTAGGAAACCTGGTTACAATGGACACAAGCTATACCTCCAAACCTCAGACTGACCGCATATTTTGACAAGTTCCAACTAGTTGACTAGATTTCTGGCTGTTTGGATATTATACATGTCTTAAGGGCAATGTTGAAGATGTTGAAAATCACTCAACAGTGTCCTACATAAGACGATATTTCAGCACTGAGATATTTCTTAATAATATGAGTTTCCACTGGGTGTGTAAGCTGGGAATAAACGTTGCTGAAATACCACAAACAATGTTGTGATTTTATGCTTTAGAAACTAACTGTAGACACAGAAAGGGAGCTGAACATTTGGTGGTTAATGTGTGACCAGGCTATTTCCTGACAAATAGAGCTGACTTTAAAATCAGTGTAACTGATATCACTGTCAGACTTAAAAACTTCATCTTAGGTAGGCAATGGAGAGGTGCAGAGATGCAGCTGAGTTTGGGAAACTAAAAGAAAAATTATCTCCTTGTTATTCTGAAAATGTCATCAAATTTTAATTTGATTTCAACTGGACGTTTTGCAGGTTGTACTAATCTTTATTTCCCTGTAATTGGTCATTTATCCTGTTCTAACTTTTTGGTTAGTGACCCTGTTAATCGATTGTATTCATGTTCTGATTTGTCAAAATTTTATTACTTCAAAGGAGATTTAAAATTCTGTAGTCCTTGAAGGAAATTTTTTTGCTTTTCAACAAATTCATTGGATTCTTTTTGAGAATTCATTGGTTATTAAAATCATTTTATTGAATTGCTATTTACTAGCATGTGAAAGAAATTATCTGGAATTTAGGCAAAATTGCGATACAAATGGAGATCTTTGAAATGTGTTCATTACCTTATTCAGAGCTCTATTTTGGAGGTTTTGTCATTAATTCAGCACACTATGTGTAAGGGCCTTAAATTCTGAGACCAAATCACTACCAAATTCAAAGCATCATATGATGGAAATAATAACTGAAAAATTCTAAATTCTTTGTCTATCTTTTAATTCTTGTAAGTGTGAAAGTCAAACTAATGCATCTCAGTGCTTACCTTTCATTGATCAAACAACCAAAGACTCAGACCAAAGAAATATTTCCTTTTCTGATTAAAAAAAAAAAAAAAAACATGTATAATATAATAAAAAAGGGTAGAGTGTCTACCAGAAAACTGCCAATTATAATTTTCTCTTAGATCTCATCCTAATAAGTTTTTAGTTAGTTTTCTAAGCAAATCGGGTGATAATTAAATGTGCCTGGAGGCCTCCTGGAAACATCCAATTATTCCCCTCGTGGAAATCTTCCTCTCAGTTACAATGATGACAGACAATTGCTGGGCTTGGAGTTATGTTGACCACATTAAAGAAAAAAAAATATTTTGTACAGCGCAATGAACGAAAAGGACAAAACTTTTAAATAAGTTCCTCATCTCTTTTTACTTCTCAGATACATACCTTATGTTGAATAGCCAGATCATTTTATTATTGCAAATGCCACGGTTGTAATCTTTTATTGCTTGCAGTAGAGGCCTACAGCATTAAGTTAGTATAAAATTACATATAGTTTAATATATCTGTACAACACCTTTAAACAAGCTTCTCTAGGCAAGAAGGTTATCCGTCTTATAAATCTATTATTCCATTGTACATCTTGATAGCCTAGCATTGCTTCTAGCCATGTTTAAGCATTAAATAGTGCATTATTATTTCACATAAATCAACCAGAGATGTGTGAATTCATAAATTTTACATTTGCACAGACAGTATTTTAAACGTTTTACTGCTTCGTGGGAACTCAGAGCACAAGCTGGTACACAAATCAGGACCTGAGAAATTTCAATAAAATTTAATATCACAATTACATCTTCTCAAAGTCAATGCATGCATATTTTAGAAGTATTTTAACTGAGTCCAAAAATAAAAGTAAAATTTGAGAGGTGGTTTTTTGGTAGCAAGTTTGTCAGCTATTGTTATAATAAGCTAATGAGCACTTCGGCTTTTTATTCTTTATAGCAAGATGGTATAAGCCTGTATTATAATTAATATACAGCTTTATAGCTGGAGACTGAAATAAATTTTAAAGTCATAACTAAGGCTATAAGTTATGGAAGGATAAGAATGAGGACTTTTTCATGTGTTTTTAGGTGATTCTCTCTAATTTGGAAGAGAGCTACATTCTTTTTCTTCTTTCTAAGCATTTTTGTGGAGGGGTGGGATGATATTTGATGTTTCCTCAAAGTTTTCATTATTTTCCCAGAAAATGTTCCTTTTAAGGTTTTGTTTAGTAGGAAAAGCCTATGAAATTTAATGTACTAGAAGATTTCTGCTTTAGCATGTGTGTAGTGAAAATTACATTCCTGTCGAAATAAGTCCTAATGCATATAATTAACTGAACAAATGCCACACTAATTTGAAAATAACATATTTATCACCTAGAAACAGGTAATGTAGAAAGATAAATTGCTGTGAACATAGAACTTGCTTCCAATCATCATCAAAATCTGGGCAGAAGCTGATAGAAAGAAAAGAAAAGAAACATCCTCATGAATTTTTTTGGACTACTCTTTGCTAAGACACTTTTCAGAGTTACCAGTTGGTGATTCTTGGGGGAAATAAGTGACAAAGGATAGGTAAGAACAACACCCTACTGTGGACCTTTCCTTTTGTAGTGAGTGATTGTTTGTGGTGAGGATTTATTACATCAGGAAACCAGTTTCTGTTTTCCTTTATAAACTTTAGATATTTTCTCCACCATTCTGAATCCGCCCTTTCTTTCTTGATGGACTAAAAGTTCAAACCCAAGGTTAACAGTACCAGAAGATCATTGTTTAGAGATTAATCTCTTTAGGGTGATAAGCAAAAGACAGACACAGTGAGTCTTTAGAACCCTACAGCTACTCAGAGTAATGACAAGCATTACCATACCCAGGCTGGCTTTGGAATGTTAAAGAAAGCAGATCTAGTTACCATCCATAAAAAACTAATGGAAACTTCTCTCTTACTCTGATGAATGTTGAAAATGGAGTGGCTTAAATAAAAAATCACTTCCCTTATTATGATGTTTGACTATTTAGCATTCATTGGTTTGGGGTCCATTTAGTTTTTGATGGTATTGCTCCTCCTAGTTCCCTTTTTCCATGTGAAAGTTTCATCTTATTGTCTGGGTCTAGACTATCAAGGATATAAGGAAAAAAATGATTCATTATAGAAATTACATTTTCTGAGCTAAGCCAGAAGGCACTGTCTTTACTTTAGCTCTTGTATAAGCAAGACTTAGTGTTATGTATATATTTTATGTGTATATAATGTTGACTTAGCAATATATATATTTATACCACACAAGTGGCCCATGCTACCATTACGCAAATCCCTCTATTTTTCAAAGGCTATATGGAAAAAATTGATGGCTGAGGAAGGAGCATGTATAAACAAACATGTTTAAAAATTCTCAGTGTGTGTCAGTACCATTTAAATAAATATGTGCTTTTTTTTCATAACAAACATTACTGGTTAGAGGGGAAATTAGAAAGAAGGGATGGACAGAGAATATGTTGAATTCTAAAACAGAATGAGTTTGTTTCATCGCTCTCTCTTTTTTAAAAAAAATCTGGTTGCAAACATGGATGTTTCTATTTGAAACAGAAATGGATTCTTCTGTTTGCTAAATTCATGGGTTCATTTTCCACTGGAGACACGGCAATTAAATTTTTAAAAATAAACTTTAGCACACCAGAGAAAGCACTGTCTTTGTGTTTGATTGTTTTATCTTCTGTTTGCATGTTTATTAATTCACCTCAAATAAAATGTTCAGGTTTAAGAAGAAATGAAGACAGTGGGCCAAAAACAAATCAAGAATTGATTGGTCTTAATTTTCATAAGTTTTGCCTCTTCCTATCTATTTTGTTAGACATGTTCATTAAAGATGTATTGTAAGCTGTTACAGTGAAAGTGCCATGTCTTTTACACTATTCATCTCCTCAAATGAGCTATATATTAATAATCCTTAGAATCGGTACAGTTAGGTAATAGGAATAGGATATTGCCTTTTATGAAAAACAAAGTACCATATTTTATAAATAAAGCTGACCACCGTAAGAAGGAAGGCAATGTGACTTTTTTTCGTCTGTTTTCTTTTTATGATGAGTTGTTACTTAGCTAATTATATCTGCTGAGAGGCAATATGGCATAATAGAGACAGCACAAGTTTTGTATCACAGTACCTTACTTAGAGGACAGATTCTATCGTTTATCATGTCCCAGGACACATGAAAAATTGTCCACCAAACTTTCACAGTCTAGACTGATGGCTGGCAAGGATGTACCCTGCCAGAACACATGTCACAGTGTCATGCTCCTGCCCTTCCATAGAACTATTGCGTAGATTTGTACAGTTGGGATTCAAACCTGGTTCAATTTGACTCCAGTGACAAGGGATCATACCACTCTATCTTCACCTACAAATTGATTAATATTGTTTGCCCCTTGAATACAAAGGAATGGAAGCATTAAAGGCTCTGTCTTAGCTCAGGTTCTTCAGAAAACAGAGAATGAGGCAAAGATTAGACTCCTGGTGCCTGACTTGAAAGGTACAAACTCAGGGAAAAAAAACAGACAAACAACAACAACAACAACCAAACAACAACAGCAACAACAACAGCAACAAAAACCCCAAAACAACCAAAAAACAAATAAAGAAAGTGGGAGTAAGGGTTGGGGAGAGCAACAAAACAAAGTGATGTGGTGTGTCACACTATGTGCTCTTCCTTCAGGACAAGCCACAGAGAGACCCTATAGATTGCTTGGCAGGTACGTCTGCCCAGCCCAAAGGATTTCTCCAGGCAGGTTGCAGAGAATCCATATCTCTGAGTAGTGCTGCCTGCGCACCCCTTCCCACTCTTATTTCCTGTTGTTCCAAGTTCGTCACTAGAGAGGGGTTAACTTCTCTGACCTTTTGGTTGCATCACTTGCCCATTGGGAGGATATTTGGGAAGCCAGATCACACAGCCTGTGTGATGTGCCAAGAAGTGACTTACAGGCATGGCTGTACAGTCAAAGCTAAAGGGTAGGGCCTGGCATCCCCAGGGCTGATAGCTGGAAGGCCTTGGCATCAGAATTGCAGGGCTTCACTTGATGAAGATGATGAGGATGTAGAAGGCAGACAGCGTGGAGGAAATAGGAGAAAACACATGAGATATTATCTGAAACAGAGCCTTCAAATGATTCATTCAACTACTGTTTATTAAATGCCAGTTGTGAAGGGCACCTGGCTGGCTCTGTCAGTAGAGCATGTGACTCCTGATCTCAGTGTTGTGAGTTTAAGCCCCACATTGGGTGTAAAGCTTAATTAAAAACAAAAATGCTAATTGTGTACCAGGAACTGATAGAGGAACAGTAATAGAAGGAAAACAAACAAACAAACAAACAAACAAACTAAAAATTCTCTTCCTTCATGAAAAATGCCATCCAGTAGAGGACAAACAGAAAAGTGAGATAAATAAGTATCAGATATGGCATTTTGGAAGAAGGCCAGATGGAAATGTGGTTATGAAGTGTTTGTAGGCAAGAGTAGTCAAAAGACTACTTACTGAGAGGATAAATTTGGAGTAAAGATCTAAGGGAAGTGTGGGGCAACCATGACAATATCCAAGCATGAGAAAATGCAAAGGATCCATCTTGGGAATGTATTGGCATATTCATGCAAGAGCAAGGAGATGAATGGGGCTGGAGAGGAGTGAGCAATGAGACTAATATGAGATAAAGTCTAGATCCTCTTGAGCCATGTACAACATTACAAAGAATTCATCTTACTAGTCACCATACAGAACCTCATTAGTTTTTGATTTGGTGTTCCATGATTCATTGTTTGTATATAATGCCCAGTGTTCCATGCAGTCCGTGCCTCCTCAATACTGCATGGTGACTAACAGAACACAATTTAAAAAAGTAATTATCTTCTGACCATTCAAACATTTTAGCCTGGTTGACTCATTTGTTCATTACAACTGTACTGACAAATAGGCAGTCTTACTCCCTTTTAATGGTCAGGGGAATTGTCTGAGGTCATAGCTAGTAAAAACTCACATGGGAATTTCTGGAATCTCCATTACTAGGAGAAATAAACACCCTGAGCAAAGAAAATCCACTTCAGTTTCACTTATTTTTCAGAATCAAAATACCTAAGTATTATCAAGCACTGAGAATAATGATAGGCCATAGCTTTCATGAGAAGCTGTCCTCACTTACTTCTTAAATAACCCTCCGACATAGGCACTATGATGTTTTTTCATTTTGTAGAAGAGGAAACTGAAGTATCTTAGTCACTTACCCAGTGACACAATTGGAAAGTGATAGATCAAGAACTGAAATATGCATGTTCTAGAACCTGTGTTGTTGATAACACATCCCCTTTGCAAATATTTTAATTATTGCTATATATCCTATTTTCTTTCTCAGAGTCCTTATCTTTTATCCTCTTCAGTTTTGAAATATAACCATACTTTTCTTTTCCCTTTCAGATAATTCATTTACTGTCTATTATTTTTCTATTATAAAGAAAGTTAATTAACATATAATTAACAACTTCCTGTGCTTTCTTGACTGTTTTTTTACTGTATCTCTATGGTTGTGCCAAAATATTTTCATCCCAGTCGCTTCTTTTTACAATTTTTATCAACATTGTTGCTTTTTTTCCTTTCTTACTGAATTACATCTTTTTTAAAATTTTCAGCATTTATCAGTCAATGAATAGAAAGCACTCTCAGTTTATCTTCATGTGAATTCATGTTTATTTTGCCTTTGTTTTTGAGTGATCATTTAGGCAGGTATAGAATTTTATGCTGACAGTTCTTCCTCCCTTGTTTTCTGTCATCCATTTTTTACTATGAGAATATTGCTCATCATTCAATTTTTCTTTTTTTGTTTTCATGCCCTCTCTTCGGATTTTCTCTCTGTTTTTTGAACTCTACAGTTTCATTACAATGTTTTGATGCAGATTTACAAAAAAATGATTCCACTCATTCCTATTTTCTCCTTCAATGTAAAGGTTTATTATTTACTCTTTTCTGGAAAATTCACATTCATTTTTTTTCTTTGGATTTTTCCTTCACTGTATTCTCTCTGTTACTTCTTGACCTCCAGAACTTGTACTAAATATACATTACTAGATATCTTTTTACTGTTTTCTAAGTGTCATCTTTCTTTTTATAGTGTCCATATTTTGTCTTTCTAATCCTTCAGCAATTCTCTCATCATTTATACTTAATCTGCTATTAAAAACAGATATTGAATTTTAAAAAAATTGATCTTATTGGAGTAAAATTTACATACCACAAAATGAATACATTTTAAGTATAAATCTTGATGAGTTTTGAGAAATGTGTATACCTGTCTAGCTGTCTCCTCCGTAGTCAAGATATACAATATTTTCTTCATTTCTATTACCTGTGTTTTTTTGCAGTGAATTCCATCTATGGCCTGTCCCAGGCAACAACTTATTTATATCACAAAATTGACTTTGGCTGTTGTGGAACATTATAAAAATAATCACATAGAGTATGTATACACTTGCATTTAGCTATTTTCAACTCAAAATAATGTTTTTGAAGTATTCTTGGCTGGTTCATACAAAAAAGCATGTGGTTCTTGATCTCTGGGCTGTGAGTTTGAATGTATTAGGTGTAGAGATTACTTAAAAAATTTTTAAAAATCTTAAAAATTTAAAAATAATGTTTTTGAGTTTCATCCATATTGTATTTATCAAAAACTCATTCTAGTTTTTGCTTTGTGTTGTTATATTTTATGAATATACTAAAACTTGAATAAAAGATGCCTGATTTTATTTCTCTTCATACATTTAGTCCCCCCAATCCCACAAAAATCCTCAAAAATCCAAACCATATAACAACCCAGATTTGCAAATTCAACTCTACCTGACTTACACTTTTAGCATTATGGAATAGAAAACCATTAAGATTTCAGGTGATTTCTAAGTAGAATAATAAACCAAATTCTAGAATGTTCTTGCTGATGCTGAGCATATAGACAGAGGGGGAAGGGAAGTATAAAATACTTCATAAAAAAAGAGCAGATAGGTGGAGAAGTTTAGATCAAAACATAAATCACTCTCAGAAGAAATAAAGTCACAGAGGAAGAGACAAAATACTGAACACAGCTGGAGTTTGGTAGTTTACTCCACTGTCTACAGGGAAGGGTGAAATTTGGTAGTTTACTCCACTGTCTACAGGGAAGGGTCTTCAAAGTGAGTGGGGCCAGAAATAACATCATTGAGGAATCATTGTTCTTAGGATAAATCAGATTTATGGATAAGGAATAGTATCCTTCAGATATGTGACAATGAGACAAAGAAGGAAGTAAGAGGAAAGAAATTAAGAATTTTGAAAAAAATTATGAAAAATTGGTAATAATCTTATCCACTCCTTATCATTATCCATCAAAATATCTGTGTTTTATTAAAATAACAGAAGAGGGCACTCTTGAACTAGCAACCCCAGCCATGAATTAAAGAGAAATAGAAAAAAAGCAGATTTACAATTATAGGAAAATACTGTAAAATGATAAGAAAAAATTTAAATAAAATAATTTCAGCTGATGAGTATTCTCCTTACCCAAAAACCATAAAGCAGAAAATTGTAATATGATTCCTCAAACTGAAATAATATTCCCTAAGCATTTGGAGATATGAAAAAATCAAAACAAAACAAAATCCCTTGATCAGAAGTTCAGAATCTAATAACATAAATGTATAAAAAGTTAGGATAACTTTAAATAAGAATTGATTGAATCCAAGAATTAGAAGAAAAAGAAGAAAAGTATGTCAGAAATGAAGATCACATTATAAGGTATATAAGAGAGAATAGATTCAAATAAATATTTAAATTAAAAGTATTGCTTCCATCCTAACATTGATAGAAAACCAGAAAACCAAATCTATAAAATCTCTCAGCTTTATTCTGTGAAGACAGCTAAGACTGGATATGGTGACAAGAAGACAACAAATATACAGAGTATCTGAACTGGCTGAAAGAAGTGAGTAAACAAAAAAAATACTTACTCATGAGTGGGGTCAGTGGGGGATAGGAAAATTCCTTGCCCAGGATTTTATACTATATTTATCCCTATACCAATACCATTAGAGGTCTGCTACTTCTAAGGGAGGGGACATTCCTGCCTAAGACACAAGTCAGAGTTTTGCTGTCACAGAGAGTGAATGGAATACCCACATATGAGACCCTGGTATCCAGAGAACATTTCCATTTCCCAGGAAGAACATGGAGAACAAACAACAGCAATATACCATCAGAGGAAGGACAAGAGGGTGGAGAAAGAGCAGCCATGTAGCAGCATGCATGGAGGGATGACTGAAAACTGAGATGGGACAGAAATACTAAGGAAAACATCTAACAAACCAAGCCTTTAGCCCCAAACATTGTAATTCACCACTAGAAGAATTGAAGCCTATAATACAAGAAAGGTATAATGACCTAACAGTCATTAATGACTAAAGCCTTATGACAAAAGAATAAATATCATAAGCAATATTTATTTCATTATATACTGTTCTATACATAATGTTCTACACACTATATCTGTATGGTTCTACACATAATGTTCAATAAAAAGCATACAGTATACAGAAAGCAAGGAAAAACCACCCTTTTGTCAACAAATACAGCAATCAACAGAACCAGATCAGAGATGATCAAGATGTCAGAACTATTTGAGATTTATAAATAACTATGTTTCACATGCTAAAGGATTTAGTGGAAAAAATGGACCACATGTATGAACAGATGAAAAATTTTAGTGGAGAATCAGAAACTCTAATAATATAATGAAAAAAGCAATGCTAGACTTATATCCACATACACATGGCACACACACCATCACATATAGAGTGCCTTTGAACAGCTCAGAAAATAACCTGACAGCTGAGGAAAATATCAATGAGAAAAATATCAGGAATGTATCATTCCTTAAAATCATTTAAACTGGCATATACATAGAGGGGAAAAAAGTAAGAAGAAAGGAACAGAGCATCCAGGAACTATGCAACAATATCAGATAATCTAACATATCTTTAATTATATCCTAGAAAGAAAAAAGTGAAAGACAGGAAATGGGTAGAGGAACTATTTGAAAATATAATGGATTCCAAAAAGAATGAAAGATATCAAACCACAGATCCAAGAAACTTTAAGAAGCCCAAACAGGGTACATACACACACATACACACATCAAATCATTCTAAACTGCTTTTAACCAAAATGAAAACACTGAAGGAAACCAGAGAAAGATAAGAACAATTACATAAAAGAAATACACTGTTTTACAGACTACTTGTCAGAAGCTATACAATAATATAGAAACTGACAAATCAATCCTAAAATGTTTATAAAAATGCAAAGAATATGGACTAGTCAAAACATTTTTTTGGTAAGTAGCAGTGTTGGTGTTCTCTCACAACCTGATTTTAAGACTAATTATAAAGTTACAATAACAAAAATAACATTAAAATTGATAGAGATATCAATTAATAGAATGAATAGAAATAGGCTCATATACATATAATCAGTTGATTTTTCACTTGATAATTCAGTGGTAAAGGGACATTATTTTTAGAATATGGTACTGGATGGATGCCTGGGTGGCTCAGTTGGTTAAGTGTCTGAGTCTTCATTTGGGCTCAGATCATGATCTCAGGTTGTGGGTTGGAGCCCCACATCAGGCTCCAAGCTCAGTGGGGAGTCTGCTTGAGATTCTCTCCCTCTTCATCTGTCCTTCTTCCCACACACTCTCACACAGTGTCTCTCTAAAATAAATAAATAAATCTTTAAAATAATATATGGCATTGGGATAATTTGATATCTATATAGAGAAAAGAAGCAAGCCAACAAAACAAAACAGAAACTCTCAATCTATTCTTCATACCAAATACAAAAATGAACTGGAAATGGAAAATAGGCCAAAGGCAAAGCTCAGAGTTGTAAAACCCCAGAAACCCTAGAAAACATAGGACAGATTTTTGTGACCTTGAGTTAAGGTCAGTTTTCTTAGACAGAATACAGAAAGCTCAAATAATAAAGAAAAAAATATATATAAAATATGTAATTGGAAAATAAAAAAGAACAACAGCCTTCTCCAACATATACGAAGGACTTTTACAACTCAGTAATTAGAAAATAAGGAACCTAATTTAAAAAGTTGGCATAAGATTTAAGTCAGTGATTTACCACCATGGAGATACGGATTACAAGTAACTACATGAAAAGACGCCCAATAACATATGTCATTAGAGTGATGCAAATCACATATCACAACACACTTTTAGAGCAGCTAAAATTAAAACAAAACAAACTAGCTGACAATGTCAGGTCCTGCAATGAATAGAGACCAACCATCACTCACACACTGCTGGTGTTAATGAAAATGGTATAGCCATTTTGAAAAACCATTTGGCAGTTTTATACAAACTTACGTTATACTTGTCAACAACCCAGAAATCCTAGACCTAGGTACAAACAAAAGAGAGAAGAAATCACACACACACACACACACACACACACACACACCCCTATATCTGAATGCTTATAGTAGTTTATTCACAATTGCACCAAACTGGAAACAACATAAATGGTCATTACCTGGTTAATGTGTAAACACAGTCTTCTGTTCTCTTTCTACTTCTTTTCATCAATGCACCTACTAAATAGCAAAAGCAACAGCAGAAACTGTTGTCTAAAATTTTATTTGTATTTTTATTTTATTTTTCCCTTCTCCATTTTAGCAATAAAATAGCAAAAAAAAAAAAGGAAAGAAAGAAATTTTTCAATAAATGATGGTTTGCAATTTTCCATTTCACTATTTGCATAGAAATAACTGTGTGTGTATTCATATAGCTGACCCTTGAACAATGCAGGCTTACAGGACTGAACAGCATAAGTCCACTGATACGTGAATTTTTTTCAGTAAATACTGTCTTATAAATGTATTTTTCTCTTTCTTAGCCTTTTCTTAATAATGTTTTCTTTTTTTGAACTTAGTTTCTGTAAGAATACAGCATGTAATAATATAACATACAACATATGTGTTAATTGACTCTTCATGTTACTGGCAAGACTTCTGGTCAGCAGTAGGCTATTCATAGTTGAGATTTGGAAGAGTCAAAATTTTATGTGGATTTTCAACTTCATGGGGGACGGTGATGCAACCCTTCTACTGTTCGAGGTCAACTATGTTTGCAGAATTTGTTAGGAATCTGGAATTCTCTCATAATAAAATATCAGAAGCTGAACTACATCCCTATGACATGATAACTACTGAAATTTTGTTATCAGTTTAGAAAATTGATTACAGAAAGTTTAACCTTTTATGCCATTTTCTGAGTAGTGCATTTCTGTGTATTTTGGCAGGACCTTTGTGATAGATTTTTTTTTTTTTAATGTCAGGTACTGTTCCTCTATCCAACTATGTTCTTTTTAAAAAATTTTATTAATATATAATGTATCATTTGCTTCAGGGGTACAGGTCTCTGAATCGTCAGTCTTACACAATCCACAGCATTCACCATAGCACATACCCTCCCCATGTCCATAACCCAGGTACCTTATCCCTACACTCCCACCCCCCAGCAACCCTCAGTTTGTTTCCTGCGATTAAGGGTCTCTTATGGTTTGTCCCCCTCCCAGGTCCCACTAGGTTCTAACAGTTTCTTTAAAATTGGCACAGATTAGAAATTGCAACAACTCAGAAAAAAAATTATGCTTTCAAGCAATTCCCATTTTTAAATTAAAGTACACTTCAGTATTTTAAAATTCCTTCAAATCACATCCATATGTTAGTAGGACTTCATTTCAAATACTTAGGTGGGATCAAGGTCCCGGGATGGGTGCTTGAGGGCAGGGCTTGGTAAATTGGAGATCAGGGCAGGCCTGGATAGGTTGTTATTTTGAGAAGATCTGACTAACAGGACGGAGAATACTGAATGTATGTTCTACAGATGGAGCTTTGGGATATTGAGAAAGCTAATTTTCCTCTCCTTTTTCCTTTATTAATATTCCCCACTTCCTACAAATGCTCCCAGAACGTTGAATTCAAGCCAGCCTATTACATAACAAGGGATAGAGAAGGGAAACAAACATCAGTTGAATCCCTAAATTTGGTAAAAAGGAATGACATTTAGACATATATATAAAACCTTACTTGTGCTTTTTATTTTCTTATATAATCTTTTTCTTTTTTTTTTTAAGTTGACTCCATGCCCAGGGTGGAGCCCAACATGGGGCTTTTTTTGAACCTATGTCCTTGAGATCAAGACCTGAGCTGAGAGCAAGAGTCAGATGCTTAACTGACTGAACCACCGAAACACCTCTATTATCTAACATAATCTTCATAGAACTCCAACACACAGGAAATATGAAGTTTTACTTGTATCATGAGCTAAATAGACTTGACATGATTACCTAAACATGGTAGATACTATCCTGTGTCTTTTCTGGAATATGCATTTTGGATTCTAAATAACAAACCTTTGGAAAAAGAACTATTTGAAACTGCCTGTAGTTGCATTTTTTTCAATTATGTGCAAAATTTTAAAAAGTACCTTGTGCAGTCATCTTCTTAGAATTACCATGTTTCAGGGAACAACAGTAAATACTACCTTTTGGACCATACACCCAACACTTGCTTTTCCATAGACTTTCTACTCTTTAAAAATCCTCAAGTTAAAACAAGTAAATATACCAAAACATTTCCTCTTACTCATAATCTCCAAATACTACCCAAAGATAGTGTATGAGCTTTTGAAATGTTAATCAGCAACTATACCTGCTGATAATATCTGCTGGGGTTCACATTTATTTAATTCACCAACCAGTTAATAAAATACCTTGGATGTAAAATCATTTAGAACCATGATACAAGAAACCGTATGGAGGCTGACTTATAAAAAAAGTATGCTACTTCTTTTCTTGACAGATTGTTCAAGGAACCTCAGAGAACTGAAAACCTCTATAAAGAATATCCCTTGTCTCAAAATAAAAGTCTTTTACTGGGATGCATGTATATAATCATGAATCTCATATAAGAGCAAAATGCAGTAGACTTATTTTTAATAAGAGATCAATAGATAACCAATTTTCTAATATTTTTTATAGAAAACAATTTCAGATTAGAAATGGATATAATTTCCCATATTTTCATATTGAAAATTATAGAACTTTCCTGCATTTTGAAAACATAAGTGGTTTGGGAGTCATATCTCTACCCGTATTTCATAGGAGAGGGGAAAGAAAGGTACTTAGTGCTTTAACAGATAGTAAGATCTTACCATGTTTCATTCAAAATGTTTCAAAACAGTTTTTATTCTCCCATAATCTTAATAACATCCGGGAATTTTGAGGATATTTTCATGAGGAGTTTTGAAATGTAGCTAATTTGGTGTTTTATTAATTGAGTATCTTAACATAGTAGAATTCAGAGACAGAATGGAGGCTCGTTAGTTTTCAAGAGCAGAGATACATCCTCCTAAGTATGTTCACGTGGACCGACCAGTGGGATGTATTTCTGCGGATGTGGTTGGTTAAACTCCAGAAGTAGGTAGGAAACATGAATGGAATGAGGAGCTCTGGGAAGAAATAAATTCGGGATATGAAGATTGAAAAGTCAAAGCCAGCCAATATACCCCACAATCTTGGACAGCTCACAGAAAGCACTAGTTTTCTGAAGGGCTGTAGTTGTAGTCAGCGTATTCCACTCACTGCCACCCTCCAACCTCAAACTGTAGCTGTATAACTCTGCGCCCATTTAATTGGCTTGTTGCTCATCTTCAGGGTTCTGATGTTTTAATCTCTTCCTTTAAGCTGGTCACATCTTCGTATCAAACCCTTGGCTCTCTAGTAGATTTTGGGGAGCAAATCTTCCTAGCTCTCTATACCCAGCCAGCTTTCCTGTAAAGGACCCAGCAATTCTGCCTTGAATGCCTTTTTCTTCCTTTTCCGATGAATTTCTATCAGCCTTAGGACCCATACCAAACGTAAGCTGTCTAAAGAGACTTCCTCAATCTTGTGGTTGGTCTGATCTCACAGTTATATCTTAGGTATGAACCTATGCCCCACTACACCTGACCCTGCACCACTTTGTATCAACTATCTTAACTGTCACGTATTAATTACTAGCGCAATTTCTTACCGTCTGCCTCCCTTGTTAGAACTTAAGTTCCCACGTGCAGCAACTGTATCTCCTTCATTTCTATCCCTAGTGTCACTGCCAGGGTGACTTGGGTGCTCAACCAATGTTCATTGAGTGAATGAATTAGGGGTGTTTCTCCTTTGAAAAGATGACCCTAATTTATACCAGCTGGTAGAGCTGTCTCTAGTCTAGATTGGAAATTTTTCTTGGATCCTGGGCTGTGTAACTTCATTCTTAGCCTCTCCATCTCTGAGCTTTGTTTATCTCTTGAAATATAAACCTGAACAAAGACCAAGGCCCTAACATGTATTTACAATTCTGTTTCTGTAAGTTATGATTTACATTTATTATATCAATTTGAGATCATTCGGAGTGAAGTAGGATTATTAAAATTATTTTTACTGTGATTCAAGGCACATAAGCCTCTGTTAGATAAATACAAGGCATTTCAAGATAGTTTACAAGATTTAATAAAATATATTATTCAGAATTCTCACTTATAAATGCAAATTTACACATCCTATTAAATTTAGAATTAAGGTATTCATTACTGCAAAATTTTATTTATTTTTCATTACTGCAATATTTGAAATATGAAGTATGTTCCAAAAGCTTTTCTTAGAGGTGTTTTTGTTCAATGCTGTGGTTCAAAGTTCTTCACAATCCTTAGCTTTCAGTTGGTGTTGATTATATTTTGGTAGTAAATAATTTATAAATCCATTTCATTTGACAATTTATGTCTAACAATATCAGAAAAAAACAACTGCTTCTATTTTTTGGTAGAAATGTGCATGTTTCTTATTGAGAGAAAGACCACTTAACTGAAGAGCCCAGGACTTCAATGGGAGTTTTGCTAATAAATGGTGGGGTGTCCATGGGTGAGGTAGCAAAGATCCCCTGATATATAAATTGTGACATAGTCTACAATCTTCTAAACTGCATTGTTCTGGATACCAGTTCTGTGAGACATTAGTATTCCCTGATAAAAATGTGGGAAAATAAATGTGGGAAAATTGAGGTAAATGAAGTTAGTAGGATTTTTTCCTCTGAGGTTTCTTTGGACTCTTTATATATGATCTCCAAAACTAAGCAGTTTATGTATTATCTCCAAAGTGATTTGGCCATGGAACTCTTTTAAAGAAATATCTATTGACATAGTTATGGCTAGTTAATAAACTATCTAAAATCCTTAAAGTTCTAGTAGAAATTTAATTTATGACTATAAAACTTTCTCTCTCTCTTTTTTTTTTAGTGAAAACAACAGAAGAAAAAAGATGAATAGTGGTGAAGAGAAGATGAAATTCAGATATTGAGGGAAATTTTATTAAGTACTCCTGTTTCTGTTTTTAATTTTTAGATGATGCAAGGGGTTCACTATGTCTTAGAGATTGAATCCATCAAGTACAATACTTTTCTCTTTATAAATTTTAGAAGCACAGAAGATGATAAAGAAAATATGAGAACAAACAATTATAAGAAAAGTGAACCCACTATGGTAGGCAAGTTCTAGAGAATGGGAATGTCTTGGTCCTCTTATTTCTCCTTGACAACCTAAGGCAGAGTTGTGCTGCCAAATACTGGCATATGTATGTCCTCTGGATGCATAGGAATGTCTCTATTGTCTGCCCAAATCCCCTTAATCTCTATCTAACCTCTTTCATCCTGAGACTCCCAACACGTAGAGGGAACTGATGATAGATCTTCAGACCGACATCAAGTAGCTGGCAGTAACAACCACAAATCCTATGTGTCAAATGCATGCAACTGAAGGAATTTAATTATAGAAGAAAATCTTATCAGTTGGCAACATGAAATTAAGCTATAGAAATGGAATCTGGTGGTTTCTCAAAGAGATACGAACTTGTGCTTCATGATAGACTTGACAGAAAACTCAGTTGTGTGTAGCGGAGGCACATTTTATGCTTGCTGACTCTGCTGCTTGATCTCCTGGGAGCAGCTTTGTTAGGTACAAGGATCCCACCACGAACTTGGGTGTCCTCACTTATGGCTGCCGTCTGTCAGTGGTGATGCATATAAAGGCTAAAGAATGGGTTTAGGGCAGAGACAGACCTGACTCTGTCACTAGGCCCCTCTGCTGGGGGAAAGTGATAGGGGGATGAAATAAGTCTCTAAAATAAACACACACTACAACTGTATTTTGTTTTAAAACTTTTGTTTAGATGCTTCTTTCATTTCCCTCCAGGCATAGCTTGGCTTACCCCTGTACTCTTAAATTAGGTAATTAATCCACATGAATTAACATCAAAATGAAGCATTCTGGATGATATCTAACTTGGCTTTTAGGTGTTATCACCTCTGAGTGGCTAAAACGGACACATATCCTATGAAAGTACTATAATGCTTTGTTGAAAATTATGTATTTTATTTTTTGGATATAGAAGGTATAAAGTAAGTCCAGGAGGCATACATAGCTATCCTTAAATATGACAATATTTTTCCATGTAATAGGTGAATGATTTTGGTTTATCCCAGCATGCAGCATTTAACTTCTAGGTGATTCCAATACAGTGAAAGATCTCATTCTGGACAATTATTCAGTTCTTTTTGATAAATTTATTAATTCACTTACCTATACTAGAGGAAGTAATTTGATCCTTGGGTTGTTTATTAAACTGGAATGAGTATTTAAATCAGAAAAAGGAAAGCCATCCAAATCTCTTTCTCTTGTTTATTTTCTTTGTGTGTGTGTGTGTGTGTGTGTGTGTGTGTGTGTGTGTGTGTACATTTTTTTGTTTTGTTTTGTTTTAGAGAGGGAGAGAGCCTGAGCAGGAGGGAGGGGCAGAGGGAGAAGCAGACTCTCCACTGAACAAAGAGCCCCAAACAGGGCTTGATCCCAGGACCCTTGGATCATGAGCTGAGCAGAAGACAGACGTTAATGGACTGAGCCATCCCATCAGAAAGAGAAAATCTTAAGCAAGCTTTATGCTCAATGCAGGGCCTGACATAGGGCTTGATCTCATGATTCTGAGATTATGACCTGAGTCTAAATTAAGAGCTGGTTGCTTAACTGACAGAGGCATCCAGGTTCCTCCAAATCTATTATTAATCTAAAAAGAAAGGAGAACAGCACATGAGAGGCCAAGTTCCAAAAATTCCCTTTACCTGGAGTATTTTGGTAACAATAATATATTTTGACTATTTCCTTTTAAAAGGAACGCTTCTTGAAACCTAAGTCATGAGAGTCACCTCATGTGTCACCTATGAAAATCATAATAATCCTTTCAGACAATGACAGACAAGATAATCCATGTTCCCTTGATACTTTTCACCTTATTTTTTGAAGACAGCTGGCAGGACAAATTAATGGCATTGCCTTTATGAAAATACTGTTGGGTGAACTCACCATGACCTAAATACATTTACATTTCTTTATCTTCAATAGCTGCAACATTCTTTATTCAGTTCATGTGATCTGTATTTCACATCTGTAACCTGAAAACAAATTTCAACCCCCTAATAATTTTAAATAACAACAACAAAAAACTTGTGGGAAAATTTTTGAAAAGAACTTGGCACACAGACTTACCTTGCTTTCATTAGCATTTGAATAGTTAGTTAATAAACTTTCATTCTGCTATTTATTACTACTTTATAAAGTCACTAACCAGGCTATCCATTTAGTAGGATAAGAAAGTCAGGGCTACATATTCAAGGTTATATTATCTTTGGAATAAATTATTCAGATGATTAATCCAATTCTTTAATTATGTAGGCTTTGCCAAGAAGTTACCTCCATAAGTGAAATTCAAGCAACAACAAAAAAGAAAAGTTAACTGCATGTAAGAAGCTCCTTTTTGTTTATTTCTGCTGAAAAAATAACCTCGGTGGCTTCTGTTACTTGAAATTCGGCCCAACTTTCAAAGAAAACTTAGCTTTATATCAGAAAAACATCTCCCTATAGGCTAATTGCATATATTGGAAGGGAACTTGATCTTTTTTCATTCTTTAAATTACAACTCATTTATTTAAAGGAATACTTGTCAAAAGAAAGCTTTAAGTAGTGAGTTAAAAAAGCAGTGTTAAATAATTGAATTGACTGTGATAAAATTGCCTTAGTTTAAATAGACTAGTCTGTTTAATGAATTGTGCTTTTATAGGGTGAGATAAATCTAATGTGAACTCAAGTGGCTACACCAGAAACATTGAATTTGGGTAGCTTAGAAGAAAGCCGAGATAAGGCATTTATAATAATGCAGTTACACGTGATTTTATTAAAATTGTTCTTGATTACGAAACGGTGTTTTCTACCAGGTTAATAGTAATGAACTTAAAATATTATCAAGAATCTTACACACATATTGAACCATTCGGATAACTTGAAGAGGAAGTCCTTCATTTGCTATTTTTTCTCACATAAAAATAATAACTAGAGTCTTAATTAGGAATACAGCACTTAACTTTCAATTTTTAGGTGGAGACTTAACTTACAAACCTTCAGTACTGCAAGAAATCATTTTGGCAATGAGATTGTGGCAGGAAATTAATTTTGTATTTTAAAGTAAATTTGGCAGGTTTACTTTCCTGTTTAATGTGGAAAAGGGTTTTTATAACATACCATTAAGCTACCATGCAGTCAGCCTGTGTAGCCAGGCTTGGTTATCACTTCAAAAGAGAAACGTAGCTGGAACATTTTGTAGCCGTTGATTATACTTCTTGTGTTGTTAAGTGTTGAAATACATTTTATGTGCATAAAAACAGAGGAGCAACGTAAGGGGAAAAAAAACTAAAGTAAAACAAGTATAAACGTAAGGATCTGTTCTCATCAAAAAAGAATCATGAACTAAGACTGGGTGATGGAATAGGCTGGCAATTCATGTTCAGATTGGCAGAATGGTGGAGACCAAATTCTTTGTTACATAGGTCAAGGCTGAAAGGAAAGAGTAAGGAAAGATATTATCAGTTCACACATACCATTGAACCATTCCGCAATTTAAGAGCTATCTCTTCTTTTTATCTGACCCACGGAATTCCTATTTTAGTGCTTATTATCTGAGAAGTAGCTTGTTAACTTAAGGCAAAAATTCCTTTCATTGTCCACACAGAGACTTCCTGCTTAGTATTTAGGTTCTTACTCTGAGGAGTTTCTAATGATTGCAGTGAAAAATATGAAGTCTAATTCAAGTTTAAAATACGTGACAAGTTTTCAATATGTAAAATTCTGATATTAAAGTCATGGTCTAGTTTATATTAGTGAGCAAATTGGGAATTACTCAATTATATTTCCAAACCTGATGTTCTTTAATTTTAGAATATTTCATATGGACTTTTTTATAATTAGACTTTTTAGTTAGTTTTTTTTTTTTTAAAGAAGTTATACATGCTTGCTGTGGAAATTTAAAAATGAAAGAGAAGTAAATAACACTCATCATTCTATCCATTTATCATGCATTCCATAACAATTCGAGTGTCTGATATGCACAACACATATTTCATGCCTTTACAGAGTTTGTGGAATATTAGAGATAATAGATATTAAACAGATAGTCAAAATGAGGGCTGTAAGATTTCAGCAGACTCCAATGCTATGAAAACAGAGTCCAAGATTCTCCTAGAATGCATAAAAAGGGGGGCTATTCTAGATGAGGGGGAGAGGTGGTGTGCTGTGAGGTTGTGTTTTAAACTGAGGTCTGGGCAGACCCAGGGTAAGAGGATGGGAATGGTGAGTGGAAGAAGAGCATTCTAGATGCAAGGAAATGCAGGTGGCCAGACCCTGAGGCTGGAAGGCCATTGGCATGTTCCCAGAGACCCAAAGGCCTGGAGAGTGGTGAGCAGAAGGGAAAGTGACACAGACAGAGTTGGAATGGTGGGTCGGACTCAGTGGCACCTTTTACATCATATGAAGGAACGTGACCATCTTCTAAAAACGATGAGAAATTAAAAATATTAATAGTTTGAGTCAACTTGTTCTCTCCTGCTCTTTCTCTTTCATTATATTTGAGAATCAGATATTATGTACTGCTTGTAACTTGCTTTTCTCACTACTTTGTAATCTATCATCTATATTTATTAAGTGTTCTTCCACAATGATTTTGTTTCTAATAACTAGTTTCATTATATGGATTTTTTGTAGTTTACTTAACTACACTTCTCTTTTATACCTTTGGATTTTTTTTGTTGTTTTAGCTATTACTGACACTGGTGTGATGACCATTATTGTGGAGACATATTTGTACACATTCGTAACTGTTTCTTTGGGAAAAATTCACAAACAGCTCAACAGGATTTCTCTGTCAAAGGATAGGACATTTGCAAGCTTTTAATATGGCTTGCCAAATTGCCTTCCAGGAAGATTGGAACAAATATTTCTATGGTAGTATAAAAGACCATCTGTGGCAAACATACTTTTTGAGCCCAAGTTATAGAGATGATTAGGGGAAATTTTCAGGTTCTATGAGACAGTCTTGAATAGCTATTTGCAAAACTGGAATTTACTTGGAGATTCTTATTTGATAATTAAATTTGAGCCATGTGCCTGGAAATCTATAAAATTCCTGACTTCCTATCTGATTGTTTTCAGTTAAGAATGAATCATGGGCAATGGTCACTAAAATATGTTGTCAGCATCAAAGTTTGTAGATGACATGCATTTTTTTTTACATTTGTAGAGGTAGTGAAATATTTTAACTTATACATAAGACACATATAGAAACTTCAAATATTAAAAATATAAATTTGGCCACAAATTATTGGAATTAACAATTAACCATCATCGAGGCTGTGTCCAAAAATACAAAGGATAACACAAAGAAATTAAAAGACAGATTTTAAGTGTCAAGAAAAATTAGAAAAATATCCTTTTCTCAATATGATTATGTCTAACCTCAGATGCTCCAAGCTATTTTTAAGCCATAGCTTGAAATTTTCAACACAAGGACTGATATGTTATCACTGGGTTTCTCACTAATTCCAGCTCTGACTCTTGGCAATGTACCCCAGCTTTGATCTGCCTCTGGCTCTTTGGCTTCCACATTCAGATTTTGTTCTCTCTAGTTTTTACTCATTGCCCTCCTTAATGGATTTTGGCTTCTCTTGATGTTCTGGGTTTTCTTACTCTGTACAACCTCAGATGAGCAGACCTTCCTTACTCTCATGCCCCAGCTCATTCCAATACAGCTATTTGGAGGGCACACCTCTGGGGACCATCAATAGGATAGTACTGGTCTTGTCATCTTTGAGCTGGGGCAGATGTTTGAGCAAATAAGGTATCTATTCCCTTAAATTGTTCAAAAACTTATGTAAATTTCCCAATAAACTATCAGATATTTATGATAATTTCTTTTTATGCACTTTGGGCAAAAATATAAAATAAAAGAAAAGAAAATACACATTTCCTATCTCCATGACATTTATTGTCAATGCTTATAGTGACATGAAACTTAAAACTAAACAATTAGTATTTTACTTGAATTAATAAGTAAGAATACCATATTTTGTGTTTTGCAGACATACATAATTAAGTGCTAAATTAAGTGGCTAATTCAGCAAAGGCTCTAGGAGTTTAAGGAAGGAGGGAGAGCTCAACACATGTTTGAGTAGTTGGGGAAAGTTCCTTGCATAAAATGGGCCCTGAGAGTAAATATTATTTAGGTAAGGTGAAATAAGAAGACAGTATTCAGAAGAAAAGAACCATTTTGGCAAAATGAAGGAATTACTGATGCCTAGAAACATTTCAATAGTGTGTTCAAGTTTTTCCATACTTTGTGCTGTGACAATTGATAAAGCGTGTTTTTCTTAAGACATAAAATCAATGATCTGACTGACTCACCCTTTTTGGGGGATGTACTTTTAACTCCATTTCCTAATAATGACAATGGCTTTATTCTGCCTCATCCTGTGTTATTCAGGACCATGTGAGGCTCATAGAATAAGATCTTGGAAAATTATTTCTAAGTAAAGCAAACTGAATATAAGCAAATCAAAAGGAACAATTAGCTATTTAATCTTTCCATTTCTTCAGTCACTTGGTTATTTTTTTACTCTTTCTCTTGCATACGACAATCAAATGCTTATCAAAAAAAAATTAGCGTTCACAATTATCCTTCAGTTTTCCTTTCAGTTCCTTATTCAGGCCCCTCTGGACTTTAACCATGAAATAGGATACTGTTCTCTCAGCTGGTCTTTCTGATATCACTTCTCTCTACTCCAGGTCATAGATAGCACAGTAACTAATGTATTTTTAAAAATACTGCTTTTATTTCAGGACATTTCCTGATCAAAATCCTTGTATTGGTTTTCCATCATATGAAAGGCAGAGACCTCCAAGGTCCAGCTCTGTTGTATTTCCCACTAGTGCCCCACAAGGGCGCTCTTACCCAAAAGTTGTTCATCAGAAACTCCGTGGTGTGGTTACACCTCTCTTTGACCCATTTTCCAGTGTGGAATGCTTCCACTTCTCCCTTTTGAATTCATCATGGCCAGTTTCAAGTTGTACCTCCTTTTTCACTAAGCCAGGGGTTCTGTAGAGATCCTACTGCCTGGCTGACACCTTTTCTGATCAGTCTTGTTTCCAGAGGTTTCTTCCACTATGACCAAAATTGAAATTAAAACTTAAGTGTCATGTACAATCTATCCTGTATTGTTATTTATATTCTTCCATATCATCTGGTTGATACAATTAAAACAATAATGTCTTTGAAGACAGAGATGAGTTTCCATCTCCCACCTCACATGGTAGGATTTACATATGACATTTGTAAGTCCTGAATCACACTTGATTTGTTTCTTAGATATCTTTTAAAGATCATGTGCCTCGTTGATAGTAGGAAAAGAAAGAACAAAGGATGGAATGAGGGAGAACTGTGTTTCATATACTGGATGCTCTGTTTGTTAAAATTTCTTTAGGAAGTTCATACTGTTCAACTGTTGCATTCATTTTGCTCTCTCCATAGCATTTCAGAGGTTAATAACAGAAACTACCACTTCTCCAGTGGTTCCTATGTGCCAGGCATTACACTGAGTGTTTTACAAGAATTATCTCAGTTAAAACTCACACTATTCCTTCCTTCCCAAATTTCTGTTATCAAGAAGATTCATCAATGGACCAAAGTGGAATTCAAGTACTTCTGTAAAGCTTAAATAGAAGTATCATGTGGTGATTTGGGAAGAACGTTTTCCTTTTTGGAGAGAAGCCTGATTCTTTGATTACACAAGGTGAAAGGAGTAGGTGAAAAACTTGTCCTTAAATCAGGGTAAGCATTTGCCCTGATCAGGTAGAATATTAAAAGGTGATTAGCTTTTATAGCTAGACATGACATTTGTTGGTGCATTGATCTGTAACTTCCAAGAATAAATAGGTCTTATTTTCCTCCTCCTAGATTATTGATTTCTGTGGAAGATGTGGGAAGACACTGGAAGTAGAATATAGAGGATTAGAAATGAAACTCTCTGAAAGGAAGAAACATTTTACAAAATTGATGGAACAAAAGATTTTTATTATCCTGCTTCTTCTTATTCTGTCACCATGAACTTTCTCCCCCTGTAAAGGAATCTATCTTCCCAAGTAGGGAAAAATGATTTTAAAAAAGATAAGCCTGAAAAAATTAATTTAAACTTAGCCATATTAGGGTGGCATTAAGGCACTCCCGGGTATATTTTATTGGTCCATTAATATAGGCCCCGAGTGGTTGAATACACCTAAGGCATGTACTGTATTAATGAACCAATAAAACATGCCCTGGAGTGCCTTAATGATATATTACAACCATTTCTATTACATACATAAATGCACTATTTGCTGGCTGTCTTGCATAGTTTTAAAGAAAATCTTCAATTAACTAAAAATATTGCATCAAGAACTCTTACCCACAATAAAAAAAGAGCAACAAAGGATCCTGTAATTAACTTACTAGGCTAGTTACCCATGAGGTGATTCTGGATTGATTTAATCTTTGGAGCTTTTTCATTATAATACTTAGGAAGAACTATTCTTTGGATTTAAAATTGGATACTTTTAGGAAAGGAAACAGATGAAAGCTTACAGAATTCATGCTGATCTCCTTTCTTACTTAAACTATCCAATCCTGGCTTGTGGTTATGAAATTAAATAGGTTTTAATGACTGGATCCAAATATTAGCCTTCTGTGTTCACATTGAAAGAATATCTTGTAGGCATTTGGAGAAATTTTTTATAGCACAATAAGGAATGCAGCACATCCATAGGCAAAAGTGACAAGATTGTGAGTAACGCATGGGATAGTGTAAAAATATCTTCTCCTGACCAATGTGGTGTACCACTTATTTAACTCAATATCGGATCTCCTGTTTTTTCACAGGAGTCATCAGCATGGATACGTTTCCGTAAGTGGGAGAAGGTGAGGGAGGAAATGGAGAGAAGGAGATATAATGATGAGGATAATGAGTATCATTTGTTTAGTGATTATTATACACCCAAAATGTTTTAATTATTTTTATACCTATTAGCCTTTAGTCTGTGTAACAACCTATGAAAGAGCTACTCTTCAATTTGTTGTATCCAAAGTAAGAATAGAAACTCGTCCACATGGTAGAGCTTGGGTTTGATCCAGCCCATCTGAATCCAAAGCCCATACTCAAAGCTTGATGTGGCCACTATGAGAAAAACAGAAATATTAAGTTAATGCTCTCTTTGGATTGCGAATACCTTTTGAGTAAAAGTCATTTCTAAACCCTCTATACCAACGTATTACATTCTATAGGATTTTCTTTTCCTCTCCTCCCTCTTTAGAGGCACACATGCAGAGGAGAGAGAGCTGGTCTACCTGAAGGGGACTTGTAGCAGAGACTTTGAGGATGCAAAGTGACTTGCATGGAGCAATGATCTAAACCTGGTGGGATTGGGTGCATTGCAATATGTTTAGATACCAATGGTAAGAAAGGAGATAAGGTGCCATTCTTAACATCTGATCTTGGTGAGAAAGTGATAGTTGAGAGTCAGACATTCTCCCCTTCCCCCTGATGCTTAGATACTAATTAGATCCCCCAAAACTGAGATGCCACCCAGGGATAATGAGTGAGTAGAGAAAACTTTCAGGCTAGTCCTAGATGGAGAAAATACTGCACTGACTGATTAATCCTGAATTTGACCATGGGAATGACTGGGGACTCAGAAGCTAGAAATCAGTTGTTAAAGAAAATGTAAAGTAAAAAAAAAAAAAAAAAATTTTATATACACGTGTTTGAGGTCTGGGATTACTATCCTCAGTGTTTTTATTCATCGACATTTTAATTGCTACAGATTGGTATCCCGGGAGAACCTGACCATGAAATGTTTTAAAAAGCTACTGAAATGACTGCAGTTATGGTTTGTTTTAGAATCACAGGTTAGGCATCGAGTCATCATAAAACTGGCCTTTTTGAGGAATCGCATTTAACTTAATTTCTTCTTAAAAAGATCTATAAAATACTAGGAATTTCATTATTTTGTCAACTTTTTTCTGAACCAGTTTCTCCAGCTGGATTTTATAATTCTGGAGAACAGTTGCTGACAGGGCTTCTCTGACTCCATTTGATTTTTGCTCATAGTTTATATTTGCCTTGCACATTTTGTACTTCAGTGATATAATTCTATTGAATTCATTTATGGAAGATCTTAATCCATGTGCTGAAAGATATGCTGCAGAGCTGCTCACTCAACCTTTAGAATGCAAGAAAGTTGATAAAATAAGCCCAACTATCTTTTAAAAATTCTGAAAAATCTACCAAACAAGTTATACAACAATATCTTTTAAAATCCCACATATATTGAGAAATAATTGACCCTTCTTTATTTAAAGAGGTTACTAAAGGTTGCTTTTTAAAAACCATTAGGTTGGCATTATTTATAATGAAGTAGTAATATAATACTGGACAGTAAATACACCATACAATTTCACTAGGTAAATCACTGAACCATGCAAGGTCACTGAGTTTATTAAATGACTCATCTGTTGGTTTATGTCCAATTTGGGAACCAGGACATCAGCTCTTCTGTAGAGCTGACTGGATGAGTCAGCTCAGTGTGGTCAGTATCTTGTAATAAAGCAGCACCAACATGTGGGACATAACAGTGATGACTGGACAGTTGCAGTGAACAATTTCATGGATGTGTAATCTCACTGCTCTTACTTTTAAAAAATTTAATGCTGGTTTTGCCAATGGGGACAATTTTACTGACTCTAATCATGGAAACCTAAATGGGTGTGTGTGTGTGTGTGTGTGTGTGTGTGTGTGTGTTGTTTCAAACATTTCTGAAGCACTTTCTTAGGTAATATATCTTGTTGGACACTTTCTATAACCCTAAGACATAGATGTGGACCATATCATCCTCATTTCCAGATGAAGAAATTGTTACTCTGTGATTTACCTCTAAGTGATTTACCTAAGGTATTCACCTGCTAAGTGGCAAAAATGTATTAAAACCAGGTCTTCTTATGAGTACTCAAGTGTCTTTGGTTTTCTCTTCCCTACACCAAGACTTGGATATCAACAGGTCAAGGCATAGGTCCAGAGTCCAAGGTAGTAGGTTGGGCATGAATGTTGAGAAGGAAACAGAGGAAAGAAAAAAAATTGTTGAAATAATGAACCACATCTATGTTTGGGGCATGGATATTTGGTTTTAACTTTATACAACACCATGGGATAAATTGGAAATGCTTCTGAGTGAATAAATTTTATAGAGCAGAGATTTAACATCTGAAATCAAAATGGAGCTATGATTTGAAAATCAGATAGGATTTTTATCATCTCATGTATTTAGAAAACTTTAAATATCCTAAATATCCTGTAATTCTATTTCAATAAATATTGTTTCTGCCTTATTAATATAAAATACTTTGTAGTAGAATATAGGTGATAATCCATGCTAACAGAAGTTGGAGGTAGTCATTAGACAAAGGGTAATGAATTGGACATGGTGCTAGGTTTGAGTTTAACACCAAATTCTGCAGACTCACTTGAACAAATCATTTCTTTGTGGCGTAATTTTCTCAGTTGAAAAATGGGAATAACACAATCTACCTCATAGAAGTATTGTGAGGATTAACCTATGAATTACAGGAGTTATTCACCACTGGATAAATTTTAGGAAATCAGCAAATATTCCTCAATTGTAATGTAGTAGTACATGTATGTAAGCCCATGTACCTAACCTCAGACAGAATCTCATTATTGTCATCAGATTTTCAAAGGACTGTTAGATAAACTATGACTGTATGTGAAAAAGATCTTAAATTGTGGAAAACTATATAAATATTAAGATTCAAGGATAAAGAAGCAATGCTCAGGAGGGAGAAACAAAATGGTAATTTTCAGTAGGAGAAAAATGTCTATTTGTCTCTAACAAATGTGGACTAGAATTCTATAAGATGATTTGGTAAGTCTAATTTACATAAAATATAAATTACATATAATGGCAAAATTATTTTAAGTATAGGCTTGTTAAATGGTGCTTTTGAACATATTCCATAGATGATAATCTCTAGTTTACTAGTTTCTCTTTCTTTTTGAAATTGGAATGCATATACCTGAGATCCTTTCATAAGTTGCCTTAGGTGATGCTGTTGAACACTTAAGTGTGGGATTAAACAAGTTTTCCCTGGTTCTGAGTAGTTAAATAATCTGTTCACCTCTTGCTTTGACTTAATGAATTGATTTATAACATACTTGAAGCACATCAGTCCTTACCTCCTAAAAAGATCCAGTATTTTGAATTACTAATCAATTCTCAATAAATGTTATTTTTGTGGAGATTGTCCTTTCAACACATTAAGCAAAACCAAACTCAATCGCATAGTAGAGTTGAGGGAGGTAATGTGAGGAAGAAGAAATATCAAAGTCTTCTATTAGAAAACTTCCCTAAAGTACTAAAAAAGCAGTATTGCATTTAAAAAATAGGCTGGAGTTGGTCAGGAGAGCAACAGATATGTAATTTGGATGGTATTATTGCTCTCTCAGACATAAAGACATCATCTGTGGAAAGAGTTCTATTGTGTAAATAATGTTGAGATGACAGTGGAATTTATGTCTTTCAGCCTCTTTCTTGATTTTGGCAAGGTTGAATGTAGTGGAAACCACAGTGGTTCAGGAAGAATGCCCTGTTAACAATGTGATGTTTTATTATAGAAAAACGAAACCAGATGGTATAGGCTAGAATAAATGTATTAGTCAGTGTCCCAGCAGGAAATAGATAATTCATTTCAAAGAATAATTCAAGGATTATTTAGTAAAGGGGTCATTTATGAAGATATCACATGGGATATAGGAGAATTATCAAGGAGAGATACCCCAACACTAATCACCCAGAACCTATTCCCCCCCATAAACCTGAAGAGGGAAATTACCTGGAAGGAGAGTCTTGTGGAGTCACCACCTTGAAAACCCATGGCCTTTATGGGGAGAACCAGCAACTCAAAGTGTTGATCCCATAAAGAGGGAGTTAGAGGATTATAAATACTCTGTTCCCACTCTCCTCTCTCCCTCTAATCTCCTGCCAGGTTGCTAGTGCTTGTACTCAAGTAGAAGCAAGACAGCTCATTGGTACATATAGGCTGGCTTCCTGCACAGAGGAGGGGGGAGTTTAGCTGAAGGGTTGAATGGAAGATATCTGTTACAGTTATGCTGGAGGGACAAAAAACTCCCCAACTTTGGTGGCTTACAATCCCAAAGTCTTCTCATTCAGGCTACTTTTGCTATTTGGTCAGAAATGATTATTCAGGGGTGTCTGGGTGTCTGGCTCAGTCGGTTAAGTGTCTGCCTTCAGCTCAGGTTATGGTCTCCCTGCTTTGGTCTCCCTGCTTAGTGGGGAGCTTGCTTTTCCCTTTCCTGCTCCCCCTGTTTGTGCTCTCTCCCTCTGTCAAATAAATAAACAAAATCTCAACATTTGTTCTTTTCACTATGGAAATTGTCATGGGTAGAACATGTAGTTAGAGGCAGCTAAGCTTAAAATATCTGAGATGGCTTTCCCATCAACATTTCTGGTGGTATTCTGAAAATATTATCAGTTAACCCTCTATGACTTATTCCTGGAGGTCTTTGCCTTTCAGGATTCAGATTAAACGGAAGGTAGTTTCTCACTGCCAAAGTATTAGTCAACCAACATCAGGCTGTATATCCAAAATAGACTCAATAGCTCTCTTTTTTGGTGGGATCCTTGTCTGGTTTTGGGATCAAGGTGATGCTGGCCTCATAAAATGAGTTTGGAAGTTTTCCTTCCATTTCTATTTGGGAGAAGGGGGTGGGATTATAGACATTGCGGAGGGTATGTGCTTTGGTGAGTGCTGTGAAGTGTGTAAACCTGGTGATTCACAGACCTGTACCCCTGGGGATAAAAATATATGTTTATAAAAAAAAAAAAAAAAAGAAAGGACCAATACCCAACTTTTGTAGCAACATGGACGGGACTGGAAGAGATTATTATGCTGAGTGAAATAAGTCAAGCAGAGAGAGTCAATTATCATATGGTTTCACTTATTTGTGGAGCATAACAAATAGTATGGAGGACATGGGGAGTTAGAGAGGAGAAGGGAGTTGGGGGAAATTGGAAGGGGAGGTGAACCATGAGAGACTATGGACTCTGAAAAACAATCTGAGGGTTTTGAATGGGTGGGGGTGGGAGGTTGGGGTACTAGGTGGTGGGTATTATAAAGGGCACGAATTGCATGGAGCACTGGGTGTGGTGAAAAATAATGAATACTGTTATGCTGAAAATAAAAAATAAATTAAAAAAAAAAATCACAAAATAGACTCAATATCCAGCTTCCAGAGCAACTCAGAATAAAATAGTTTTTCCTTAGTAGAGATGAGATTGAGATTATCATCACCCTGCTCCTCACCAGTTCTGTACTAATTTGGTTTGACTTCCAACTGCTGGCAACTGTTTCCTTTTACTTGAGAGCTTTCTCTGGTGCATGGAGCCTGCTCTGCCTGAGTGTGCCACAGCCTCCAAGTGCTGGGGAAATACCACCATTAAGGAGCAGACCTCAGTCAGACCGGAGGGGTTCCCCCATCCATGGATGGGATGGCAGTGAGTTGCACATTGTGCACATTCTAGAGGACCTCATGGTTTCCTAAGGCCATAAGACTGTAGATACTCAAGGGCAATTTGCTTGATAAAGCATATTTTTATCGCCTTCCTTCCCTTCCTTTGCTCCCTTCCCCTTTCCCTTACAGTACCTCCTGGGATCATCTTCCAAATAAATTCTGAGGACTCAAATCTTTGCCTCAGGGTCTGCTTCTGGGGGAAGAGAAGATAAGCCAGTGGACGATTTTCTTAGCCACAGGCTTGCTTTTACTTATACTGTATTGTGGGGCTTGAAAGAGCATTGAGAATTCTTTGGGCAAATATCGCTGGTAGTTAAAAAGGATATAGGCAGAGACAAGCAATGGAGCCCAAAGTAGTATAATGAAGGCCTTGATTATAAAGGCTTTCACTAAGGATGATATAAAAATATTGCAGAATCTTAAGACTTAGACATTTCTGACATTAGGCATCATTCAGAGAATTAACAAGTAAAATTGTCAACTGTCTGCTGGATAATAAGCTAAATATAAGATATATATTTTATGAGACTGATCTTTTTAAAAAGATTTCATGTTTTAATCTTTTAATCTGCAAAAGTTGTCAATTATTTATTCAATGGCTGAATTAGTTGCAAGTTCTCTGTCTTTCCCACTCTAGCCAACATCGATAGTAGAAGAGAGACAGGATGGCTGTAATAAATACCCCACTCAGAAAACAGAAAATTGCATTATACACAGTAATCACTGGCCCATGGTAATGATGAAATCCTTTTGGACAGCTGTTAAGAAGTCTTGGCAGTGAGGGACGTTCTTTGATTAGAACTTGATTTTGCTCTCAGAGAGGAATGTCCTTGTTCTCTTTGGTCTCTGGTTCTGCTATCTGGGAGGTTCTTACTGGTGCATTATGTGACATGGCCACATTTGTAGTTGGGGTTGAGGGTTCTAGAGTTTTTGCTGAGTACTTCCTGTGTGTATGAGTTTGGTGGCTTAAAAGTTGCTTCAAAACTCAGCCAAAGGCTTTTAAAAAATAAATTAAAGTATACTTTCTACTTTTGCTATTTGGTCAGAAATGATTATTCAGGGGTGTCTGGGTGTCTCAGTCGGTTAAGTGTCTGCCTTCAGCTCAGGTTATGGTCTCCCTGCTTTGGTTTCCCTGCTTAGTGGGGAGCTTGCTTTTCCCTTTCCTGCTCTCCCTGTTTGTGCTCTCTCCCTCTGTCAAATAAATAAACAAAATCTTAAAAAAAAAAGAAAGATCATTCAGAGAAGGATAAGAGCCTATGTCTAGGCTTAAACTCCAAACCTCACCAAGAGAAGAAAACAAATCCAATAATAATATTACTCCAGTCATGAATCTTCTCTTTATAGCAATGTTTATGTCTTGCAGCCTGGGGAGCAGAAGAAGAAAGGATTAAAGAGACAAGTTCATAAAAAAGCATCATTTACATAGATTTACAGTAAAATATATGCAATACATATTTGACCATCAAGAGATTAAAAATTATTTATCAAGATTTGATTATATAGCCGATATGTATAAATAAACATTACCTCTTAAATTTCAAAGAATTTCAGGGTAGGTTTTTTTTTTTTTTTAAGCCACATCAATAAATTAATAGATAAACAGAGACCTAATCAGCCAAAGACTTTCAAGTTTTAGCTCACAGTTGTTTTGGCAATATAATTTCCTTTAAAATTACTAAAGACTTTCATCTCTTTGCTTGCACTTAGTTCAATGTGCCAATTGCCACACCTACAATTATTTGTTAGACATCATTCTTATATCTGATTTATTTCATTTCTTTTTCATTTCATTTTTTTTTTTTTCCAAGTCAATAACAGTTACTTTATGGCCGTCAATTTTGGATGAGGGTTTGGTTCAATCTAAACTTTGTCCTGTAGTAGTACCTTCAGATCTTTAAGGATTCAGTTAAAAAAATCTTATTCTTTTGGTTTTGTTAACTGTTTCCTTTGCAGACATTTCTGCAAAGAAGACATCCAGATGGCCAACAGGTACATGAAAAAGTGCCCATATCACTCAGCATCAAGGAAATACAAATCAAAACCACAATGAGATATCACCTCACACCAGTCAAAATGGCTAAAATTAACAAGTCAGGAAATGACAGATGCTGGCAAGGATGTGGAGAAAGGGAAACCCTCCTACACTGTTGGTGGGAATGCAAGCTGGTGCAGCCACTCTGGAAAACAGCATGGAGGTTCCTCAAAATGTTGAAAATAGAACTACCCCGTGACCCAGCAATTGCACTACTGGGTATTTACCCTAAAGATACAAACGTAGTGATCCGAAGGGCCATGTGCACCCGAATATTTATAGCATCAATGTCCACAATAGCCAAACTATGGAAAGAGCCTAGATGTCCATCAACAGAGGAATGGATCAAGAAGATGTGGTATATATATGCAATGGAATACTATGCAGCCATCAAAAGAAATGAAATCTTACCATTTGCAATGACGTGGATGGAACTAGAGGGTATCATGCTTAGTGAAATAAGTCAATCAGAAAAAGACAACTATCATATGAACCCCCTGATATGAGGAAGTGGAGATGCAACATGGGGGGTTAAGGGGGTAGGAGAAGAAGAAATGAAACAAGATGGGATTGGGAGGGGGACAAACCATAAGTGACTCTTAATCTCACAAAACAGAGGGTTGCTGGGGGGAGGGGGGTTGGGAGAAGGGGGTGGGGTTATGGACATTGGGGAGGGTATGTGCTATGGTGAGTGCTTTGAAGTGTGTAAACCTGGAGATTTGCAGACCTGTTCCCCTGGAAATAAAAATATATTATATGCTGAGTGAAATAAGTCAAGCAGAGAGAGTCAATTGTCATATGGTTTCACTTATTTGTGGAGCATAACAAATAGCATGGAGGACATGGGGAATTAGAGAGAAGGGAGTTGGGGGAAATTGGAAGGGGAGGTGAACCATGAGAGACTATGGACTCTGAAAAACAATCTGAGGGTTTGAAGTGGCCGGGGGGGTTGGTTGGGATATCAGGTGGTGGGTATTATAGAGGCACGGATTGCATAGAACACTGGGTGTGGTGCAAAAATAATGAATACTGTCATGCTGAAAATAAATAAATAAATAAATAAGAAATGTCCTATTTTTTTCAGCTTAATTTAGATGTGATTGATATATAACATTGTATAAGTTTAAGGTGTACATTGTGTTGATTTGATAAACATATATTTTGAAAAGTTAACCATCATAGCATTAACTCCATCACAGTCACATCAAGTAATTACCATTTCTTATTGGTTCTGAGAAATTTTCAGATTTATTTAAAAAAATTATATGTTTATAAAAAAAAATCTTATTCTTTACTGTTTGGGATAAGCATTCCCAGCTTTTCAAAGACTAACATTTCTGGATGCTTCCTTATTCCCTTTCATTTTATGTGTACAGTCAAATATAAAATATATTTTAGAGTACTCCATTATGTGCACACACACACACACACACACACACAAATCTATTCTTTCTCTCTTGATATATTTGTAAATGCTTTGCTTTAATCTTTTATTTATTTTTATGTATTTATTTTTAAGTAAACTCTATTGCCCCATGTGGGTCTTGAACTCATGACCCTGAGCATGCTCTGTCAGCTTAGCCAGCCTGAAACTCCTGCGTTGCTATTTTAATATGCAAAGACTGCCAATTATTTATTAGATGGCTGAATTGGCTTTGTCTTTTCTGTGGTCTTTTCTTCTTCTAATAGCTTACTAAGTAAAGCTATTAATATATAATGGATGTTAATATAATTCTGTTTTCTAGTCTCTTTTGATAGAGCTGCAGGCAAGAAGGTGTGTGGTTTGCCTCTCCAAATACCAACAGCATCACTGTAACGGAATATTTCCTCACTGCCTAACTTGACAATTCATAATTCCAGTTCCTGATATTGGTTTCCTAGTTTTCTTCTGCCAGTAACACAGATTTTATATCTTTTTTGTTACTGCCCACCCTGATTGAAATTTCTCTTTAAGGTAACATTAATTACAGAAGCAGGTAAACTTTGAAATATAAGTAACTTAATTCAAAAAGATGTTTGTTTCTTGAGGGAGGAGTCAAGATGGCAAAGAAGTAGCAGGCTGAGACTACTTCAGCTAGCAGGAGATCAGCTAGATAGCTTATCTAAAGATTGCAAACACCTGCAAATCCATCGGCAGATCCAAGAGAAGAAGAACAGAAATTCTGGAAACAGAAAAACAACCACTTTCTGAAAGGTAGGACTGGCGGAGACGTGAATCCAAAGCGATGGGAAGATAGACCCCGGGGGGAGGGGCCGGTTCCCGGCAAGCAGCAGAGCAATGGAGCACAAAATCAGGACTTTTAAAAGTTTGTTTCACTGAGGGACATCAATCCAGAGGCTAAACCAGGGTGAAGCCCACACGGGGTCAGTGTGGCCTCAGGTCCCGCAGGGTCACAGAAGGATCGGGGGTGTCTGAGTGTCACAGAGCTTGCGGGTATTGGAACAGGAAAGCGGCTACAGAGACAGAACCGACAGTAAGCTCGCAGCTCGGTGTTACCTTGAACCAGCCGCAGGAGCGCGGCCGGAGGTCAGCCAGACGGGAGTAACTGGGCGCTGTTCTCTGAGGGCGCACTGAGGAGTGGGGCCCCCTGCTCTCGGCTCCTCCGGCCGGAGACCAGGAGGCCGCCATTTGTATTCCCTGTCCTCCAGAACTCTACGGAAAGCGTTCAGGGAACAAAAGCTCCTGAAAGCAAACCCGAGTAGATTACTCAGCCCGGCCCCTGGTAAGAGCGGTGCAATTCCACCTGGGGCAAAGACACTTGAGAATCACTACACCAGGCCCCTCCCCCAGAAGATCAACAAGAAATCCAGCCAAGAACAAGTTAACCTACCAAGGAGTGCGGTTTCAATACCAAGGAGAGCAGCAAAATTCCAGAGGAGGAGAAGGCAAACCATGGAAATCACGGCTTTCTCCCTATGATTTTTTTTAGTCTTTCAGTTAATTCAATTTTTTTCTTTTTTTTTTTCTTTTTCTCGCCTTCTGGTAAATTTTTTTTTAACTTTTACCCTTTTCTTTTTTAACGTTTTTAAACTAGTATATCTAATATATATATATATTTTCCTTTTTATATTTTTCTTTATTCGTTTTCTTTTTTTTTTAAATTCTTTTCTTTTCTTTCTTTTTTCTTTTTTTTTTCTTTCTTCCTTTTTGAACCTCTTTTTATCCCCTTTCTCCTCCCTCACCGATTTGGGATCTCTTCTGATTTGGTTAAAGCATATTTTCCTGGGGTTGTTGCCACCCTTTTAGTATTTTACTTGTTCCTTCATATACTCTTGTCTGGACAAAATGACAAGACGGAAAAATTCACCACAAAAAAAAGAACAAGAGGCAGTACTGAAGGCTAGGAACCTAATCAATACAGACATTGGTAATATGTCAGATCTAGAGTTCAGAATGACAATTCTCAAGGTTCTAGCCAGGCTCGAAAAAGGCATGGAAGATAATAGAGAAACCCTCTCGAGAGATATAAAAGCCCTTTCTGGAGAAATAAAAGAACTAAAATCTAACTAAGTTGAAATAAAAAAAAAGTTCTTAATGAGGTGCAATCAAAAATGGAGGCTCTCACTGCTAGGATAAGTGAGGCAGAAGAAAGAATTAGTGATATAGAAGCCACATGACAGAGAATAAAGAAGCTGAGCAAAAGAGGGACAAACTGCTACTGGACCACGAGGGGAGAATTCGAGAGATAAGTGACACCATAAGCAGAAACAACATTAGAATAATTGGGATTCCAGAAGAAGAAGAAAGAGAGAGGGGAGCAGAAGGTATACTGGAGAGAATTATTGGGGAGAATTTCCCCAATATGGCAAAGGAAATGAGCATCAAAATCCAGGAGGTTCAGAGAACGCCCCTCAAAATCAATAAGAATAGGCCCACACCCCGTCACCTAATAGTAAAACTTACAAGTCTCAGTGACAAAGAGAAAATACTGAAAGCAGCCCGGGAAAAGAAGTCTGTAACATACAATGGCAAAAATATTAGATGGGCAGCTGAGTTATTCACAGAGACCTGGCAGGCCAGAAAGAGCTGGCATGATATTTTCAGAGAACTAAATGAGAAAAACATGCTGCCAAGAATACTATATCCAGCTAGGCTATCACTGAAAATAGAAGGAGAGATTAAAAGCTTCCAGGACAAACAAAAACTGAAAGAATTTGCAAACACCAAACCAGCTCTACAGGAAATATTGAAAGGGGTCCTCTAAGCAAAGAGAGAGCCTACAAGTGGTAGATCAGAAAGGAACAGAGACCATATACAGTAACAGTCACCTTACAGGCAATACAATGGCACTAAATTCATATCTCTCAATTGTTACCCTGAATGTCAATGGGCTAAATGCCCCTGTCAAAAGACACAGGGTATCAGAATGGATAAAAAAGCAAAACCCATCTATATGTTGTCTCCAAGAAACTCATTTTAAGCCCGAAGACACCTCCAGATTTAAAGTGAGGGGGTGGAAAAGAATTTACCATGCTAATGGACATCAGAAGAAAGCAGGAGTGGCAATCCTTATATCAGATCAATTAGATTTTAAGCCAAAGACTATAATAAGAGATGAGGAAGGACACTATATCATACTCAAAGGGTCTGTCCAACAAGAAGATCTAACAATTTTAAATATCTATGCCCCCAACATGGGAGCAGCCAACTATATAAACCAATTAATAACAAAATCAAAGAAACACATCAACAATAATACAATAATAGTAGGGGACTTTAACACTCCCCTCACTGAAATGGACAGATCATCCAAGCAAAAGATCACCAAGGAAATTAAGGCCTTAAACGACACACTGGACCAGATGGACATCACAGATATATTCAGAACATTTCATCCCAAAGCAACAGAATACACATTCTTCTCTAGTGCACATGGAACATTCTCCAGAATAGATCACATCCTCGGTCCTAAATCAGGACTCAACTGGTATCAAAAGATTGGGATCATTCCCTGCATATTTTCAGACCACAATGCTCTAAAGCTAGAACTCAACCACAAAAGGAAGTTTGGAAAGAACCCAAATACATGGAGACTAAACAGCATCCTTCTAAAGAATGAATGGGTCAACCGGGAAATTAAAGAAGAATTGAAAAAAATCATGGAAACAAATGATAATGAAAATACAACAATTCAAAATCTGTGGGACACAACAAAGGCAGTCCTGAGAGGAAAATATATAGTGGTACAAGCCTTTCTCAAGAAACAAGAAAGGTCTCAGGTACACAACCTAACCCTTCACCTAAAGGAGCTGGAGAAAGAACAAGAAAGAAACCCTAAGCCCAGCAGGAGAAGAGAAATCATAAAGATCAGAGCAGAAATCAATGAAATAGAAACCAAAAAAACAATAGAACAAATCAACGAAACTAGGAGCTGGTTCTTTGAAAGAATTAATAAAATTGATAAACCCCTGGCCCGACTTATCAAAAAGAAAAGAGAAAGGACCCAAATAAATAAAATTATGAATGAAAGAGGAGAGATCACAACTAACACCAAAGAAATACAAACTATTATATGAACATACTATAAGCAACTCTACGACAACAAATTTGATAATCTGGAAGAAATGGATGCATTTCTAGAAACATATAAACTACCACAACTGAACCAGGAAGAAATAGAAAGCCTGAACAGACCCATAACCAGTAAGAAGATTGAAACAGTCATTAAAAATCTCCAAACAAACAAAAGCCCAGGGCCAGATGGCTTCCTGGGGAAATTCTACCAAACATTTAAAAAAGAACTAATTCCTATTCTCCTGAAACTCTTCCAAAAAATAGAAATGGAAGGAAAACTTCCAAACTCATTTTATGAGGTCAGCATCACCTTGATCCCAAAACCAGACAAGGATCCCATCAAAAAAGAGAGCTATAGACCAATATCCTTGATGAACACAGATGCGAAAATTCTCACCAAATACTAGCCAATAGGATTCAACAGTACAATAAAAGGATTATTTACCACAACCAAGTGGGATTTATTCCAGGGCTGCAAGGTTGGTTCAACATCCGCAAATCAGTCAATGTGATACAACACATCAATAAAAGAAAGAACAAGAACCATATGATACTCTCAATAGATGCTGAAAAAGCATTTGACAAAGTACAGCATCCCTTCCTGATCACAACTCTTCAAAGTGTAGGGATAGAGGGCACATACCTCAATATCATCAAAGCCATCTATGAAAAACCCACCGCAAATATCATTTTCAATGGAGAAAAACTGAAAGCTTTTCCACTAAGGTCAGGAACACGGCAGGGACGTCCATTATCACCACTGCTATTCAACATAGTACTAGAAGTCCTAGCCTCAGCAATCAGACAACAAAAGGAAATTAAAGGCATCCAAATCGGCAAAGAAGAAGTCAAATTATCACTCTTTGCAGATGATATGACACTATATGTGGAAAACCCAAAAGACTCCACTCCAAAACTGCTAGAGCTTGTACAGGAATTCAGTAAAGTGTCAGGATATAAAATCAAAGCACAGAAATCAGTTGCATTTCTCTACACCAACAACAAGACAGAAGAAAGAGAAATTAAGGAGTCAATCCCATTTACAATTGCACCCAAAACCATAAGATACCTAGGAATAAACCTAACCAAAGAGACACAGAATCTATACTCAGAAAACTATAAAGTACTCATGAAAGAAAATGAGGAAGACACAAAGAAATGGAAAAATGTTCCATGCTCCTGGATTGGAAGAATAAATATTGTGAAAATGTCTATGCTACCTAAAGCAATCTACACATTTAATGCAATTCCTATCAAAGTACCATCCATCTTTTTCAAAGAAATGGAACAAATAATTCTAAAATTTATATGGAACCAGAAAAGACCTCGAATAGCCAAAGGGATATTGAAAAAGAAAGCCAATGTTGGTGGCATCACAATTCCGGACTTCAAGCTCTATTACAAAGCTGTCATCATCAAGACAGCATGGTACTGGCACAAAAACAGACACATAGATCAATGGAACAGAATAGAGAGCCCAGAAATTGACCCTCAACTCTATGGTCAACTAATCTTTGAAAAAGCAGGAAAGAATGTCCAATGGGAAAAAGACAGCCTCTTCAATAAATGGTGCTGGGAAAATTGGACAGCCACATGCAGAAAAATGAAATTGGACCATTTCCTAACACCACACACGAACATAGACTCAAAATAGATGAAGGACCTCAATGTGCGAAAGGATTCCATCAAAATCCTTGAGGAAAACACAGGCAGCAACCTCTTCGACCTCAGCCGCAGTAACATCTTCCTAGGAACATCACCAAAGGCAAGGGAAGCAAGGGCAAAAATGAACTATTGGATTTCATCAAGATCAAAAGCTTTTGCACAGCAAAGGAAACAGTTAACAAAATCAAAAGACAACTGACAGAATGGTAGAAGATATTTGCAAAGGACATATCAGATAAAGGACTAGTGTCCAAAATCTATATAGAACTTAGCAAACTCAACACCCAAAGGACAAATAATCCAATCAAGAAATGGGTAGAGGACATGAACAGACATTTCTGCTAAGAAGACATCCAGATGGCCAACAGACACATGAAAAAGTGCTCCATATCACTTGGCATCAGGGAAATACAAATCAAAACCACAATGAGATATCACCTCACACCAGTCAGAATGGCTAAAATCAACAAGTCAGGAAATGACAGATGCTGGCGAGGATGCGGAGAAAGGGGAACCCTCCTCCACTGTTGATGGGAATGCAAGCTGGTGCAGCCACTCTGGAAAACAGCATGGAGGTTCCTCAAAATGTTGAAAATAGAACTGCCCTATGACCCAGCAATTGCACTACTGGGTATTTACCCTAAAGATACAAATGTAGTGATCCAAAGGGGCATGTGCACCCGAATGTTTATAGCAGCAATGCCCACCCTAGCCAAACTATGGAAAGAACCTAGATGTCCATCAACAGATGAACGGATCAAGAAGATGTGGTATATAAACACAATGCAATACTATGCATCCATCAAAAGAAATGAAATCTTGCCATTTGCGACAACATGGATGGAACTAGAGTGAATCATGCTTAGCGAAATAAGTCAAGCAGAGAAAGACAACTATCATATGATCTCCCTGATATGAGGAAGTGGTGATGCAACATGGGGGTTTAAGTGGGTAGAAGAAGTATCAATGAAACAAGATGGAATTGGGAAGGAGACAAACCATAAGTGACTCTTAATCTCACAAAACAAACTGAGGGTTGCTGGGAGGAGGGGGGTTGGGAGAAGGGGGGTGGGGTTATGGACTTTGGGGAGGGTATGTGCTTTGGCGAGTGCTGTGAAGTGTGTAAACCTGGTGATTCACAGACCTGTACCCCTGGGGATATAAATATATGTTTATAAAAAATAAAAATTAAAAAAAAAAAGATGTTTTTTCTTGCTCGTGTAAACCCAATAGATAGAATGGGTGGAGGGTTGTGTTTTATAAAGTGACCTAGGTGTCCACACTAGTAACACTTTATTGTTTTAAATATGTAATTTTTGAGGCACTGGCATCTAGCCAGCTGATAGGGAAGAGAGAATAGATATTTGTTTATGGATTTTTAAAAGATTTTTTTCTCTCTCATTATCTATATTAATACTAAGAATCAAAAGCAAGCAAAGTTTAGTCTCATCTGCTCCAAGAATATTTTCTTATTTCTCAGAATGCACTTTCAGGAGGTTTTTAAAGCCCAACTGAGAAATAGTACAGGTTATTTATGTTACATTGCTTTGACTTGAAATCAGGCACTTGACCATACCTAACTGTAAGGTAGCTGTGAGCCCAGAAAGACAACATGTAGATTTTGAAGAACCCATAACATTATAGTATTCTTTACTACACTGACTGAATATTGTTTTTAAAATTGTCTTTTGCATTAGAGTGCTCCATTATTTCTACATAAAGGCCATGAAATCATCTTCCATTAAAAACTACGATTTTGTAATTTCCTACATTATGATATTTAGTCTGAAATAAAATGAACAACTTTGATTTTATGCATGATGTGATAGAACAAAGCATGGACATGAAAATTAAAAGATTAAACTTGTATTTGAAGCCTGGTACTGTTTGGCTGTTTTATATTGGGCAAATTACTTATTTCCTTTAAATTTTATTTTCTTGTTTATACATTGAATGAACTGCATTGAATGAAGGTGAGTGGCTCTCAACATTTGCTGTGACAAACTTTGATTATCTTTCCTCCCTCCTCCATCATTATTTACAATGAAAGTAATGATTTATTGGACTGGAATATTAATTAATCAAAGATACAGATAACTGCCAATATATATTTTCAGATCAATGCAATTTGCCATTATTATAACAATTATAGATATGACTATTTTGTTAGGATAGATGATAACAAGGTAGTTATTTATTCAAGAGGTGCTAAATTTTATGGCACTGGGTTCATATAGGCAAATGATTTTCTAGAATTTTTGAGAAATTTTAAATTAGTGTACATACTATCATTGATAGTTAGCATAATTAAATAATTTTCTCTATTTGATAAAAATATCTAGTTTCTTATTTTATACTAAGATATTACTATTGTGTATCAATTCCTATATATATTTTGTGCATTTCAATAAATAAATCCAAATTTCTTACAAATAAGAATGATTTCTTAGGTTTTGTTTTAGTGTTCTTTCATGCCATGGTTTTGATTTTCTTCATCAGGACCTCTAATTATACTCATGTTAGGTATTCTTTGTTCTATATCTATCAAATTATTTTTAGTCTCTTTGTTTAGTTTTTTAAGTTTTTTTTTCTATCTTTTAATTTCTGAACATTGGCTCCTGAGTTGTCTACTTACTCTTATATTACTTTCAATTGAGTCTTCATTTCTAAACCTATTACTTTTATTTCTAATTCTTTATATGGTCATTTTGTTCTCATTTCTCATCTTCCTCTTTTTTAGCTATGACATTTATGAGTTTTCTTGATTGTGAATTATTTTGTTCTTTAATAGCTTTTGCCATTTCATTAATTCTTTTATTTTCTTTGAAAAATTAGGTTACACTAATATAAAAATATGTAACAATGTATAAAATATGAAAACTGCTTTACAGATGTATTTTTTCTGGTGAGTCTTCATATTATATATATTTTCCATCTATGCTATTTATGTATTTATTTATTTTTATTTATTTTACATATTTAATTAATATGGAAGTGGTCACAATTCTTTCCTGTTGTTCATATTGAAATGAGTTGGGGATTTCTGTACTTTAAAGAAAGAGATTCCTGTGTAGAGGGTAAAAGTGCATTAAGCCAGATTTTCTTGTATTTGGCTCTTCTTTTGTACCCCTCTCTTCTTGTTGTTGGTGCAGAATATCAATAAATATGCTTTCTCCATATAGCCAAGTTTCTGTATTTTCTGATATTTGTCTGGTGCTTTCCACCATTTATATCTGAATCTTCTTTTCTTTACTCCCTTTGTTTCTGACCTAAGAAATTTATGTTTATTTCAAGAAATTTTAACCCTCAGTCCAGGGTTCTGTTTTTTGTTTTGTTTTGTTTTTGCTGGGTATTTCTGATAGACCCAAGAAGAGTCTTTTAACACAAAGACTGTAACAAAGACAAAGAAGAGCATTACATAATAATAAAGAGGTCAATCCAGCAAAAACATCAAATTTGTAAACAGTTATGCACCTAACATGGGAACATCTAAATATATCAAGCAAATAGTAACAGAAATAAAAGGAGAATTAGACAGCAATAATAGTAGGGAACTTTAATATCCCACTTACATCAATGAATAGATTATCCAAATATAAAATCAATATGCACATATTGGCTTTAAACAACATATTAGACCAGGTAGGCTTAATATTTACAAACATTTAACCCCCAAACAGCAGAATATGAATATGGATATGAATAGGCATCACACTTGCAACTTTCAATGGCATCAGCTTTAACAAAATTATTTAATAAAACGGAACTGAGGGGGGCGCCTGGGTGGCTCAGTGGGTTAAGCCGCTGCCTTCGGCTCAGGTCATGATCTCAGGGTCCTGGGATCGAGTCCCGCATCGGGCTCTCTGCTCGGCAGGGAGCCTGCTTTCCTCTCTCTCTCTCTCTCTCTCTGCCTGCCTCTCCATCTACTTGTGATTTCTCTCTGTCAAATAAATAAATAAAATCTTTAATTAAAAAAAAAACGGAACTGAGGTTAAAAGGATAAAATAAATACATGACGGGTTCATAAAAGCCTTCTTGGTTGAGACAAAGATTGAATTGAGTCTTAAAATGTAAGTAGGTGTTTCCAGGTTGATAGTATGCTTATTATTGTGGTAGGTCTAACTGTGCTTAGAAAGTGGTGGCTACATCAACAGCTTAATGGATAAAGAAAAAGTGGTACATATATGCAATAGAATACTATGCAGCCATCAAAACCTCCCGAAATCTTGCCATTTGCAACGATGTGGATGGAACTAGAGGGTATTATGCTAAGCGAAGTAAGTCGGTCAGAGAAAAACAATTACCATATTATCTCTCTGATATAAGGAATTCAAGAGGCAGGGTGAGGAGTCATGGGGGAAGGAAGGGAAAAATGAAACAAGATCAGAGTGGGGAGGGAAACAAGTCATTAAGATACTCTTAATCTCAGGAAACAGACTGAGGGTTGCTGGAGGGGAGGGCGGTGGAAGGGTGATGGACATTGGGGAGGTATGAGTTATGGTGAATGCTGTGAATTGTGTAAGACTGATGATTCACAGAACTGTACCCCTGAAACAAATAATATGTTATATGTTAATTAAAAAAAAGAAAGAAAAAAAAGTGACAACTTTAGTAAAACTGGAATTTAGGGTTGTGTTGGTGGCTCACACCAAGGGGACAAGAGTTTAGATGGAGTTAGCAAAGGAACACAAGGCCAGACGTATGGCAAAAGGGGCTTTCAAGCTAAAATAAGAAATGTGGTCTAATGCTATAGGCAATAGGAGCCAAGAAAGGCTTTTAAAATAAGCAAATGGCACGATTAGATTTGATTACTGGAAAAAAGCTGGTTTCAGCCAACACTTAACAGCTTAGCCAGGAGGTTCTGAGACAGGAAGTGGTTTTAAGAACTTAGGCAAAGGGTGATAAAGTTCAGAATTAGGCACAAAGGATGGAGCAAAGGCCTGGACTTTCTATTTCTAGGTATATTTTATTACAGGTCCCACAATAAAAGGCATGTTTGGACTTTAAAATGTTTTTAGAAGGACACATAAAGTAAAATAATAATAATAATATGTGAACTTCATACCAAGATTAAAAACCTTCAATTAAATTTCAGTTTTTACCAAAAGACCATATATTGAATGGTCTCAACCTTTGGTCTGCCAAGTTCTTTTTATGTGATAAGAGTATTCAAGAAAGAAAAATACTTTCTTTCCAAAAAGAGTGCTAATGTCCACTTTAACACCTCCCTAAATATCTCCAACATGAAACAATTGGCATAGACATACCCTGATCTTCTAGAGCCATCAGTGCTTTTGATGTAAGACAAAAGCAGTCCAGAGAAGAAGTGTCTGTTCCCATAATGCTCACCAAAGTCAAGGCTCAGATCATAAGTTACTGTTATCTCTTTCATGGGTTTAATGTGTTCAAGAATATGATAATAAAAAAGAAAAACAAGCTCTCTGGTAAACCACATTTATAGCCTCTCAGACTGCAAAGTTCACAGCAAGTGTCCTCCTCTTTAGAAGTCAGTGTATTTCTCGAGAACCAGAAGTGTGCAAGACACAAGCCTGTGGAAGACATGAAGGAGGGTAAGAGAGCATATGAGGTGTTCTGAGCTTAGGGCTCCTGGCTCTGTAGGGTACATGGATTTTCAAACCTATAGGCAGGCTACAGTAGGTCTTCCCACTCTCTGAAATCATGGGAATGATGACAGATGTATGGATTTTTCTGGGGAAAGTGTTAACTGCTTTCATTGGATTCTTCAGCTTTAAAGACCTGACATTTGACTGGACACAAACAATGACAATAAAGATCAGTATATGATAAGAACAAAAAGAGTGGTTCCAATAATGTTTTACTACTTCAAAAGATAGCCGTACAATGTTGGGCATGTTGGCCTCTGAGCCTCAGGTTTTTTCCCATTACCATGTCCTAGGTTTGTTGTGATAATTTATATAGAACAGTTTACACAATGTTTGGGAAATGTTTTAATTGCATATTATGACAAAAGCAGATATGGCATTTGTTATGCATGTGGCTGTAAATATAAAACGTAGTTTTATGTTTTATATTGTGCATAGTGCATAGTGGCTATAAATATGAAACGTTAAGCTTAGCACATTGTTGAGAATCAGTCAGATTTCATTTATGATCATTTCTTGGAAGATGAAGATCAAGAAAGAAGATCAAGTAGCAAGAATGATTATGTTCTGTAGGTATTATTTTATAAAAGGGCAAACATTAGGTTCTGGTGTTGATCACTTATTGCCATGCCATGACTGAGAAATTTGAGTCAATGATAATACCCAGTGGCAACCTTTACAGTGACTGAGTCAAAGTGATATGATACTATAAATTAACTAGTTTTGGGTAGAATGTACAACCAATAAGGATCAGGTCCTACATCTGATGATGAGGATTGTAAGAACATTTTATTAAATAACTGAACCCAGGTCAAACAAGGGCTGCTGCTTTTTATATCTTGCTTTTTGAGTGATTCTGGGAAATTTAACTTGATTCTTTATCTTCTCCCAACACTAGTAATTGAAATGTAGGGCAGATGGAGACCTCCATTAGCGAGCCAAAGTCAGAGGGTTTGGTCACTACATGGCCTCCTTCACCAACACATCAGTCATAAGAAGGAGGCCAGGTTGCACAAGAGTTTTGCTTTAGGACCCAGGCAATTTCTTTGTCCACTGTCCTCCACCGATTAGGCCTCTGGCTCAAGAGCTTAAGTTTTGAAGACTTAATTTAACTGGCGGACCATGATGGGCATTCTTTCTTTCTCCTGGCCTGCTTCATCCCTCTGTTATTTTCCTGGCTAGCTTACAGGCTACCTAGAGAACTTCATGCCTCTTATATTTTATTATTTGGTACTGATGTATGTATATCCTCTCAGACAAGCTTTGCCTTGAACAGAAAAATATTTTGATAAACCAAAACAAAACAACTTACCCACAAGACAAAGTGATTACTAGTTGGAGATCTGGTTGGAAGATATTAGCGAGCTGTGAAGCAGAAACACATTTTCTCCATGCTTTTTTATTATAGTATTCATGAAGTCATACGTAAATTGGATGGCATGTGGTTAGAGCAGTAAGGAAAGAAAGTGTGCTGGAAGGGAGAGAGCATGGGGGTGTGCAGCCAGACAGGCTGCGGTTGAGAACCAGGCCACAGGTTACTCTGTGTATCACAGTGGACCATTTATTTCTTAGAAATACCCTTTCTGTGAAATGTAAATGATAATGCCTGACAGAGGAATTTTAAGGATTAAAGGTAAAGTGGGTATAGTGCTCAGCACCAGTGAATAATGAGTAAATAGAAATATTTTATTGTTTTGTTAATGTTCAATTCTTGCTCTACCTTAAAGAAACTCCATATTAAGTACTTTATTTTTATGTATGCAGCCCATGATTTTTAATCCTGTGTTATGTGCATAGTGGTAACTGCTAGGAAACAAGGGAGTTAAATAGAATCTGCACATTCAAAGACCTAATAGTCTACCCATCTTGGGGTGTCTGTGTGCATGTCCAAAGAATAGAGCATTATGATTCCTTATCTTGTTGAAAATTTAACTAAACAAGATGAAATCAGTGAGTTGGTATTTTCATTGTGCCTGTATGATGTAAAAATATGCAGATCGCTCCTATTCAGGAATGGAGGATATGGGAATTCTAAGGAGCTGAATATTGAACCCTGAAATACACCAGGGGCACAAAAGAGATGAGCCATGTTTGTGTAGTTAGTTTCCTATTGGTATGCTGCTTCACTTTCCCAACAATAGCTCATTATTTGTCACATTGGATTCTCTCTGAAGTCAACCTGACTTGAGTTTTAGATCCAGGATCTTCTTTTTCATTCATTTCTTCTCAAAATACCAAGTTCCCCAAATAGATTTACAAGTTTTTAAAAAGTTGTAGCCTGCTTTTTCACAACAGTTTGTCATCAGAACACCGGTGTCATGAAAACCATCACTAAATCTAAAATAAAGTGGGAAAGGAGATGACTCATTGACATCATGGATGCATAGATTCAGGCAAGTTTACCACTACTTGATTATCTGATCTGTGAATGTGGTGGAAACAACAAAAGAACAATTGAAAGACTTGAGAAGAAGGCTGCTGAGGTAGGAAAAGGCCCTTTCAAGTAAGCCTGGGTGTTGGATAAACTGAAAGCTGAAGGTGAAGATGATATCAGCATTGACATCTCCATGTGGAAATTCAAGACCAACAAGTATTATGTGACCATCATCGAGTCCCCCATTATTGATGTCCTAGGACACAGAGACTCCATCAACAACATAATTACATTTACATTTCAGGCTGTCTGTGCTGTCCTGATCGTCTCTGCTGGTGTTGGTGAATTTGAAGAAAGTATCTCCAAGAATGGGCAGACCCACGAGCAAACCCTCTGGCTTACACACTGGGTGTAAACAACTAATAACAATTAGTAAATGACTAATCACTGGGGTTCACAAAATGGATTCCACTGAGCCATCCTACAGCCAGAAGAGATGCGAGGAACTCATTAAGGAAGTCAGCACCTACATTAAGAAGATTGGCTACAATCCTGAGACAGTAACATTTATGCCAGTTTCTGGTTGGAAGAGTGACAGCATACATGCTGTAGCCAAGTGCTCACATGCCTTGGTTCAAGGGATGGAAAGTCATCTGTAAAAATGGCAATGTCAGTGGAACCATACTACCTGAAACCCCAGATTGCATCCTGCCACAAACTTGTCCAACTGACAAGCCCTTGCATCTGTCCCTCCAGGATATCTACAGGATTTGTCATATTGGTACTGTCCCTGTGGGCTGAGTGGAGACTATTGTTTTGTTTTTTGTTTTTAAGAATAATATATTTATTTCAGAGGTGGAGAAGGGCAGAGGGAGAGAGGGAGAGAATTCTAAGTAGACTTTATGTTGAGCATGGAGTCCCAGGTGGAGCTTGATCTCACACCCCTAAAATCACAACCTGAGCTGAAGCCAAGGGCCAGATGCTCAACGGACTGTGCCATTTAGGTGTCCCAGAGATTCATGTTCTTAAACCAGGCATGGTGGTCACCATTGCTCTAGTCAATATTATAACTGATATAAAGTCTGCTGAAATGCAGCATGAATCTTTGAGTGAGGCTATTTCTGGGGACAATGTGGGTTTCAATATCAAGAACATATTTGTCAAAGATGTTCGTCATGGCCCTGTGGCTGAACACAGTGAAAATGACTCACCTACAGAAGCAGCTGGCTTTACCACTCAGGTGATTATCCTGAAACATCCAGCAAAATAAGTGCTGGATATGCATTTGCATTGGATTATCACACAGCTCACATTGTTGCACGTTTGCTGAACTGAAGGAGAAGACTGACCACAGTTCTGGAAAAAAGCTGGAAGATGGCCCCATGTTCCTGAAATCTGGTGATGTTGCTATCATTGATACAGTTCCTAGAAAGCCTATGTGTGTTGGGAGCTTCTCTGATTATCCTCCTCGGGCCATTTTGCTGTTCATGACATAGAAACCATCTGTCAGTTTCTATGGATGTCCGTCAAAGTGGTGGACAAGAAGGCAGCTGGAGCTAGCAAGCTCACCAAGTCTGCCCAGAAAGTTCATAAGTGAATAATATCCCCAACACCCATCACACTAGTCTTAATCAGTGGTGGAAGAATGGTCTCAAAGCTATTTGTGTCAATTCACCATATAAGTTTAATAGTAAAATACTGGTTAATGATAGCAATGCATTGTAAAACCTTCAGAAGAAAATGAGAACATTTTGTGGACCATTTGTTGTGTGTGTGTGTGTGTGTGTGTGTGTGGCAGTTTTGTCACTAATTTTTAAAAAGATTTTATTTATTTATTTATTTGTCAGATAGAGAGAGAAGAGAGAGAGAGAGCATAAGCAGGGGAGTGGCAGGCAGAGGCAGAAGGAGAAGGAAGCTTCCTGCTGACTAAGGAGACTGGTGTGGGACTTGATCCCAGAAATCTGGAGTCATGACCTGAGCTGAAGGCAGATGCTTAACTGACTGGGCCACCTAGGCATCCCATTAAGTTGGTAATTTTTAAAATCAGTACTATGTAATGGAAACAACTTGACCAAAATCCTGTCACAGAATTTTGAGACCCATTAAAACGAACATTTAATGAGAATTTAAAAAAGTAAAAAAAAGTAAAAAAAAAATTAAAAAGTAGAAGATTAATCAAAATTTGCCCTGCATCACTGTTCTTTGTTGTTGTTTTTGCTTTTTCCCAATGTCCAAGAGACTTTTTAACACTTACTTTACAAAATAAGCAAGTAATCATCTATTTTGGGGATGGAAAAAGAGGAGGTGGGAAATGAGATGTCTGGCCTAACCTCCTGTTATTTAGGCATGGAAATGATTTGTTTAGTGATTCTGCCATAATCATAAAACAGCTTTTGCATTGTCTTGGTTTCTCCATGTGTTTTGAAAGAGAATAGTGTGCTTAAAATCTTGCTGTAATTCTTGGGAACTCAGTGTATATTTGAGGAGGGTGGAAAAGAGGCATTATTGAAAGAAAAATGTTTCTAATACAACTTGGAAGACAACACAGAGAAAGAAGAAAATGAATAAATAATTTTATTTTAGAATTGAAAGGGATTTTAGAGCTCATCTTGCTTAACTTCCCTCTGTATAGATGACTGAAATGACTTTATGTATCTTGCTGTTGGAAGATTACACAAAATAAGGTGTCTTGACTTCTACAATAGGGTTTTGCTCCCCTCTAAGTGTTATTATGGGATTACAGTGCAGAATGGTCTAATAAATATCATCATTGCCATTACTGCTTGTGAGGACTGGTTGTATGTACAAAGTTTATGTAATACCCGATATGGAAATCCTAGTGCCCTAAAGTAACTGTTTAATGATGATGCCTTTGCTCTCTTCAGACCAGTGAAATGAACACACATTTCTAGTTCTATTTAATAAAAGGTCTCCTCGAGGGCACTAAATCCTGTTCTTCTGGAAAAGCTCATCCACCTCACATGAGTAAACAATTCATTTCTTCACAAATTTTGTTTACAATCCATAAGCACAATAAATCCTGCTTTGTGTTATTGATGTCATCACAAAATTAGACAGAATTCACTAGAATGAATGGTGGGTATCCATTTTTCACAGTTTCATAGAAAGGAAGAACAGGTTGATGAAACATGTTAGATTTATGGTTAATTGACCATAATTATTCAATTGTGATTACACTGGATACTTCCTTAGTGATGGAAAGTTAGTAGTCCTTATGGATGGTTTAAAAATAGAGCAACCCATTTCATAGTTCATAGGTAAATGTTTCTGAGTTTTTTTTTTTTATTATTAGCATGTAATGTATTATTTGTTTCAGGGATACAGGTGTGTGATTCAACAATCTTATACAATTCACCGTACTGACCATAGCACATGCGCTGCCCAGTGTCCCATTACCCAGCCACCTCATCCCTCCCACTCACCTCCCCTCCAGCAATCCTCAGTCTGTTTGCTGAGATTAAGAGTTTCTTCTGGTTTGTTTCCTTCTCTGGTTTCAAGACAGAGGATCAGAGGGAAAGGGAGGGAAAATGTTTCTGAGTTTTAAAGAATTTTATCAGCTAGAAAAATTTGCATTGGCTTCACATTCACCCAAACTATGTTCTTTCTATCTTTACTTCATTACCTTCCTCAGCATATTGACCTTTAATTTTTCCAGAGACCTAATTTCAAGGCAAATTATATGAAAGTAATTTTTTTTTCCTTTTTTTGTTATTCTTTTTTTTTTTTTTTTTTTTTTTTTTATTTTCAGCATAACAGTATTCATTATTTTTCTCTCATGGTTCACCTCTCCTTCCAATTGAAAGTAATTTTTTAAAGATTTATTTATTTATTTTCAGAGAGAGAGAGAGAGAGTGAGTGGAAGAGGGGCAGAGGGAGAGAATCTTTCATACAGTTTTCCAACTGAGCGCAGAACCTGACTGGGCGGCTGGATCCTACAACCTATGAGAATATGACCTGCAAACAAGAAGAGTTGGACACTTAACCCAATGAGCCACCCAGGTGCTCCTATATGAAAGTAAATTTTGAAAGAAAATAGTCAAGACCCAGATATATGAAAGATAAAAATAGAATTTAGGTGGTTAGAATCCTGTGGTGATGCTCATTATCTTCTCTGTTTTTCAAACAAAATCTTCTATTACTGTAGTTCTGTCTGGTTAGATGAGGATTCTATTTTTAAAATATATTTATAGTTCAAGTTATTTGGATTTTATTCTTTTTGGGGGGGGGTCTGCTTTCTTTCTTTGCCTTCCTGCATTCCTTTCTTCCTTCATTCTTCTTTCCTCTTTTTTGTAGAACACAATATGCATGAAGAAGAAATTGTAAGGGATGACCTTTTATATTCCAGTTGCTTCACTCTAGGGAGTTCTCTCGTCCCTCTTTATGCCCTAATCAAAAACTGCAAATGAAAGAAAATTTCCAACTGCATGTAAAATTGAGAATATTGTAACATATGGATGGATCCTATATAATTTTGAAGCATCAGCTCTTTATTAAGACCAATTTATTAAGATTATTAGGTCATATCACAGGAGCAGATCTGCTTTTAATGATATGACTAATATATACAATATATGCAAGGTATAGCTATATCAAATCATCATACTGTAAATCAGAAACACAAGGGAGACAAGTAATTTCCATCTTCTCTGGGCTTCATTCCCCTTGTCTATAAAGAGATGGAAGAGGGTGTGGAATGACTCCTAAGATTAGTTCCTGTACAAACTTTTTATGAACCTATTCTTTTAAAGATTTATCATTTTAGAAAGAGAGAGCCCCTAGTGGGAGGGGCCGAGGAAGAGGGAAAGAATCTCAAGCAGACTCTGCCCTGAGTCCTGAGCCCATTGTGGGGCCTGATCTCATGACCCTCAGGTCATGACCTGAGCCAAAAACAAGAGTTGGATGTTCAACTGACCGAGTCAGCCTATTCTTTATAAACTTATTCTCAACATAAGAACTTTCTAGTAATCCGGACAGTGAAGCACACTGTTACTAGATTACTCACAAGGGAAATACTCTTTTTGTAGTTTAGAATTTAAATCTTAAACTGTTGATGAGGCCCATGCAGAGAGCTTTAGGTTGGATCTGCTAGTTCCTATGTTAAACACTTAAAACAGGCAATCCATTGTATTATTTATTTCATGAAATGCCTTAATCCTTAAAGAGCACAATGGAATCAGAATATCCTTCTAACATTACTCTTCACAATTTAAAAACTTTGATTGTGACTAGCCTTGTTCTTGTTTTTTAAGATGAAAGAGGCTTATTTTTCAAGTGCCCTCACTCTGCTGCACTCTTGCCATCACATATGGGGTATATTTTGGGGTGTTTCCATGGCCCTCCAACTTCACCATGGCCCTCTCTTACTGTTATGGAAGAAATTGTCAGGTTAATTTGAAAGCCTGGAGAAATGGTGATTCTGTATATTTTGAGTTTTATTACAATAAAGTTTTTGCTGGTCCTCCTGGAAGAAAAGCATCACCTAGAAATACATACCCAAACTAGAGTGGCAGGACTTAAAAACAAATAGAATTCAATCCCCTGGGGACCCTGGGTGGCTCAGTGGGTTAAAGCCTCTGCCTTCTGCTCAGGTCATGATCTCAGGGTCCTGGGATCGAGTTCAGCATCAGGCTCTTTGCACAGCAGGGAGCCTGCTTCCTCCTCTCTCTCTGCCTGCCTGCTTCTCTGCCTACTTGTGATCTCTGTCTATCAAATAAATAAATAAAATCTTAAAAAAAAAAAAAGAAAAAATCAATCCCCTTATAATTCCATTGTTTTGCAGCTGATAAAACCGTTTGTTTTTTCGCTTCTCATCAGTTCTCTTAGAGCTTCCCTGACACCACACCTTCCTTGCCAGCGCCTCCCAAGACTGATCAGCCTCTGCTTTTCTATCTCCATGTCAAATACAGAGTTTCCAGCCTCTTTTTTTTTCTTATCAGTGAAAATTCGAATCAGACATCGTCACAGCTGTTTGGATGCTTATTTTCCTAAAAATTTTTCTGAAACCCACAAAGGCGGAATTTGTTTCTTTCTGCTTTCTTCTTTGTATCTCTAATCCCAGCAAAGTGTCTGGCAAGCAGCAGGAACTCAGGACTGAACTAGGAAATATTGGCATCAAGAAACCACGTGTGCCCTGAACCTTCGCCGCCCCCCCCCCCCCCGCCCCGCCATGACTTCTTCACTGTCAGGATTGCTGGAGATCTCGTGGGTTAAAAATAGGTTCCGAAAAAGTTTGTGCAGGAAAGAACCTGAGGAATCATCCCATCTTCTTATGGCCATTTACAGATGAGGAATGATGGCCAGAGAAGGCGAAAATGAGTTCTCTTTTGTGTTCCTGATTTGTACATTTTAAAATAGAAAAAAAAAAAAAAACAAACCCACCCAGTAATGTTAACATACAACAAATAATATTCACAACAGAGACAGATGGTATAATTTATCATATTTTCCCTAGCTTTATGAGGTATGATTGATAAATAAAATCTGTATATATATATATATATATATATATATATACACACACACACACATATATATATATATCTGTCTATATCTATTTCTATTTTCTATCTATATGTCTGTAGATAGAGAGTACACAATGTGATGGTTTGATATAGTTATTCATTGTGAAGTGATGACTACAATCAACTAATTAACACATACACTGTCTCATATCATTGAGCACCAACAATACGGCTACTTGCAAATCAGAACATTTTGCCTTTTAACTGCTTTGTTGTGATATCTACTGGGTTGTCTCCGAGTGCTTAGGGTTGGGTTGCCTCACAGATGGGAGTTACGGTATACCAGCCAGGGGCTGTGGTGACAGAGATCGAGAAGGCTGCTTCAAGAGCCTTGAGCAACAGGGCCCGTGGAAGTCGTTGTCTCTGCCTTCGTGATCATCCCAGATGGGATACATCTGAAGAGAGTTCTAACCTGGAGAAAGCAAAAAGGTAGATCTTTGCGGGCTTGACGTGTGGGGACAGTTTCTCCTTTTCTCTTCTGATCTGATATTTGAAATTAGGGTGGAAACAAGAGAATACCAGAATATGCAGGAAACCCAGCCAGAAACATGCCTGATAGGTTGTATATTCTGTCCATGGGAGTCTTCGTGCTGCCCTCGGGGGGTAACGGACTTGTCCTTGACACATTGGCCTCTGAATCTAGACTAGAAGGATCATCACCAAAATTTGCTGGTTTGAGGAGTAGGAGTCCAGTGGACTTTGAGAGCCTCATGAAGGAAGCAGAAGCTGCTCGAGTCCCCACAATACATACTCATACATTTATATGAATATTATACATATGGAAAAATGTATACCAGGCAGGTTTCTGAATAGTCTATTCTTACTGTTGGAATTAGGAATATTAAAATGAAGATAAAATGAGCTAAAATTTCCAAATTCTATGGGAAAAGTTAATTTGTAACACGTTGAAAATAGATACTCAAATAAGATTCTAGAATCTCTTCCCCAGAACTAAAAACAAAACAACATCCAAATCTGATCCCCAATAAATTCATTTGAAGCAGGTGCTTTTGTCAAATAGTAAATCCATAAACAAATATTTCAATGTATGAAGATTCAGAAAACATACACATATTATAAGAATTTTTTAAAAATATTTTATTTACTAAGAATTTTTTAAAATTTGGTTTGATTCTCTCACTGCTCCATTTTTGTTTTTGGCTACCATTTTATTCAGCAAATATATTCCAGAGTAACGTAAAATATGTCCAGTTAGTTCATGAGTTTCTTGAAACAGTTGGTGTCTAAATAACTTTATTCTTGGCAGAAGTGACTTCCTGTTTTAAAAGAAAATAACTTAAAAGGTCTTTTAAGGAAGGCTCATAAGTCTTCTTGGAAATCAAGTGTTTCTTACAAAACATTTTGATGTGTTTAGTACAGAGGAATTAGGAACATATGGGTTACATTTTCCTTAAAATGCACATGGTTTTTAAAAATTAAAGGGTAATGTTCTTGGCAAAATAGGTTTTGCCAAACCCAAACTGCTTAAAAAATTGTTCAAGATGTTCAGCAAGGCCAAAGGGCCCGAGGCTTCCACAGTCCTAATAATAGAATCAATCAGGAAAACCAGAATGAAGTCACTAAACTCATTTTAACAATCTCCTGAAAAAAACCAACAAAAATAAATCTCAATGTAGTAACAATCACAAGCAATTAGAATATAATAACTTTTATGCTCATATTGAATAAAACCCCAAGCTGGTAGTTAAAATCAGGCTGGAGAGTCTGGAAAGTTGGCAGGGTCCTTTGCTTGACTGAAATAATTGATTACATCTATAAAAATGGCGAAGAGACTAGAAGGGATTGCACAGATAAAGCACTTACCAGAAACAATTTAAGAATTTTACTCTGGTTGCTTAAAGAATGGAGGTCTGTGTGATTGTTAAAAACCCACACATTCTTTCATAAAAAGATGTAGGCAGAGGCAATGACCACAAACATTTCATTAACCTGGTATTGAGCACTACTTGTCTTATCTGGAAAAGAGTCTATTACAGCGCTCAGTGCTGTTCCCAGGCATGATGGGATGGGACAGTCCAGGACATCGGACCTGAGGCTGTCTGTGGATATGGTCAGAATCAATGGGGGGTAATGTCAACTGTCAGCAAACAAACATAAGGGGAATCCGAGTCTCTGCTTGTCAATATCTGTTTCTCAAAAGTACTTCTATTAAAAGGATATTTTGGTCTTGCACATAGTAGGGATCTGTTAGACATGTATTGATTGGATTTGGTTTCTTTGCATGAAAGTATTTTCATATTCTCTTTCAAGTTCCTCATTTTCTGTGCACAACCTGCCTCTGGGCATTATGAATAAGCCTTCAGGGTTCCCCCCACCCCAAGGTTCACTCCCTGGTGTTTTTTCCCCCTAAGTTTCACTCCTTGACCTTTTAAAAGAAAAAAAAATACCGCATGGCCTTAAAATAATAATAAAAAAATCATATTCTTCTCAGACTCAGACTTTACATAATCACCTCCAGCTAAAGATACAAGCATTATGCTTACCGGTCGGACCAGTTGAGCCAACAGTGAAAAGGTTCTGGAATTCTTCCAATCTCCTCTTCTCTCCTCAAGATGCATGGCATTGTCGCCAGTGGAGAAGAATTCTAATTACTAGACAACTTGGGACTAGGGCAGGCCAAATCAGCAGACTTTTGCGTAGGATGTAGAATTTGTAGAGAGGCAAACGTGCTCATACAAATAAAATCAGAGTCATTTCTTTTTTGTTGTACGAGTTCTTTAGGAAACAGTATACTCTGAAAGGGGACAAGAGTGAGGCACTGTAAGTCAGAGAGGAGGATTTGGGAGGGTGTCTAGGTTGAGCCGTAGGGGTTGTGGTTGTGAGAATTACTGTGTGTATGCAAGGTGGATGGTATTACCTGGACTTTGATCTAAATCTAAGTGGGTAAGGAATTGTCTGTGTGTGAGTGTGTGAAGGGGAGGAATTTGGCTTTGTCAGAATTGGGTGATGGTGAGGAAAAAAGAGCTTATCTCAAAGGGCACTAAAAAGATATATTTCAAGGCTATGGATTCATTACTAAAAAGTGATTTAAAAGGAGTGATCTAGTTCCGTTGATTAAAGATTTCTAAGGGGAATTAACCTTCAGATGTCAAAGAAAAAATATTTTAATTAGAATATTTCCAGAAGTCCCTCTCAGTGATACTGACACAAACTTTTTATTCACTATCTTGTCCTTCCTGCCCTACTGCGTCAGACTCTACCCTACTTTACCTTTCTCAGTTTAAATCTTGGTCATAACTCCTTAATATGATTTCATTCTTACCAATGTCTTTATCCACTGTTTGCAAAAAACAGTTCTCTGTGAATCTTTCTTTGAAAATCCAAGCCCACTGTTTCCTCCCTCAATTTTCTAAACTCATAATACTTTTATCTTTTCTATGGTTTATATAGCTATGCCGATATATTACATGCATGGTTTAAATTGTCTCCTTGTCCCCAATTAGATTATAAATCACTTGAGGGAAGAGACTATATGCTGTATATTTCTCTGTATTTCTTGCAGTGCCCAGAACCTCCTGTATAAGAAGTACTCAGTGAATAATTCTTGAGTGAATTAATCAAAATCAAGTTCATGCATAAAAATGTGCACATACGACCCTTGTATGGAGGGACAAAAAAATAATAGAAGGCTTTAAAACTTTTAGAAAGGTTTTTCTTCTGTTGCCCCAGAAATACTTTGTTGAAATTCTTCATACTGAGTGTAGTCCTATTATTTCTTGATTTCTTAGGGAAGTTAGGTTTTTCTGGTGAGTATTAATTCTGATCAACGGCTCAGGTGTGTGAGATACATAATATTCTTTTTATTCTACAAGTGAATGTGATTTTTTTTTGAAAGCCAGTTTCAACAGGGCAACAGATTTAATTGCAGTTTGTTTGGGGTTTCTCTACACTCAGTTTTCCCTGGAGTTGTATCTGACTCTAGAGATCTTAAATAGCTCTACGACTGTAAGTGGAATTGGCCCTTGGCCATTAATTGTGGGAGGGTGTCACAGCTGAGATATCTTTTCCTGTCTACCTTATCTCATTTGGTCTTGTGCTCTTTCTTCTCACGCTGTGCCATCTTTAGGGTTAGAGGTTTATTCTGCTGTTTCTCTCCATGTTGGGTCACAGAAATCTCTGAGAGGCTGATCTGATCTCATCACCCTAAATTTGTTAGGGTTTCCATCTCTGGGTGAGACCACCTCTTCAGGATTCTTCCTAAGGACAACGATCCTGGAATTCTTTTTGGAACCCACCAAAACATCTTTCATAATTCCTCTTGGAACAGTCTCCCTTACAGCCAAAATGAACTCTGAACTAATAACAAATAGTAGGGGCTTAAACTAGAAAGAACTATATAAAATATGGTTACATTTTAGTATAATTAAACTTAGTATAATTTTATATATTTATATATAAATATATATAAGTATATATATAGTATATTTATACTAATATTAGTATATTAGTGTAATATCTTTTCATAAGCAATAATTGCTAGCTAAAATTATTTAAACCAAAGTGATAGCTTCTTCTTTTTAAAATGATTTTTGTTGGGGCGCCTGGGTGGCTCAGTGGGTTAAATCCAGGGTCCTGGGATCAAGCCCCGCATCGGGCTCTCTGCTCAGTGGGGAGCCTGCTCCCCCCTCTCTCTGCCTGCCTCTCTGCCTACTTGTGATCAGTCTCTGCCAAATAAATAAATAAAATCTTTAAAAAATAAATTTAAAAAAATTCCTTTTGTTTTTTAATGGCTTCTGTTAGAATTAACCTCAGAATTATCTCAAACTTATGTGCTCAGAAACATGCAAAATACAAAAAAAATATGGCAGAATACCTGAGTCATGTCTGTCAAGTTTACTATGTGGTGTACCAAATTCTCTACTCAAACTACTAAACATAATATTATTGTCACAATATGATATGAGATCCCAAAACAATGACTGTCCAACATATTTCTGTAAATGGGGATGGGGAAGACATAAGGAAAACAAAGATGTCCTGAATATTAAAAAATTTCCAGTTACGAGGCATTTGAGATAGTGTAGACAAAATGTAGTATGATGCATGACTAGAATTAAAGTAACTATTTTTCTTGTGTGCCTGCGTGGCTCAGTTGGTTAAGCAGCCCACTCTTGATTTCAGCTCAGGTCGTGATCTCGGAGTTGTGGGATCCAGCCCCACATCAGGCTCGTGCTTAGTTGGGAGTGTGCTTGAGGATTCTCTCCCTCCTACCCTCCCCCTCACTCGCGTGCTGTTACTCTTTCTCAAATAAATAAATCAATCTTTTCAAAAAGTGACAGTTTTTCTTACAGGAAATATATTCAAACATAGACTTGTTAAAATCATGAACTTAGATGTATAGGAGTTACCTCTGTCCAAATATAATTTTATTAATGGATCCTCAAATATGATGGTCAAAACACTCACGTTTCCCGACACTGGCACTGTGAGAAAGTTCCCAAGGCCTCTGACTTGAGTAAAATACTTAAGTCTTTCAAGGTTTTTTTTTTTTGCCAGCTTCACAGATGCTTTGAATATGCCTGTCCTCTCCTGCTTCTGTTTGGTCTAACCAATCTGCTAATGGAAAGGAGTCAGAAATATTACTCAGTGTTTGTTATTTGTATATATATTTAAGGATTTTCTGGGATGCTGAAGAGCAAGAATGCCATCCGAGAAAGTGAACCCTGAGAAAGCTGGGAGGAAAGGTAGGATTTAGGTTGAGAATATTTTAAGAGTTCCGAACGTGAAGCCCCAATTATTTAAACCTGTAATGTTTGTTGCCTCTATTTAACTGTGTAATTAGATCAAGGGACAAAGTTAAAGGTTCCTGCCCCTCTCGAGTTTAAGCGTCTGCTGTTTATATTAGTTAGAAGTTTTTTTTAGCTGTAAGGGAATAAAATGCAACTCGTGCTGATTGAATAAAAACAAATAAAAGCTCTGTAGGTGTCTGTGGGGGTGGGGGAGGGCTCGTCGGCGGCACACACGACCACAGTGCCAAGGCCAGTCTGTATTCAGGCATGGCTGGATCCAAAGATGAAGGCAATATTAAAAGCATCAGTGGCTCTCTCTCCACTGTATGGAGAAACCACTATATGGTTCCGTTTTTTTGTGTCACGCTCTCCTTATGAAACGGCTACTCTCCGCTCATATCCTGAAAGCTTAGTAATGCCTAGTAGAAAAAGGAAACCAGCAAAAGTTCTGGGGTTCAGTTGTACTGGAACAAATTCATTCTGTCCCTATCTCCAAACCACTGTGGACAAAGGGCTAGATTTTATTGGTTGGGTCTGGGTCATGGTTTTTGTAGCTGGTGGAAAAAATATATTATTGGAAGGAAGAATAACTGAACCACCAAAGATAAGAAATGCCTACTGTGTGTGTTTGTAAGTTACATGAAACAGTAACAGTTTTCTTATTGACCATCTTCACATGTCTATTAATAAAATTAAAAAAAAGTCACTAAGAGATAACAGACCAGAATCCAAGTGCCAAAACTATTATTCAGTTGTTACAAGAGAAGTACACTTTGAAAACCATAAAGTGCTATATTCATATATAGATATATATGAATATATATATGTTTTTAGTTCTTTCCCTGCTATTAATTTTTATGTCACTGTAATAAATTCAAGTAATCATGAGATGATGTCTCTCTCCTGATTATCTGATACTTTGCAGAAAACACACCCCCATATTTGAAATAAAAGGATGATTATTGTATGTCTTACAATAGTGTTTAAACAGAATTTTAAAGGAGACAGATAATGAATCCTGCAACACTGTATTACTTCAGACTTTGCAATATATTCAAGGAAAAATCTTGTCTCTAAAATACCCTTCTGTCTTATTCTATAACCGAGACTGAGTCACCTGTGTAAACATGCTATTTACTGTTTTAGAAGTATGTGAAATACATGTATAAATATATAAATATAGCAAATGAATATAGAACAATATATTGTTGAATTTCTACTATGTATATAGAGAGAGGGCATATTATATTTCTGTCAAATTTGGAAAACATAGCATTAGTTTTGGAAGAAAATACGTTTTGTTTGATTTTTTGTTACTAGTGCTTAATAAAGAAAAGCTGACTGTGGCCCAATCCCCACTCTGTTGCTAGTTAACTGTCACCTTGAATCAAGTCACTTAATCTTCTTAGACCTACTTTCCTAATCTGGAAGTTAAAGATATTTGATTAGATGCTATGTAAGGCTGCTGCCAGCCCTAAAATTTTATAATTTATGCAAGCTCTGATAATGCCAAATAACAAAATATGTATTTTGGAAGTGAACTAGTCAAACCGCCAAAGACCACCGGTACGTTTTTAAAAATGGTGTCCCTGCATTCCTAGGGTTACTTGATTCTGTAGAAACCGAGGGTCACTTCCGTTGGAATGCTTCAATTCTCAGATGTTCCCGGAGCTCCCACATGATTTTTAGACAGGAAGTTTGATTCAGCTTTTCTTTCCAGAAGAAATAAGCTTCAAGGGCAGAAACAGATTACAAGGGGATTGCATCGTGATCCATTCAAAATGTTTCAAAGCCCGTGGTTGGTTTTTGGGAATTCCACTATATTGACTTGGCCCATCTGCTGCGAGCTACTTCCTCTGTAGCTCTGTCCTCTTTTTCTGTTGCCACCTTCTGCTTCCTCCAAGGACAGGACTGCAGATCTGCTCTCTCCTTTTACTGTTTTCACAACCTAATTGACTCTACATGCTGTTATCCAGGCATGGCCCTTTGAGGACATTTCCCAACTGGAAACAAACAAACAAACAAACAAACAGACAAAAACCAAAAACCCCACAAATCAACAACCACAAAAAAACCAATAATAAGAATGGCTGCAAAATATAATTAATTTTTCTGACTATTAATGCAGGAGGAAAATGTCTAATGGGTAGCAGATTTCTTCCTATTTGAATAGCGTGACCGTGACCAATTCAAAAGGAAACCCCCAGCTGAAGTTGTGTTTCCGTAGTTCCCCTGCATCAGGACAGAGCTCGGGTCTGGGGGATGCTTGCCTGGTGTTCTACGCATGGAAAGAGAAGTGATATGCACACAGGGAGGGTGTTCAGTTATCACAAGAGAGAAGAGTTCTTTAAAACAATATTAAGAATAAGGCAGCAAGACTCCGCCCATCTCGCAAACCGTTAAATATTTCTGTCTGCCAGCATCCCTTTATTTCTTTGAAGCTTTCTTTTACTTACTACAGTAGAGTAATTAGAGAGTACTTTTTCATCTTTACTTACACACATACACACACACACACACATACATATGCACACCCTGACGTGTTTTGCTCTCACATGTGCTTGCTAGAACCTTCCTTCTGAGGTCATAGACGAACCTCTTCTAGGAAAGCTCTTAGGGGCAGGTGGCAAGCACTGAATCCTTTGAGCCCTTCTGCTTCTGAATCTCTGCTTTTCAAATGTTTCCCTAATGTATATAAGGAAGTTTCACCCATGACTTTGGGCTGATTAGATTTTACAAAGAAACTTCCTCCCTGTGGGCAATTAAAAATGGAATAAAACTCCCTTCATCTGGTAGATAGGCAGTTGCAATTTTTGCTTCCTATTATGGCATTTTCTCATTTACCTGATTATATTTCTCTGTGAAAGGTAAAAATCATGCATTTTTAAAAAGTTAAATACAAAGAAGTTAACCCCTCTGGACAAATATATATATTTGATATGACATACATCTCATAAAAACTACTGAGAGATCTCTTTTTCAAATTATGATCATTACCATAATTACATTGATAATATTTATTTTATTTTTTTAAAAAGCCCGACAATGCCATTTCTTCTTTGTATTATTATGTTATATTAGTCACCATACAGTACATCATTAGTTTTTAATGTAGTCTTCCATGATTCATTGTTTGCGCATAACACTCAGTGCTCCATGAAATCTGTGCCCTCCTTGATACCCATCACTGGGCTTACCCATTTTCTGACACTTCTCCCCTCTAAACCCCTCAGTTTATTTTTCAGGGTCCGTGGTCTCTCATGGTTCCTCTCCCCTTCCTTTCTCTTGTTTCTCTCCAAGCTGCTAAAAAGATTGAAACCATCACCACCTCAATCACCACAGAAAAAATTCCCGGTAGACAAAAACTTCTTCTCTCCTAGAATATTGTAGCCATTGCATTAATATTCACTATACTATTGTTTTCTAATGTATAGATTTAATTCAATCAGTATTTTTTGTGGGAAGAAATAAAAAAAGAAAACAAGAGAGCAATTTAAGATAAAGAAGTAATGGGTAGAGGAGATATGATTTTTTCTTTTACATTGTTGAGTAAGCCACAGAACTTTTAAAAAAATTTTTATAATTTTTTATTTTTTTATAAACATATAATGTAATATTAGCCGCAGGGGTATAGGTTTACAAACTTCACAGCACTCACCATAGCACACACCCTCCCCAATGTCCATAACCCCACCACCCTCTTCCTACCCCACTTCTCCCGGCAACCCTCAGTTTGTTTTGTGAGATTAAGAGTCTCTTATGGATTGTCTCCCTCTTTATCCCATCTTGTTTCATTTATTTTTTTCCTACCCACCAAACCCCCTCCAATGCATCTCCACTTCCTCATATCAGGGAGATCATATGATAGTTGTCTTTTTCTGGTTGACTTATTTCGCTAAGCATAATACCCTCTAGTTCCATCCACATCGTCACAAATGGTAAGATTTCATTTCTTTTGATGGCTGTATAGTATTCCATTGTGTATATATACCACATCTTCTTGATCCATTCATCTGTTGATGGACATCAAAGTTCTTTCCATAGTTTGGCTATTGCAGACATTGATGCTATAAACATTTGGGTGCACGTGCCCCTTTGGATCACTCCGTTTGTATCTTTAGGGTAAATACCCAGTAGTGCAATTGCTGGGTCATAGGGCAGTTCTATTTTCAACATTTTGAGGAACCTCCATGCTGTTTTCCAGAGTGGCTGCACCAGCTTGCATACCCACCAACAGTGTAGGAGGGTTTCCCTTTCTCTGCATCCTCACCAGCATCTGTCATTTCCTGACTTGTTCATTTTAGCCGTTCTGACTGGTGTGAGGTGGTATCTCATTGTGGTTTTGATTTGTATTTCCCTGATGCCGAGTGATGTGGAGCACTTTTTCATGTGTCTGTTGGCCATCTGGATGTCTTCTTTGCAGAAATGTCTAAGCCACAGAACTTTTATACTTGATTATTTATGATCTACAATAGATATGTGTTGATCCCTAAAACATGTCATGTGATGATGGTGGCAAATCTGACTTTTGTCATTAGACAAGATAATCAGGCCCACATTATTAATTGCTATGCTTATTCCAAGAGGGAACATGAGTTCAACACATCTTATGGTGGGAGAAAGAGGCCCCTAAGGATGCTATCTATTGCTCTCAAGGAGAGACTCCCGCTTTTCCGCCACCCATGTGTATTCAGGTGTCTGAGAGTGGGTCTAGGTTACGTAAATAAGTAAAATGCAAGGTCATTTCCGGTGGAAGAAAAATAGACTAACGGAAAAGGTCAGGGGAAGCTCCAGGCTGTGTCTCAGATTATCTAGGACACAATTGCCAACTTTCTTCAGGGTCCTGATGTACTTTAGTGTGGCAACGTTTTAACAGAACAAATTATACCTATAAAATTTGCTTAGAAGGTCAAGCTACAGCACATTTGGTTTGGTAACTGTAAGTAGTGCATTTTTCACCAGCAGGTGGAGGACACTACTACAGAAGTGCCAAGATGCCTACTTTTGGCAGCTGGCTGAAGATCAACCTGTTTTTGTTGATATGTACTTGATGAACAGTTTTCTCTGCTACCCAAGACACTAAATTTGGGGTTTTCAAATTTCCAAAATGATCTCTATGATGTCTGCCAAGGCAGTGACATTGATTCTAATGATGAAATGAAGGAAATGGCTGCACTTGGGTGGGGGTTGTTGGATGGACAATGGCTCTACCCCTACTTGCCTCCCTGAGTTACAAGACAAAGACTTTCGTGTAAATGCAGGCAAGTCAGAGTAGACACTATACATCCATGAATGATGGATGCAGTGGCTAGAATTTGTGGGTTTGTACACTGTGTGTGGTTCTGACCCTCCACCAGGACGACCATGAGAGTCCACAGTGAGAAAAGTCAAGAAATGAGCATTGTTTTCATGTTTAACCAGAGAAAAAAAAGCATCAAGAAAACATGCTTTTTAGCTTTAAAACAAAACAGAAAAAAAATAAAAAAAGGCATTCAGTTGCCAAACTTGGGATATATTTATACTTTAAAAAAGTATGTTGGTTGATATTTACCTGCAGTCAACAAAATATTAGAGCATTAGCATTTTTAAGGGCCAATAAATAGCTTTAAAGGTGAAATTTTTTCAGTTAATATACTTCAATTAAAGTTTCAGTTTTCATCATATTGGGCAAATTAAAAATGATCTTGGCTGATGCTTTCTATTCACATTAACAAAAACCACATTAACACAATAAACACCATAAGTACTAAATACCAGGGAACTGGCCTAATGAGTACACAGTCCAAGACTCAAAGTCAGCTTGCTCTGATTTCAAAATAAATCTTCCCATCATACTATACACATGTGTGCAGACGTGTGTAGTGCATAGTACATGCTGCTGAAGTTGACTGGCTAATACTTTATTTTAAATTTTTGCATTTCCATTTATGTGTGATGTTAATTTATAACTTTCTTTTGTGTTATCCTTCTGACTTGCTATCACGTTTGTGTTAGGCCTCTAACAGTTTTGTAGATGATTTCCTTCTTATTAGTTTTCTATGACATTCATTTTGACTTACATAGAATTTATTATTTTATTCTTAGGTTTGTCACTTTTATATTATTATTCTTTTTCTAGCTTTTGAATTGAAAGTTGCATTACTCTTTCTCAGTCCTCATTCTTCTTCTTTTTTTTTTTTTTAAGATGTTATTTTTTGAGAGAGAGTAAGCATGTGCTGATGGGGGTGAGGAGTGGCAGGGAGACTTCCTGCTGAGCAGAGATCCTGATGCAAGGTTAGATCCCAGGACCCTAAGATTTTGACCTGAGCTGAAGTCAGTTGCTTAAATGACTGACCCAACCATGTGTCCCTTTTTTTTTTTTTTTTAATATTTTTGAAGTTATAAATTTATTACTAGATATTACTTTAGCTGCATTTCACAGGTTTTAAAATAAATAAGTTCATTGTTCGGTTTCATTTATTTCGAGTAGGAACTGCTTTATAATTTCCATTTCTATTTTCTTTTAAAAATGAGGAGATATTTAAATGTGCCTGTTTAGGATGTCTGGGTGGCTCCATTGATTGAGTATTGAATTTTGATTTTGTTTCAGGTCGTGATCTCAGGGTCCTAAGATCGAGCCCTAAGCCAAGGAGTCTGCTTGAGATTCTCTCTCTCCCTCTCCCTCAACTCCCCCCCCTCACTCTCTCACTCAATCTAAATAAGTAATTAAAATCTTTAAAAAAATGTGTCTGTTTAAATTTTTAAATATTTGGGAACCTTTGTTTTTTCATTGCTGAAATCCATTTTGTTTCTTTGTCAGAGGATATAATCTCTGTGATATTGTTTTTTTCCAAATGTATGAGTCATGGGTTCTATAAACGTTCCATGAGAATTTGATAATAATGCATATTTTTATGATAATTTCAGAATTTATTTAAAACTAACATATGTAAAAATTTTCATTACAAATAAATTTTTTACAAGCAAATTTATTTGTAAGTAAATGTAATACATTTATTACAAATTTACTTGTAAATAAATGTAATTATTATAAATAAATTATAAATATTTATAATTTTATTCTTATTTTATTTATAATTCTAGCCTCTGCAGTCTTAACTTTCTTTGCTTCTGAGAGATATATACTAAAAACCCCACTCTGATTTTGTTATTGTATTTTCCTTCATAATTCTTTTAATTTTTGCTTTATATTTTTCAAAGTCATGTTGTTAAATGCGTAAAGCATGTAGTATTACTTATTTTGCATCAGTGTTTTCTTAACAATAAATTATACTTCAATGATTTTATAATCTGGTGACAAGAGGTTAGAATTAGTAGTTATATTTAACTGGAATTATTCTGAATTTGCCTGATAAGTCTTTTCCCATTTCCATATTTTCAGTCTTTCATTCTGACTTTAAATTGTTAAATATTTAATCTAATCTGATAGTAGATGGGTTGTCTTCTTTTACCTTAATCCTAATTATTGCTGTATTAGGTTTCTTCCATTTTATATTTTCTTTGCCTCTTTTCCTCTCCTTTTTCTGACTCATGTTAGTTTCATGAAGTTTTGCATTTTCTTTTTTCCCCATTCTGTAATAGTTGAAAGCTATTAGTTGTATCTGTATCTTTTTTTGCATTTTGTTTATTGCTTATCTTTAATTGTTAACACATACACTCAACAATGAAATCTTTTGACAAATTCCAAACTTGTTCAATAGTTCTAATCACTTATCAACCCAAAAAGGACCTTAGCATCCTTTGGCTATCTATTAAGCTACCTTTCCCCATTTTGTACTACTATTTAGCATCTTTTTAAATTAAAAAATATAAGCATATACCATGATTCCATTTATCAAACTTGTCAGCCTATTATGTCAAGATTTGTCCTCATTTTTGTTCTTTTTTTTTTTTTAATATTTTATTTATTTATTTGACAGAGATCACAAGTAACCAGAAAGGCAGGCAGAGAGAGAGAGGAGGAAGCAGGCTCTTTACTGAGCAGAGAGCCGTATGTGGGGCTTGATCCCAAGACCCTGAGATCATAACCTGAGCCGAAGGCAGAGGCTTTAACCCACTGAGCCACCCAGGCGCCCCTCATCTTTGTTTTTTACATCCTTTTTAAAAATCTGTATTAACTTGGCTCTAGAGTATTCGTTAGCAATGAGGGTTTACGGGCAGTAGCTTTCCTTTTATATATCAGAATGACTTATTTGGGGCTCATTTTTAGCAAGTAAATAAGTAATTGGCTTTTGAGCCAATGCGTGTCTCTCTGTTTTGTTATTGTATTTTCTCTATCATTGACATAGGCTTGGAAGAGTGGAGGTTTATCAATATTTATTATTTTATACATATCTTATATTACATCTATTAATTATTTTAGGAGCTTAACATTTACCAACCTCACATCTGAGCATCAAAAATGCTCAAAATTTGGAAAATAACCTTTTAAGCAGATAAGCTTACCACTATAAGGGTAACAGTCCCTCCAAATTGTAATATTTAGAGATTGGCATAGGTTAAAATAAACAATTAAAAAATTTTTTAATTTAAAACTTTAAATCGTTTTTTCTTGACATACTTCTTGGTAAGCTCTATCCCATCTTTACAAATTATCATATATTTGCTTTCTAGTCCTCAGGAGTTTCATTGCTGTGATATTTAGTGGCGGGTAGGGGGAGAAGTCAATGTCCCTGTGATTATATCACATTAAGTAATCTTAATGACAAAGTGAATGTGCTCGTTAAAATTATGAAGAAAAAAGTGAAATAACTGAAAAAGTGGTGAGAATATATATTTTTATTGAGCGGTTGGGCATGAGGCTTAACTTATTCATGAAATTTGCGTAGTTTTAGAATACTTTAAGTCGACAAGGCAAATATGTCAGGTTAACTTACATATTTATGTCCACATAATATAAATTAAAAAGCCCTCCATCCTCTGATATATAAACATAGATTTTGGGGTGCCTGGGTGGCTCAGTCAGTTTAGTGGCTGCCTTCAGCTCAGGTCATGATCTCGGGGTCCTGAGATCAGGCCCCACATTGGGGTCCCTGCTCAGCTGGGAGCCTGCTTCTTCCTCTTCCTCTATAGAACCCCTGCTTGTGCTCTCTCTGTCAAATAAATAAATAAAATCTTTAAAAAGATAAATAAACAGATTTCATGGTATAGAAAAATGTCATGTGATGACATTAATTTAAATGCTGCATCTGAATTAAGTCAAGGAATGAATTTTTAAGCATTGTTTGGATTCCTTAGATGAGGAGGTGGATGTGGAGGCTTCTGTGGGTGAGGAAGATAACATGTGATCCACTGAGCTTGAGCACTTTAATCTCACTCTGATTTTTCTGCACTACCAGTAGCCCCTCAAACCACAAACTACTAAGGTTTTAGATCTAAACTCTAAAACTCTGACCATTTTAAAATAACTTACTCGGTCTTTTTGCTATTAAGTTGTAAGAGTTCCTTATATATTTTGTAACTCAACACTTATCAGATATGTGGTTTACAAATATTTTCTCCCATTCCGCAGGTTATTTTTTCACTCTGTCAATGGGCTAAAGAGCTGAACAGACATTTCTCCAAAGAAGATACACAGATGATTAAAAGGTATTTAAAAGATGCTTAGTGTCACTAATTGTAAGGCAAATGCCAATCAAAACCACAATGAGATACTTTCCCCTCCACCCCCCCACAAAAAGACAAATGTTGGCAAGAATGTGAAGAAATTGGAACTTCTGTAAACTATTGGTGGGAATGCAAAATGACATAGCAGCTGTAGAAAATCATATGTAGGTACCTCAAAATAAGAAAAATAGAACTACCATATGATTGAAAAATTCCACTTCTGGATGTTTATCTGAAAGAATTGATATTGTATCTTGAAGAGATACCTATATCCCAAAGTTCATTGTAGCACTATTCATTGCCAAGATGTAGAAGCAACCTAAATGTCCATCTACAGATGAATGAGTGAAAAAATATGGTATATTCATGTAATGGAGTATTATTCAGCCTTTAAAAGGAAGAAGTCCTAATAACATGCCACAACATGGGTAAACCTTGAGGACTATTATCCATAGTGAGATAGGTTAGTTTCAGAAAGATGCATACTGAATAATCCAACTTATATGAGGTATCTAAAATAGTCAAATATATAGAATCAAAGAGTTGAATGGTGGTTTCCAGGGGCTTGGGCAGGATGGGAAATGAGAAGTTGTTATTCAACTGGAATAAAGCTTCAGTTAAGCAAGTTGAGTGAGTTTTTTAGATCTGCTATAAAACATATATCTATAATTAAATAATACTATATTTTATACTTAAAATTTAAGGTGGTATATCTTATGTTTTTTGTTCTTAGCACAACAACATAAAAATGAAAAAATAATATTATCTTTCTTACAAAGTAATTTATCAAATGAGATTAATAGTATAGTTCCTGGTTCATATATTACTAAATAATTTAAAAGACAAGTCTGTCTTCAACAAAGGTGTTAGGAAAACTGCACAGCAACATGCAAAAGAATGAAACTGGACCATTTTCTTACACTATACACACACATACAAAAAAAAATGGATAAAATAACTAAATGTGAGACAGGAAACTGTCAAAATCCTAGAGAAAAACACAGACAGTAACTTCTTTGACATTGGCCATATAAACTTCTTACTAAATACATTATTCATCCCAAAGGAACTACTGGGATTTCATCAAGATAAAAAGCTTCTGCATAGTGAGGGAAAGAATCAACAAAACTAAAAGGCAACCTTCAGAATGAGGGAAGATATTTGTAAATGACATATCCTATAAAGGATTAGTATCCAAAATCTATGAAGAATTTATGAATCTCAACACCTGAAAACCAAATAATCAAGATAAGAAATGGACAGAAGACATGAATAGACATATTTCAAAAGATGGCACATGGTTGGCCAACAGACACATGAAAAGATGCTCAACATCACTCATCATCAGGGAAATACAAATCAAAACTACAGTGAGATACCACCTCACACCTATCAGAACGGCTAAAATTAACAAAACAGGAAATAACAGATGTTGGCCAGAATGCAGGGAAGGGGGGATCCTCTTACACTCTTGATGGGAATGCAAACTGGTGCAGTCGCTCTGGAAAACAGTAAGGGGATTCCTCAAAAGGTTAAAAATAGAACTAGTCTGTGATCCAGCAATTGTACTACTAAGTACTTACACAAAGGATACAAAGATACTGATTTGAAGGGATACATGCACCCTGATTTTTAGAGTAGCACTATCAACTATAACTAAATTATGGAAAGAACTAAAATGTCCATCAACTGATGAATGGGTAAAGAAGATGTGGTACACACACACACACACACAGATATATATATATAGATATATATCTATATATATAATCTATATATATATGATGGAATATTACTCAACCATCAAAAGAATGAAATCTTGCCATTTGCAATGATGTGGATGGAGCTAGAGTGTATTATGCTAAGTGAACTAAATCACTCAGAGAAAGAGAAATACCATATGATTTCATTCACATGTGGAGTTTAAGAAATAAAACAAATTAACACAGAGGGAAAAAAAGAGGGAAGCAAATCATCAAACACTCTTACAAATTGAGGGTTGCTGGAGGGGAGGTGGGTTGGAGGATGGGCTAGATGGGTGATGGGTATTAAGGAAGGCTGGTGTGATGAGCACTGGGTGCTGCATTTAAGTGGTGAATTGCCAATTTCTGCTCCTGAAACTAATATTACACTATATGCTAAATGGAATTTAAATAAAAACTTAAACAAAAAAGTAACAAAAACAAATAAATAAATTAAATTAAAAGTAAAAAACAAACTGGCCACACACCCCCCTGGCTTAAGCAATGTCACCCTTTACTTGCACTTGTTTTCCAAATCTGACAAGCCCAGAGACTGAAGGCTATTTATTTTCTTCTATTTAGATCCTCATTTACGGAAAACTTTTGCTGTCCCCAGATTCCATTCAGAGTTTTTGCTAAAATTTTACTCACATTTCTATTTTCTGTTTTCATAAAGGTACCCATATTTTTAATTTATTTGTCTCTTTAAAGTCTATTTAAGATTTCAAACTAGTGTCACTGTTGCTTCCTGAGCCACACCTGTCTCCTGCGCTTCCCTGGCTCCCCATGTTAGTGGTCCCTTCCAGGGGAGGGAGTTGGCTGCTCTAGACCTGACATGAATGGGCCTCAAATCTACAGTTAAGTTTGCTGTTTCATCTCTCATTTACTGCTCTTTTTAGTTCAGCTTTATTTCTATGCCTATTGTGTGTTCAAAGCTCCTTTTCTCCTCACCCAAGGATGAGAAGACTGATTGAATTATCTCTATGAGTCAGACAGTAAATTTTTAGAATTCTTTCTTTCAAGCATATGTCTTTGTGTGACCCAACCAAATTGGACAATGAGGACGTTATCTCCATCAGATACACACATACGTTTAATGTTTAAGAAAACAACCTGGGATTCATTTCATTGTTATACTCTTGGATGTTCAATTTTGTCCACTTTCTTTATCTTTTTTGTCTTTGTGGCTATCTTAAAGTGGGTTCAGTTTTCCTACAAGCCAGTTCTCCACAAACTTCTGAGTACAGTGTAGGCCTGGCCAAAATGGCAGCTGCTTTTGAACTCCATGTTGTTCATATTTGTTCATACTTAGTTTCATGTTCATACTTAGTCCATGCTTAGTTTCATGGAATTGAGCAAAAGAAGAGAGAAGAACCCTGGGATGAGGAATAGGAATGTGATATACTGTAGTTTTAGAGAAATACATGAAATAGTTTTGTCTTATTTAGAAAAATTTTTAAATTAATTTAAATCATTTGCTACTTATAAGAAGTTCTCTCGTGATATCTATTTGAGGTAACAATGGCAAGAAGATGAGTTGTGGGCTCAAGCAACCAGAAATCTTGATGGTAGACCAGGTATTTTTGGTTAGTCTCTAAGTAAACCAAAGTGATTTTCAGTGCCAAGGTGGTTGGATAGATGGTCAATTCTAAATGATACCATCGTGAGGGCTACACATTGAGAGAGTAACTTTAGTAAATTATGTCATTGACAATGAACTATGAGCACAAATGCACTTAAAGGAGTCTCAGGGATGTGTTTCGATTTACAGTTCTTCGTCTTAGTCCATTTGGGCTGCTATAATACTGTAAATGGTATGGCTTATACACAACAGAAATTTAATTCTCATTTCTGGGGGCTGGTGCCAGCATGGTTGGGTTTTAGTGAGAACCCTTTCCTGGGTTCCAGACTATAGGCTTCTCACTCTGTCCTCACATGCTAGACAGCAGAGAGAGGAAGCAAGCTCTCTCAATGACTCTTGTAAAGACACTAAATTCTTTTCATGGGGGCTCCACTCCTATGTCTTCATCTAATTCTAATTGCCTTCCTAATGCCATCATATTGGAGGACAGGTTTGTGTTATATGACTTTGGGAGGGACACAAACATTTACTTGACAAACGTGTTGTAAATGTTCTAAGGAAGGTGTCATCGAATACTATGCCCCACACAGAATGAGTAGATAGAAAGTGTACCAACTGCAAATATGCTGAGCCTCATTTATGTCAGTGTTTGCTCCTGCTGTGCAGAGAACAAACTCTAGGATATTGTTATACTTCATAACTACTGAGAAGTATGTTTCCAGAAATGGACAAGATGAACATGGATTTTTTTTTTTTGAAGATTTTATTTATTTGACAGACAGATCACAAGCAAGGAGAGAGGCAGGCAGAGAGAGGAAGGGAAGCAGGCTCCCTGCTTAGCAGAGAGCCCGATGTGGGGCTTGATCCCAGAACCTTGGGATCATGACCTGAGCCGAAGGCAGAGGCTTTAACCCAGGTGCCACTGAACGTGGAATTTTGACACTGAAATTCCTCCTCTGAGTTTCTAATGTAACTGAGGAAAATTATCCTTGGCCAGGCACCGGAGTTTTTTCGACACCCTCATGGTCCTTTTGATTATTTGATATCCCGACCTTTGGAAATTTTATTTCCTTTATTAAAATATCAATTGATATATTTTATTTGATCTACATTGATTAGAGCAAAATATTTTCATAAATATTTGTGCAATATATGACTTTTCTTTAGATATTACACTTCAATTATTCTACTGACTTAAGAAGCAACTCACTGAGGCAAATATTATGAACACTTTCACAGAGAGATTTTGTAAATGCAAAAGCCATTAAAGTGATTCAAATTTCCTCTTGGCTCCTGCTATTCCTGTGCCTGCCTTGGATCCTGAGATCAGCCATACTGTCGAATCTAGCTACTAGAAAGTATAAAATGCATCCCACACCTGTCCAGAAGGAGAAAGTCCTGAAATAATTCTTATGCTTTCTCTCTATTGCTGTTCCTCTTTTCTGTTATCTTTCCTTTCTTTTAAGGAAAAAAAATAGTACTTTGGGACAATTGATTTAGTTAGATAATGCATTGATCATACCCCTAGCCTGCGGTAAGAGCATAACTTCAAAAACAGTAATAACTAAGACAATCATCTAATTTTACTGAAATAAAACTGAAAATGTACACCCAAAAAAATAATCTCTGTGACTACTTTAGGTGCATTTGTGCTTGTACTTTATTCTCAATGACACAGTAATCTACTAAAGTTCCTCTCTCGATTTTTCTCTTTGCAATCTGGAAGAACAGATTCACCAGTGATTGTGCTCATTTATAAAAGCATCCAAAACAAAATTGAACCCCAAGGCTGATAAGCTATAAAGATGCTGATCAGATATGAGCAGAATGGACCATGCTTTGGGGCTTGCTCAGCTAAAGATGGTTCTAGAAGACTGATGGCTTTATATACACAATTACAAACACCACAGCTCTGTCAGATGAATGGGAACTCATGAGATATGGGGCTGTCCCTTTATTAAGTAAAAAATGACATTTTGTAAAATACTTCCTATGATTTAGTAATTTTTTGGAGTTAATTGAATTCCCAATGTTCTTTGGTAGAACACATAATCAAAGGATCTTTCAAGAAAGAACAATCCAATTATATATATATATAATATATACATATATGGAAGTTCTACAAAACAAAGACTAATTGATTTTTTAATGGCTCAAACTAAAAGGAATGAACCTTGTCAAATTTATATAATTGCTATCCATAACCAGTAGAAATCATAATCAATAAGAAATTAGAAATATGCTTGTTCTTTCTAGGGTTTCTGTTCAAAGAGAGGTTGAATATAAGAAAACAACCTGGGATTCATTTCATTGTTATAAATAACACAAACAGTTAAAACTGTAGCTACACAGAGGTAATATATTAAAAACAAGAATGACCTTCAATATGAGATTAATGCACATTTATCAGGGATGGTGTTAGTCCACAAGACCAGGCTTGGATAGATTTGCTCTTGATCATTATATCCTAGTTTTTCCCTATGGCTTTCAGATTCATATTTTAAAAATAAGACCTTGCATTTGCATTTCTGTAAAAGTTTTTTGCCAAATTAAAATTGTATTTATTGACTCAATGAATAAGTATGGATGTCAATTTAAAGCTACTTGTATTCTCCAGATTTTATTTCATAATTCTAAAAGTGAAACAATGATGAAAATCCATTACTACCTCCAGTGGCTTTATCTTTCTTGCTCTCAGTTTCTCTATGGAGAATCTTTAGGCTTTGCTTGTTCTGAGTCCTCAGAGTTCTTTTTTCTTTTCTTTCTTTCTTTCTTTTTTTTTTTTTTAAGATTTATTTATTTATTTTAGAGAGGAGGGAAGGAACAGGGGGAAAAGGAGAGAATCCTGAAGCAGACTCCTTGTTGAGCATGAGCCTGACATAGGGCTTGATCCCAGGATCCTGAGATCATGACCTAAGCTGAAATAAAGAGTTGGATTCTTGACCTATTGAGCCATCCAGGTGCCCTGTCCAGAGTTCTTACTGTTTCTCCTGGCTTCCCACAAAAATAAACTAACTCAGATCCCTATTTATACAGATATATGTATATGTGTGTGTATCTATCTATCTATCTATCTGGAGAGAGAATATATATATGTATACATACATAAAGAGATAAAGAGATATTTAGATGATAGATATGGGTATATATTCATGAGTAATAATAGCTTCCTTTTATGGTAATAAGAAAATGAAGCAAAAATCACCGAGGTCCTTGAAACACTGAAATTAACAAATTTTGATAGTCTCAGGATAATTTGAATTAGGTGAGGAAAGTTACATACATTTCTGAAAACTGTTTTTTTGAGGGATATTTGTCCTATTGATGCACAAATTTAATTTGAATGAAAATGTCAGAATGAAGACATTTAAGACAGACTGGCCCCCAGTATTTTTAAGGCCCCAGGCAGGAGTGTATAAAGGGAAACCCACATAACCTATGTGTAAATATTTCAAAGTCAAACTTCTAAATCAAATAAATCAAACTAACAAACCCTCACGTAAATATGTTCTATCCTCCTACCGTGACAAATGTAAGTTATCACAACTTGGCAGGCCAGATTTGAATTTGAATTCTAGAACCCCTAGGAGATCCGTACTGCAGGATGATGCCTGGGAGAGCTAGACAGGGACCTCTGGGCACGGCAGCCCCTGCCCATCTACTCTTCCCCCCACTCTCTCTGGTTGCCTCCTCCACAGTCCTGGAGGCCCTAGTGTGGAGATGCCAGCCTGCATTCCAAACTTCATATGCAACGCTTAGTCCTGGGGGTGTGTAGAGGTTTCCCCCACTTTCTGAAAGTTCACCTTATACCCATTTGCTTTTGGAAAAGACATGCATGGGTACCTGTACTCACTAACCAGAAGAAATCTGAAAGGGATTTTTGCATTTACAAAAAAAGGCATTACTGAATGTACTAACAGGTCTTTTGAAAAAGTGCAGTGGTCCAAGAGGACCTTTTGGAAAGTGCTTTATGCCATTTTGTCTTAGGGAGGGTTTCATAGAAAGACTCTACTTTCAGTTATGGGGGGAACTTGTATATTACTGATAGGGTAAACTTGGGGAGAAGGGGCCAATGGTCCTTATAATCTGGCCCACATAATTAGAGACTTCCAGGGTACCAGGCACTGTGACAGTGGTCTAGCAGGTAAGGACTCGGAGTAGCCAGGCCCCTTTCTACAGGCTTCTTGCCAACAGGAGAGTCAGGGCCAGAAAAATCCAGAAAAGGAGTTCCTAAAGCCTAGCGCCCAGGGCAAGGGGCCCCACTTTCCCATATACAGAGATGATATTAATCCAAGTTCTCTATCATGCATTGAGGTGTAGACTCCAACTAAGAAAAAAAACAAAACAAAACAAAAAAACAAAAACAAACAAACAGACAAAAACTACTATTCACTTTATATCATACCTTTTTTCCTAAGGAGTTTTGAAAATAATATTATATAAGAGAACAATAAAACTTAAAAATAGCCTCTAATTGGTGGGAGGGGCACCTGGGTGGCTTAGTCAGTTAAGCGTCTGACTTCTGCAGGGGTCATGAACTCAGGGTCTTGGGTTGGAGCCCTGGGTAGGGCTCTGAGCTCAGCAGGGAGTCTGCTTGTCCCTCTCCCTCTGCTCCTCCCCCAGCTTGCGTTTGCACTCTCTCTCTCTCTCTCTCTCAAAAAAGTAAATAAAATCTTTAAAAAGCTTGGTGGCAAGATGGTTTGGGAATTACACAGTTTAGGTAAACACATTTTTCAGATGATATTTAAACTACTGTAGTTTGTTAGGAATAGGAGAATTTATGATAAATCTGTAGTTGCTATTTGGAGGGGGTATGTTGTAGGCAATGATTGCCTCCCAGAGACATCCACATTCTAATCCTTGGAAATGGTGAATTTGGTATAAAGAGGAATTCAAGTCCCAGATGGAATTAACGTTGATAATCAGCGGGGTTTAAAATAGGGGTATAAGCTTGTGTTGTCCAGGGGATCGTCACAGAAGCACAAGCATTCTGCACAGTGGAAGAGGGAGGCAGAAGAGTAGATCAGAGTGAAGCAGGGTGAGGTCCAGAGGGATTCCAGGTGCCATTGTTAGATCTGAACATGAAGGATGGGATTAGGTGCCAAGGAATGCGGCGTCTCCAAAATAGGAAAAGGCAAAGACACAGATTTTCCCCGGGAGCCTTCAGAAACAAATGCCAGCTCTATCAACACCTTGATTTTCAGTCCAGCGAAGACCATGCCAGACTTCTGAGCTCTGGCACATGGAGATAATAAATGTGTGGCTTTAAGTCATCAACTTTATGGTAATTTATTACAGCAGCAAGAGAAAACTAATACAGGGGATAAGTGTCTCAGCCCAAGGTGACAAACTGAAAATCTCAGCATGTTACTGAAAATTCCTTATTAAAGTGTAGAATTAACATGCTCTATGTTCTTGATTATCATTTCTGAAAAATGAGGATGGATTTTCTTAAAAACATAGATGAATTTATAATTAGGATAAAAAATGTCATTAACTCCTAGGTACACGATTATATTATGATGTACTTGGCCTAGTGTATGTATCTGCAAATTTAGTCTTGTGTGGTTGGTGTATCTGTGTAGCCAAAAGACATATTAGTTGTGTTACTTGCATTGCAATTCAATGAAGAGAGAATGGTGAGTTTAACCAAATATAGAACGCAAAAGGAATCTCATTAGTCTTTGAAAGGGTTCAAATACAAATTGTTAATCATAAAGATAAAGAAGTGGTCCAAGTCTTGAATGGGGTAATTCTACTGTCAGTCATTATGATGCTCTATGTAGGTACAGATACTGGATTAAGATAAATTTTTCTTGTGTGTGTGTTTTGGTTTTTTTTTTTTTTTTGAGAAAAAGATTTGTTTCCAAAGAATCTGTTCATGATGTCTTAAATCATATCAAAGAAGAAAGTTGTGTGGAATTTTTGATTAATGTATTCCGTAGTTTGTTAATGAAAAGATGAACTATACTTAAAATATTGTTAATTTTCCCTGAAAAGCTATTATTAAATCATATATATGTATAGGTGTGTGTCTACATATATTTTCAAATATATGAGGATCATGGTCTAAAACGAGGATAAAAGGTAAAATATCCAAGCAACTTTCAATTTCTTCTTGACCTTATAAGTTCTGAACTTCCAAAAATAGCACAAACAGTGCAGTGAACACAAGAGTAATATAAAATGAAGCTAAAAATTGAAAGCAGGGTAATCAGATAGATATTAGAATTTAAATTCATGTAAGACTTTCTCCCCAAAATCAAGTGTAAAAATCAGAAAATTCATATTAAAATGAACAGACTTCATTCACTATCAAGGGCATTTCTTAAACTGAATTTCCCTTATATCAGGCGGCTTTCCCTCACCCTCCTCCCATTTTTTTTTTTTTTTCAATCAAGCCTAAGGAAACCTATAGTGAAGTTCTCTCATAACAAAGTATAATGGGGCTTCCTACACACTGTATATTGAGGGCTGTCTATTCTATTTTTAAAAGTCTCCAGGGAAGAAGCTTCTACAACTTCCTTGTGAATCTCTGACTTCGTACCTGGCAATCTTCCCCTCCCCGGGTCCCCAGGCTGGCCTTCCTCCCTTGCTTAAGAATTTATTATAGATCAAATTATTTTAGGGTTCTGAATATATTGTTATATTTAAACGATACTTTCCCCCAAAGGGGCTCAATTAACACGGTGCAGGCTGTGTGTGCCGTGGAGCGCTATCTTCGAAGAAAGGGGTTCAATTAATATAAGTGGGTGGGATTCAGAGGATCAACACAAATCAGAGGCTCTCAGAGGAGCTCTCTCAAAAGTTTTGAAACAACCGGAACCTGACGTGTGCCTTTCTCCTCCTGACTGTTCCTGGAGTTAAGAAGTGACGTGCCATTGAAGACAAAGGATCCCAGCCCAAGTCCTGAGGTTAGAATTCTGACCACATTGACTGTTTCCGCATCAGAGGGTAAAGATAGTGTTTCCCTACCTTATTTTTTAATATGGATTAATTAATTTTTGGACAATATTTTCAAAGACAATTAATTCTTTCTTAGCCTCTCTATAGATTTGATCCGGTTTTTATTTCTCAAGACATTTTTTTATTATTTTCCACCAAAAAATTAAACCAAAATGCAGGAGAGAATGGAGTCCCATTTTGTCATAAAATTGTGTGTTGACATTCAGGAGGAGATATATATCAATTTTTTTTTTCAGAATTTCCATAGTTCTCTAATAGTCTCTACTACCTTTATGTTGTCTTAGAAAAAATAGCAGCAAAATATAACTAGGAATTTTTAAAAATACTTATATTGCTATTTAATACTACTCATAAACTTTTAATTAAAACATCAGAGAGACGGTCTCATATAAACAGTCAAACATGTTAACTGTGTACTTACGTTAACTATTTACTGTCTGCTTTGGGGGAAAGGGATCTACCCTTTTCGTGTTCTATGTTTGCTTGTAAGTCATTTAGAAAAGTTTTTGATCTAAAAAAAATTAAAATTGTAATTTTTATGTTACATCTTCTTTATTAGAATGAGCGTGAGAGCAGATCTTCCATTGATCCCACTTTTGAGAATTTCTCCTCTTCCTGTTGAGAAAAGCAGGAAAGTTATCTTTATGACGATGAGCAAGTTGTTTTTGTCTGCCAGTATGTCAGTAACAAGCCACTTTCAATATTGGAGGTCCACTTGTCTTCTTGCCTGCCATATGTTTAGGGAAGGGACTGGAAGTCCTGTGTACACTAAACTGTTGAACATATTAACAGAGCTCAGCAGGGAGTGGGAGATTTTACTATCATGTGGTTTGTCTTTTGTCTTTTGACCCTTGGCCCCACAGAAACAGAATAAGTGTTCTTCACCATGTTACTTCAAAAATGAGGTCAAGATGAACTTTTCTTTTACTTTTCCACTTCAGCTGTACTGTTAGTATTATTCTAAAATAATGACTCTGAATTTAAAAAAAAATATTATCTGGCTGATTGTTTTTCGGTCCTTTTTAAAAAAAAATTATTTATTTATTTGACAGAGAGAGAGAAGGAGCAGAAGCAGGGGGAGCAGGAGAGAGAGAAGCAGGCTCCCCACTGAGCATGGAGCCAGAAGCAGGGCTTGATCTCAGGAGCCAGGATCAAGACCTGAGATGAAGGCAGATGCTTAACCGACTGAGCCACCCAGGTGCCCTGGTTATGTCATTTGTTTGCAGGGACAGCTTGAATGTAAAAATGCTGCTTAGTGTTCAAGGAATTGTTACTAAGTTTCTGGGTGCTGTCTGCTGTTCTTTATTTCTAAATTTTATTTAGTTTTTAATTTTAATTTCAGGATAGCTCACACACAGTGTTACATTACTTTCAAGTGTTCAATAGAGTGACTCAGAATTTCCATACATTGCTCAGTGTTCATCAGAAGTGTACTGGTCATCCCCTTCTCCTGTTTCACCCATCCCCCAACACTGTCTGTTTTCCTTCCTGGCCCCCATCTGACCCAGGAGACGGAGGCTGGAGGAAAGAGTCTGGGTGTTTGTCTTCCCTTTGGTTTGGTTTTCTAAACACATCTTAGAGTTAGAAAGGAAGAGTGTTAGTATCAGAAGAAAAAGTAGCAAGGTACCTGGGTGGCTCAGACTGTTAAGTCTCCAACTCAGGTCATAATCTTGGGGTCCTCAGATTGAGCCCCAAATCATTCAGACTCTGCTCAGTGGGGAGTCTGCTTGAGATTCTCTCTCCCTCTTCTCTTCCCCACATTCATGCTCTCTTTCTCTAAAATAAATAAATAAAATCTACCCCCCCAAAAGGAAAATATAACAAGGGAGTGTGTGGTTCATTGTATCAAAACACACATAAGTTAGCCAAAAGTTCATGTCACAGCAAATAACGGACACAAAGTTTCCCATTTTTAAATTTTTTTCTGTAATACTTAACTCATGTCCATCATGGGTCTAGTACATAATTTCTTTTCTCATTTTCTTCATCTTTAAGAAAGGATAATAATATTTAATCTCAGAAAATATTTAAAAAATGCTTAGTAATTCTTAATGAAATGTTTCACATCAGTGCAAAACCTTCTCTTAGTTACTCTTCATATTGTTTAATTATATTTTATCTTTTTTTCAGTAATTATTCAGTTTCTTAACAGATTGTAATGGAGGAGCAGCGAAATGAGGGAAGAGGGAAATATAATTTATACTGCATGGTGTTCTAAATAATTCACTGTATGCATTATATGTGTATTTGGGAGGTTAAATTTCTTAAAATAAATTCTTTCAAACCAAAGTCACAATTCTCAGTGGATTAATATTTGAACAATTGGAAAAGAGATTAATTTTTTCCATTGTGTAACAAGAAAGTTAATAAACTTTATTTTGTTCATCTAACATTGTAACTAAATGAAACAATGTTTTCTTCACTGTCATTGTATCACGTCCAAGAAAAGTACATCTCAGTAAGAAACTTGTAATCTGTGTTATTAACCAAAACCATGTTTTAAAATCTTATTTCTTTGTATTTATTATGTCTTTAGGTCTAAAAGAAATATTAAAGTGGGGTTTTGTTAGTTTGGAATATGGACTTGGTATAAGATACTTGAACTTGCTTTAGAAAAAAAAATCATATAGAAATTTGTGTGAAGGATTTATTGCACATTCCTCTTTGAGGTGAGCAAAAGCAAGTCTGCTATTGCTGATACCACTTGAAAGCTTATTGAGGGAAATGGTGTGAACACTTGCTTTATTTCTTAACAGCAAACTGATTTTAAATGTTGGGGTTAGAAACCTATTCAACATTTTTTTCAACTGCTCTCCCTCTAATTCATAATTACAAGCTTATTCCAATCTCTGCATAATGAAACCACATTTTAGACCAACAGCTGTTATCTACTTTTTCTTGTAGCCTTGGGGTATGAATATTTTAATATTCATTTTCTATGTGCAGATAAACTAAATACTCCTACTGGAAGTCTATCAAAGTAATCACAAAAATCTTAGTTGCTGTTCTTTCTTCCATGTAACACATTGAAAAAAACCTGCTCACTTTATGCTGCATTTTCCATAAACCTGAAAGTGATTTTTATAAAATGTACAAAGAAGAATATGGAGAAATCCAGGAATACTAAGGTTCATGGGAAAGATTAGAGCCGATGGTGTTTTAGTGACCTGAACTTCCATTCTCTTCCATCTTATGTGGTCAGTTTAAGCTTTGATATTTTGCTGATGGCATTTTTTTCTAATAACTGGTTTTGTGTCGGAAGGCTGTGATTTTCACTTATTGAAATGGTATTAAGTCCTCATATGCAAATAATATGGCCTTAAGGTAGACCACCCCTCCCCCTGCAATTTTCCAGCAAAATCTCACAAATACCATTGTAATGCAGCATACACCATATGGCAACTCCTGGTTTTGGATGGCAGTGAATGAATAGAAAAATTCAAGTTCTGTAGTCCAGTAAAATGTAAAAGGGAAGCAGGAGATACAAGGGTAGTGGAAGACCTCTCAAAGAAATGGAAATAGAGGAATTTGGAGCTGGAGTTGATGGATGTTAATATTGGGAATGGTCAAGATGGGTTCTTCCTATTTTTAGGAAATCTGTAGGAAGATGTTTTTTACCTGTCTGTTTTTCAGCAGAATCTTAGCACTTATGTCATACAGTAAGCAATATTTTTGTGTGGGAAAACAACCTATGACATTAGGTCATATCCCTCATTCATGTTAAACCATGACAATTTAAACATATTTGAGGCCTGAGCAAGGTGATGGAAAAATAATGCCAGAAAAAAAAAAAGCCACATAAAAAATACTCTATGTCGTTTTTTCTAGTTACAAGGACCAAGTTCTGTGAAAGCTCATTTGGCTTTAGTGAGCACATATGTGGCGATGTCCTACGTGATCTTTCTTTCTGACTTTATGTTCTTGGCTCCTAGGATAACAGAACACAAACACTTGGGCCCTAGATTTTTCGAGAAACAGATGCTTCCCTCCCTTTTTAAAAAATGGATACATTTGACCGGTCTTGATGGTGAGAGGGGATAGAAACTTCTAATCCTTTCCAGGGCTTGTGACGGCTAAAATTTTCATGCTTGTCTCTTCTTTGTACATACTTCCACCCGCCTTGGCTCTTCTCTTCTCTTTTTTTCTTTTTTTCTTTTTGGATTGTGATTTAAGAAGTCCCTTCTAGATATCAGGGACATTCCATTTATCTTCAGCCTATTGTCATTGTCATTTCTTCCTTCGTCTTCGTGTCTTCAGAGACACTTGTTCCCTCCACCATTTTCAACGGAGTCCCAGCTTCTTCAAAGGTCCTGCCATAATACTGCCCTTTCCCCTACATTTCCTTATCTCATCTTTCTAGGTCCCGTGAGTGTCTCCTTTCCGACTGCAGATCAGCACTGCTGCCCTGTCAGGCTTCCTGCATTCAGCTTTTATAGGCCTATGGATATTCCTACCATTTAACCTGCAATTTTTTCTGTGCTGTGATGATACTAAGCCCTCTGCATGCCTTCCTTCTCCTTCATCATACTTGAGATGTCCGCTTTTATTATTTCCATGTGTGATGGAGGAGAACGGAGTGTACTGTGGTTAAATAACTTGTCCAAAGACCAGCAGCTGTTAAGGGATATCACTGGGAGCCCAAGTTGGGTCCCATACAGAACTCATGCTCTCAGTCGTGATGAGCATATTTGGTTCCTATTCTTTCCTACTCACCATCCTTCTCAGCAACACTGGCCTTCCTGGTGTCAGTTCATCAGGCAGGGGTTCTGAATTCATTGTTTGAACATTCTGGCATTCTACTTCCAATGTACAGCTGCAATACTCTAGAAATGCACACAATAGGCCAGCTTTCCACCCCTAACATTTCAGAGCTCCTGGGATCCTCACAAGGACAAGTCTTTACCTGCCATTCTCCCTCTTTTATCTCCATCGAACCTTCTTCCCTGTGTCTCTCATCGTCCGGACCCACATCCCGGCCCATTTTACCTCCATCTCTTAACTTCCTTGGGCTACGTCACCTTCTCCCACCTGCCCATTCCTTGCTTTGATGCTTCTTACTTCTCAGTCTAGATGAGTCTAGATTCCTAAAGTCTCTTACTTTTAAACAAGACTTCAGCATCAACTGCCAATCTAAAATAATTCCAGAAGTTACTCTATCCATGCCTCTCTTTAGATTACTAGGAAAAAAAAAATAGGTTTCTAAGATATCCCCTGGTTTTAAATTCCTTCTCTAAGAAGAGGTGGAGTTGACTGACATACTGATTCTAGCTACAGCATGGCATTTGCTATTCTTGGAAGTTCTTCTACTTATCCTCTCTGAGTCCTTGATGCTCTCTCCTGAGGCTTCATTCCAAACCTGCTCTCACATCCTCCTTCCTCACAAACCAACCTTCATCCCAGCAGAGATCCACTGTAACCTTCACCATCCATCCTGAGCTCCATGCTATGTTCTCATCCTGTCCTTTCCCATGTGGCACTCGCACCCCACATACACAGTTAGTTTTGTTTAGCTTTTATTTTGAGCCATTTTTTCTGTGGAGCTTATCTGTTTTCTTTACCACAATTTAAGGCTTTCTTATCACAGTGATTCCTCCCTCCTTGCCCTCAAGCACACTTGGGCTTTCCTTTCTTAAAAAAGTTCTTCACTTGACAGCCTGCCTCATCTAGCCACGGTTTTATTTCATTGTGGTTTAACTGCCGGTTGTGTTACAGTCTTAAATAAATGCATTTAACTCACTGTATCCATTCTCCAACAATCTTTCCTTCTTTGATTCCTGGAAATGTGACTTGTGCACCCAGGGTTTTGCTGAAGTGCAGTCATCCGTAAAGTTCTTTTTGCTAGATCTTTCTTTTGTCCTTATGGTTGCTGACGTCTCTGTAGAATTTGGTTCTAGTGAGCTGCAACTTCTTAACTACAAAATGTTTTTTTTCCTGACTTTCGTAACAACATTAGCAAAGTTTCCTCCTCTCAACTCTGGCCCTTCTTTTTTGTTTATTCTTTAAGAGTTTTTAAACATGAATCCTGGGAGCTCACATTCAATTTATATAAAATTATCTCGAAAAAATAATTATCTCATAGTTCAGCTCTAAACCTGTGATATTCAGTTTAAAATCACGATTTCTTTCCCTGACTCTCCGATTGCCTGTGATATATTTTCACTTGGTTTTTAAGCCACTATTTCTTTAAAGTCTAGAATTGAAATTCTTCAGAAATCACATTTTATTCAGTTATTTTTTTCCAGGAGGTAGTCACTGCCTGCTACTTGGTAGACGTTCATGTATTTTGGCTTAATTAGAAATTATTAGGAATGCACTTTATTGAGCAGTTACCGTAGTTTCCTATAGATAGTGGGATAGGCAGTTTAGATATTTCATTTATTTTTAAAGATTTTATTTATTTATTTATCAGAGAGAGAACACAAGCAGGAGGAGTGGGAGGCAGAGGGAGAAGCAGGCTCCCTGCTGACAAAGGAACCCCATGCAGGACTCCATCCCAGGACACTGTGATCATGACCTGAACCTAGGGCCATAGATATTTCATTTAAGATTCTCAGAAGTCCCTGGAGGACTGGCCCTGGGCAAAACCAAGTAACTGCTTACTGCAAACTTTACCCACAGAGAGTGTCTCTCTCTCTAGTCACATTCCGGCCAGGGCTGGTCCAGTAATGCAATTCTGGATAACAAAGTCAAAGTGAAACTTTAAAGGGTGAGTCTTCCAGAGAACCTTTGGCTTTTTCTTAGCTCTCATGTCCCTTCCCCCTTTGCCCTTCCCCATGTACTACCTAGAGCTGCTGCAGCCATCTTGTGAAGGAGAAGAACAGAAAAACCTGGGTCCCTAGCTTCTTTTCCCTTAGATATTACTTGTTTAGGTCAGTGGTGTCAACATTCTTCACTCGGTTCTTGCATTCATCTTGTTTCACTCCCCCAGCTTCTATTTGCATTTCTGCTTTTATTTCTTGACCAGTCTGACTCCAGTCTCTCCCCACACCAATTCATTTTGTTGCTACTGTCAGGCTAGTCTTACTTCCAGAGTTCTGCTGTCATGTTAGGAATATAGGTGGAAGTGTTCGCTGACTCAAAGTGGTAATCATACTGCAATCTACAAATGTCTCCAGTCAACACATGGTACACCCTAAACTCACACAGTGCTGTAGGTCACTTATATATCAATTAAAAAAAAAAAATCACATGAAGTAAAATGTTATGTAGATGCCACCAGCAAAAAACTTATTTAAACTTACAGAGAGCTACTATTTAGTCAAACCAGTTTAAATATAGTTTCTCAGCCCGTTAATGCTGTTTTTCTGCTTGATATTACTCATTGAAGCTTGGCTCAAATTCCACCTCATCCATATAACTTTTCTATTTTTCAACCTAACTAATTTGGGGCATTCTATTTTTATATTTATATAGAACTTCTTAGCAATTGACCTTATCCTCTCTTGTATTACTTTCTAATAATTTTATGTATTGCAAACTTAACTGATTCATTTAGATTATGTGCTTGAGGATAGGGACTGCAAGTAGTTCTCTGTCCCCTGACATTGTTCAAAATCCAATGCACAGCCCTGGAAGAAACAATGTCAGGAATCACTGAACACACCATTTCTTGACTCTTGCTCCCTTCCCTCCATCTCTCTCTCTCTCTCTCCTTCTTGGCTTCCTTCCTTCTTGCCTTCTTGGTTCCCACCCCCCCCCCAACTTCTCTCTTTTTTTCCTTTCCTATTCTTTCTCTTTCATTGTTCAAATTGCTGAATGATGAATGAATTATGCATATCCCACTTCCTCTTACAGTGACTACACACAAACTGCCTGCTAAATCATCACCCCCATGAGCTGACTTTACCCTTCTGTCATCTATTTTTTTCCTGTGCTCCATTGATTCAAATCCATTGCTCTCAATTTTACTGAAGTCTTTTACAATAAATAAACACAAACATCAGGAAAAAAACAAATATAACCAGCTCCTCCCAGTATTGTTATGTGTGGAGGTCCATAGCTCCGAAGCCTGCCTGTTGCCATTAGATATTTGAAACTGGAAAGAGTAGAAAGCAGAGAAGCAGGACCAATTACAGAATGCTGTCATAAAAGGGTTATTCAGTCTGGATGTGCTCCATTTTAAATTTACAGTTAGCAAATTTTGAAGATGTTTTGAGTTCCAGAAAATTAAGTGGGGACATCACAGGTTGGTTCACTTTCCTACATCGGCACATACTTGGTGTACAGAAAACTGGGCTGTCCCGAGACAATTGTGTGTTGAGTTCCAGCTCTGTTCCAAGTGCTTTTATGAACTCAGGTGACTTCTCTTATTTTATTTTTTTTCTTTTATCTTTTTAGAGGGAAAGTGAGCAAAGACAAGTGGAGAGACAGAGGGAGAAGGAGAGAGAGAATCTCAAGCAGGCTCCTCATTCAGCATGAAGCCCAACATAGGGCTCCAATTCATGACCATGAGATTATGTCCTAAGCTGAAATCAGGAGTGGGTCGCTTAAGCAAACGAGACACCCAAGCACCCTTTCTTTTTAAAATCAGATTTAAGACCATTTATCTGCACTAAGTCTATATAACGTGATGCATAGGACAAAGTAGAGATGTAAGGCTTAAGCAAAACATTTCTATAAATACAGATGGTAACAGTATTAAAAATGGATGTCATGTAGGAACTCATCATCCTAAGATTGAGAGAGAAAAAATAATGCTATACAATGGATGGATTTAAATATTTGTTAATTTGACTACCCATGCCTGGCCAGATCCCATGTTGGAAGCAATATATCTCCCTTCAACATTGTAGCTTGATTGCCATGTGAAGTCTAGTCATTGACCATTTCTTCTGTAGCATTATGATGGTTCCCATTTTTCTCTCATTTTGGTGGAAAAAGATTTGTTTGCATCATGTTTTCAGGTAGGCACTTTTGTAAAGATTTTGCGATCTCCGGGTACAGGGTCAGACATCTTTGTTTTCTGTCTTTTTCTCTTGTATGCATATGTTAATTAAACTCACAAACATTTGACTTGGACCTTAGGATTTTAGGAGTTTCATGAAACCCTTGGACATTTCCAAACCTGTGTATATGTGTGTTATTCTGGAAAGAATATCCAGTATTTTCCATTCATTAATGTGAAAGGTTTGTGGTTCTATAAACATTTTAAGAGTTACTACATCTAGTGGCACTTTTCCATGTTTCCCTAGCAGCAGCTGGGGTATTTCTCAGTTTTACTGGACATTAACTATTGCTATAGCAAGTATGTTAGCATGCGGTCACACATAGACATACTTATGAGAATTCATTGCCACAGTATTTATCATGACTGTGTTATCTCATATTTCATCACTTGAATTGTTCATATCCCTGGTAGGTGTGACCAACACACTAGCCCTCTTAATCACATATGAAGGAGGTGTGGGAATGCCTTTTCCTTTCTCCAATCCAGGGCAGTCTGAAGTTTAGTTTGTCTTTTACATGTTAGGTGGAGTCTGAAGGTAAGGAGGCAATCACTGTGACTCTACTTGTGAGCAGACTTGCTGCCTGGATGCAAACTAGTGAGTCCAGTTTCCAGACTCTGGATTGGCCTAGAAGTCTTTAATTTAAGGAGAGGAATCTACTAATCTTCCCCCAGTAGGACCAAAGTCCTCTTTTGGAGCTCTGACCTCAGGACAAGAAGTGACCACTGCATTGTTCCTGGAAATGTTGATTTCAAGATGCCCATTGGGCATCCAGTAGGAGATTTTGATTAGGCAGCTGAAAATGTGAGATGAAAGCTTAGGAAGTCTGCCTTGTGGTCTAAAATCCAGGGTCTTCATCACATAAAACCATTGGACTACATGACATCAACTAAGTCTTAAGCATTAATAAATAGAAATGTGAAGACTGCTCCTGAATGACTGTAGGGACCTTCTGAAAGACCCTATCTGAAGGACCCTGTAGATATTCAACAACCAGAGGTAAGGAAATGATGAGGGAAAGGCAAAAGAACCTAAGCAGGTTCTTGCTGACTTGACCAGATAGCTTGCTTTATTCTCTCTCTCATTCTCCTGTTTTTAGCTTTAAACATAATGCAGGCCTAACCCTGTTTTGTGAGGAAGTTTAATGTGTGTCAGTATATTGCTATAACCCTGATCCTCTTACTAACTTCTTCTTCTGTGGGATAGCCAACAGCAGAATCATCTCATTGATCTACCCATCCTGGGGATTCTCCACTCTTATCTTGTGTTGTCTCTAAGAAGGTGGGGCAATCTGAATGGAGGCCTCAGGCTTTGAGTTCACGCACTGTTCCTGATGCTGGACTCTACAGGGCCATTCACTCTGGCATCTCTCCACTTCCAAAGCTCTCCACCCTTAGGATATTACAGTGGCATACTTTGACTGGAAAATCAATTTGTTTTTCATTCATCCCTATAGTGACTTCCTTCTAGACTCTACAAAAATTTTAAAACCATAGTGTCCACCAAATCTCCAGTGGATCTAGTGTTTACTGGTGGAAGAGTATGTGGACCCTCAATTAGCCCAAGCATCTCTTCCCCTCCAGAAAGAACATTAATTTCTCAAGATAGTTGGTTTCTATAAAGTATAGGTTGAAACCGATTATTTCTAGTTTACAATGTTTTAGAGAGTTTGTTAAACTTTCTCAATTTAGTGAATTCTTACTACATTGTGGATATTTGTCTTTCTGGCTTATCTAGTCTTGCAAGATAGTTTCTCCAATCTCCCTCTATTTTTCTAAAAATTTTCACTATCCTTGATATGTTGATTCACTTTCTTGCATATGGCAAACCTAATAGACAGGTAATCATAGAATCTGAGGTGTTATGAAGAATTTCTCTTTAAATCCAAAGTCTTAGGATGTAGCCCCAAAATATAATCCATGCATAGTTGAGCTACTTCTGTAATCACTTACACATTATCACATTCAAAAGAAACACCAGTTTGGAAATTTAAATCTAGATCATGGAACATACTTTAAATCATGATTATATTGCAAAGGTAGAGTAGAAAATGCAGAGAATGCAGAGTAAATCACCTTAAAATCCTGTACCCCATCTTCCCATAGGTAGCAAGTATAGTACTTTCTTGTAAATTGTTCAACAAGGAGAATAACTAAACTTCCCAGAAAAACAACAAAGATGAAACAAACAAGAATAAAACCCAATGAAATAAAATAGGTAAGTTTGATGTGGCTGCTATAGTCATTCATAAATTTCCATTAAAAGTAATGTTTCCAGAAATGCAGTCTTACTGTATTCACTGACTAGTGGTGTAGTAAGAAAATATTACACATGTCTATTGGAAAAAAATACATGTTATGTTAAACACTTTATATAGCTTTCCAATGGGTGAAAAATTCCATTTGAAAATCACATCTTTAGAATTTTGATTCTATTTCTATATTATTACCATAAAAATTTTTAAGTATTTTTACTGTGGGCGATGATAATTTATTTGGGCCAATGAGCACTCAAGTTTATAAGAAATTAACACTTAGAGATGAATTAGATTTGTATTGGCTTCTCTCCAAGAGTTTCTGGAATGATGTCTTTGTGTTGGGTCTAGTGACTGTGGGAAGTCCTTATAACCAGTCCCTTAGCTGTTCCTCTTCTGGTTCCTACTTAATGAAGCCTATGTTATTTTTCCTTCTCATCCAACAAAGACCATCTCCTCCCCACATAGTGACTGGTAACTACTAAGTTAGGGCAAATATTTGAGGATTTGTATCAGATTGTGAAGTAGGTGAATAGTAAGGAAGTAGAAGAGTAGTGAAAACAGTGCAAGAGGCAAGAGCCATAGCTTTATGGAAAGTTGTGGGCCATGAGAAATTGAATAGGAGTCAGACAGACAAAATTAATTGGACACAGGAAGTCTGAAGTAAATGCCAACAGTCATGTCTTTGATGAGGGAATGCGTGTAGTACTGTGGTCTACAAGTTCTTGACATGACTCCAGTTGAGACGTGTGGTATATATCACCTGGAGTCTGCTCTCTGATGGCTTGATCAATAGCATGACTAAGGCCATGCCAGTTACTAGGCCCAGGCCTGAAGGACTGGCAGCTTCCATTTCCTGTCTCTTGGGACTGTGACCTCAAATCCCAACCCTGTTGGGATGCTGCCTGAAAAGTCAATGGAATGGCCACATGTAGGCTCTCTGACCAGCAGCAGTTAAAGTACCAGCTGACAGCCAGGATCAACCGCCAGTCTCAAGTACAAACCGACTTCCATATGACTCCAGGCTCCAGTCAGTTACTGTAGTCTTAAGTATCCCCAGCTGAGTGCCCAGGTATCATAATGCAGAGGCAAGACATGCCCCCCCCCCCCCCGCCATGTGCCCTTTCCTTAATTCTGACTTGTAGAATTCAAGAGCATGGTAAAGGGTGCGGTGATTTAACTATCTATTCTTTATGTAGAAATAATATCTGAAACAACCGTTTTGGGCACAAATATGCCATAGTTGATCAAAACCTATCTTTTCTTAATTGATACAAATCATATGAGAATCCCAGATATGCAGCTGTACATCAGAAATGCATGATTTGAGAGACGTTTCTGTGGCTCAGTCAGTTAGGTGTAGACTCTCGATTTTAGCTCAGGTCATTATCTCAGTGTCCTGGGACCTGGACCAAAGCCCTGCTTGGGGGTGCCCACATCTGCATTCTCCCTCACCCTTTCTCTCTCCCCCTACTTATGTGTGCACACACACACACTCTCTCTCAAATAAATAAATAAATAAATACACATTTTTTTTTTAAATGAGTGATTTGAGCCCTCAGTAACAGCTTGTAAATACAGGACTCTGAACAGAGGCAGTTCCCTTTGAATAATAAAAACTTTCCTAAAAATTGTTAAGTTGTAAATAGATTTTCAAGCATGAGGGTATTTCTTTGATGGTGACCTTGTCACTTCCCTTGCTTATGCCATGAGCTTTGTTCTTCCAAACATTTTCGATAAAGGGATCTTTTAAAATCAGTAGATTGCAGCTTGTGGCTGAGGTATCTAGATAGTTTAGGTGGTCAGCTTTGAACTCCCTCATTATTGTGAAGTTGAAAGAAATGGCTTTACTTTTACAAGTAGGGTCTTCTGCCAAATTTAACTTGTACATTTCTAAATCACTTACATATTTTAAGGGATTAAAATTAAAGATGAGATTAAAAACGTTCCTCTTGGCTTCAAAGGCAGAACCAAAATCTCCACAGAGCCTAACTGACAACCTCCTTTGCCTTTTGAAAAAGATTCCTTGACGTATTTCTTTCCTTCTTAACCTCTTGTTGTCCAGCCAGTGTTGTTCTGGAGTAAACACTAGAATGGGGAGATAAATTTTGTTTACCTTAGCTTTACTCACACCTAAAGTAGCACTGAAGAAATGGACACTGAGTGGTGCCTGGGTGGCTCAGTTGGTTAAGCACTTGCTTTGGCTCAGGTCATGATCCCAGGGTTCTGGGATCGAGCCCGGAGTTGGAGGTCCATGCTCAGTGGGGAGTCTGCTTCTCCTTCTTCCTCTGCACCTCCCCCTGCTTGTGCTTACTCTCAAGTAAATAAATAATATCTTTAAAAAGAGAAGAAGAAGAAGAAAGAAATTGATACTGAATATTTATCCATTTCTGAACTTGGCTCTGACTCCTCTCCTTAGGAGGGCGGTTGATTTGACATGTTGTGGCAGAATTAATTTTGTTGCCATAACAGTAACTCTCCCCTAATAAATTTTTTCTCTCTAGAGATTTCAACACTTCAAAAGATGATACAGCATACCTTTTGCAAACCAGAGGATGATAAGATTTCATGTAGGCAATGGAGCTGGTGATTACTTCTGAACCCCAACATGTAATTATGGAGGAGAAATGGGGGGACTTTCAACATACTTCTGGTGGCAGAACTGAAGGTGGTGGGGAGAAATGTCAAGTCGGGGTTGAGGTTCAAAGTTAGGAGCTGTTTTCCAGCTCTGCAGCTGCTATAATTACACAATTCTGTACATTGGAACCATTTATCTCCTGCCAACTGTGGTAATTAATTTTGTCTTTAGTCAGTAGAAGGGGGATTGATCTTCTCTTTATGAAAAAGTTTCTCACGCAAATGTTTTCCAGTGTTGAAATGTCAAATGGCTTTTCTTCTGTTTTACAGGTATTTACTGGAATCTGAGCTCACGGTTCTCTGAATCCATGACTAATGCAAGTCAGAACCAGGTTTATTGATGACGTCCACTTCCCTCCATAGGGATCAAAGTTTTCCAATGTATATACTGATTAGAGCTCTTAAATTATCTCTAAGCCTATTTGCATGTAATGCAAGAATCACTACCTATGCAGGTAAGTACCTGTTAGCTGCACAAACAAGAAATATAATCTTTTGCAGGCTTACATTTTCTTTCTGAAAGCTTCTTATAAATTTATAGTTCCTATGCTTAACAGAATTATTTAATCCAAATATATCCCAGTGGCCTCGTAATGTTAAGTTAGCACTTAAAAGGGGCTTGTCACTGGGCAGCTTTATGTCATTTCCAGAAAACGTGGGTCATACCGTCGAACGTTTTACTTCCCAAAGCTCGCATGGTTTAATATGAGAACATTTTGATGTAAATTTTCTGCAGAGTGTGAAGATATGATTGTTAAAAAAAGGGGGGGGGGAAGAATTTTAAAGGACATGGGGAAATATCTATGAGCTGAATTATCATTTGTACTTTGATTTGTACAGAAAAGTCCCTGTGAATTAAAGACAGTATATCATTTTAATTTGATTTTTTTTTCTTGAGTGTTCAAAGTTTTTGGCCTGTCACTATAAAAGATTGCAGTGATTGAGCAAAACTGGAATTCACCTGTGAGTTTATCCTAAACAGTCAGAGGAATCAAACAATATGGGTGATAGGCATATGAGGACTGTGGATGAAAGAGAATGAAAAGGAAATTTGAGAGTGGCTTGGGATAAGAGAATGTGATGAGAAGATACAATTGAGGAAAAGCTTAGTTTTGCATTTTTTCCCCTAAAAATTTCATGTTAATTTCATGTACCCATCTCTCCAGTTCAGTATTGACATTTCAGACCTGGAAGAGCTTTGATGGGGACCATTTCAGAGTTTGTATTTCTCCAACAATTGTTAATGTGGATATAAATCTCCTGGGGATCTTGTTAAAATGCAGATTCTAATTCAGAAGATCTGGGTGGTTCTGCATGTCTAAAATGCTTCCTGGAACCACACTTTGTGTACCAAGGGTCTTGTTCCCTTTCTACTTCTTCATCCATTTACAGATGAGCATAGCAAGGGCCAGAGATACTGAGTTTCTCAAGGCCACACACCTACTTAGTGTCAAGGGTGGAGGAGAACCAGGTCTTTCAGTCCCCCAGTCCTGTATTTTTTTTTTTTTTTTTTTTTTTACATAAAACCAGAATTTTCCAGTCTGGTTCTATTGACAAAAGGCTATAAAAATCTCGATGCTCTTTGCAGAATATCCTTAAACACTCAAATGCTCAATTCATATTACACAACTGTGTGCTAAATCAGATAGCATCTTATAATAGACTCTAGCAAGGGAGGTCTATAATTTTAGCAGTGAACATATTGGTTAGGTCAAGAACAGGCTCAGACTTTATGCATCCTGAAGTTTACATAATTTGAGTTCTCTTTAAGAAAATTATCCAAAGTTACAAATACAAATTCATCTGAATGTTAATATTTATTTAGAATGGGAGAAGAAATCCCAACAAGTAATGAGGGCACTGAAAATTTATGCCTCTGTCTTCCGAGGTCCCTTTAGGAAATTTATTCAAAATATTTATAAAGAATGCTTCCTAGTTGTAGCCTAGAATTTACTCCCAGCACTTTCAAGATCCTGTGCCAGTGAATGGTCCTGAAGCTTAACATTCATTAACTTCATTGTAAAGCTGCATCTTGTCTGAGGTAAAGTTTGAGAATCTATAAATCTACAAAGCGGATTACTGGGGGCTTGGGTAATGTTCTAAGTGTTCTTAAGATCCATTCCAAGCCCATTTCGTGGAGGGGGTAATCAGCATGCTCATCCTCAATAAGATTAGACCTCTTGAGATTGTTATCTATTGTTCTTATCATAAAGGGTATTATGCCAATGTTTGCTCTGGACTTTGGAAGCCCATTGGCTTGGAAAGCAGAAAGAGAAGCCAATGGGAAACCTAGGAAGACAAGAGACAGTCAACCAACTTTAGCAAATGTGCCAGCATTAGAACTTTCTCTCACCTGAGCTCTACTTTTCTACTCTATTCTTTTATCGTAACTTAGACCATCCCAATTATGACCCAGTTTTTCCTTCTTTGCTAACGTTCAACACTTGAGGTCAGCAGGATATTAATAAAAGTCACTGAAACTGTAGAGTTAAACCATAAAGTGCATAACCAATACATGGCCAAAATGTATAACCAAAGCAATATGCATGTGTTACAGGGCTCCTGAATGGTCTCAGAAATTCCTATTCTGAATTTAAAACATTTTAAGTTTACTTTTTTAATACACATAGCTCTGTTTCAAAAGACATTTGCTATATTTTATTTTCATATGGTAGATATTCTCTCTTGTACTTTGCAGTTTAGCATAGTTTCAGCACAAAAATATGATTGAGCTAAAATTAGCAAAGAGCATAATGGATGTTAAAAACCATCTGAGAGAAAAAGTTAAGAGCATTGCACATTTCTTTGCTATTGATATTTTACGATGAATCATAATAACACATTTCAAGTCCTTAATCTTGTCTGTTTGTATTTATTTAACTGGGATATGTAGTTTTGCTATTTCAGTGTTTATGCCAGTTATGGTGGATGCTATTACACACACACACATATATAAAATTGATATACAGATGAGAATGATTTATTTAAACTAGACAAACACCCATATTAATTTATGCTATGGAATCAGCTTTGATTTTCTTTTTGTAGCCAACTTGGAAAAAAAAATCTGGTGAAGCATTTAGTCTCAGAGTTAGCTTTGTGAGCGATTTTCTCTGGGAAAAGAAGGGGGGACCTTCTGCTAAATTGGGGATCTGGGCAACCAAGCATCTCTAGGAGGAACAAAGGAAAAGAACAGAGGGGCTAATTGTTTAATTAGTAAATGTCTGCTTGGTTAATGACATATTAATGAGTTTTTAAGACCGTCATATCATTTACCATAAAAGACCCATGTGCCTATCCCTGGATGTACTGTATAATTAAGTAATGTGGCCCAGAGGATTTAATCATTTAAAACCCTGTCATCTTTCTCAAGTTTGCAGATAGAAAAGCCAGCACAGAAGGCACCTGCCAGGTAGAGTCAGGGTGGCACATAATTTTGAACTAAATTGTCTCTCTGCAACGGTTACACAGTCAGATGTCTGCCCAGAAGCAGAATTTTTTTTTTTTTTCTTTTGAGAACTGAGAGAGCTGCTAAGATACTGCTGTTTGCTCCTTAGCATTGGGTTGTTGGCAGTGCGAGTGTGAGTTTGCAGAATGGGGGCCATTCGAGCTGTCTCTGAGTACTTAAAAGAGTAGAGAGGCTCAGAGGACTTTATGATTCTAGAATTGCGCTTTCCAATATGGTAGCCACTTGCCACATGTAGACATTTAAATTTAAGTTAACTAAAGTGAAGTAAATTTAGAAGTGCATTTTCTAAATCACATTAACCACATGTCCAGTGCTCAATAGCCACATGTGGCTAGTGGCTATTTTATCTGCAGCGTAGATCTAGAACATTCCCACCATTACAAGGAGCTCTATACAGGTGCTGAATGCAAATGTAGGGAGCCGGTAGGACAGTAGGGAAAGGCATTCACCTGCTTACTTCTACTTCCACTTCTCGCAGCTGAAGAGAGGATGCATTCTACAAACCCTGGGAGGTCAGCTCAGTCCAACATGACTAGTTCACATCCTCTTTTCGTGGGGGCAGGACCCACATCAGAACATTTTTAGGCATTTGTTTAGACTACAGAGTGAAAATTGACCTCACCACAAAGTGCACAATTTGGGGGCTATAAATGATCCCCTACTGGTAAATTATAGAGCTTAGTACCACAGTGAGTGCTATGGAATGTTCAAGCCCAGCTCCTTGTTCTAACCTGCTTTGCTCAGATCCTTGGGATCTGCTCATTTCACACCAGCACAATCAAGTAGAAGTTAGAGCCTGCAGCTCCCCTGTTCGTGCATATGACACTGTGGTTTTCCCTTGAGTTAAATACTGTGTCTAGAAACATTTGGATGTCTTAATTTTCTTGGGCCTTCGCATAAATAAGAGTCGTCCAAATGGGTAATTTGAAACAGTTTACACACCATTCTCTTTTCCTAGGACTCTGCCCTACCATCTAATTTTCATTAACATCTCCTTGTGTCAGGTCTCTATTCTCTTTCCTCAGCCCCTATTATTCTAAATATATTGGATATTTTGCAGACATTATATACTTAATATCCTGCAAACTGTGATTATGTATGTAAGTACGTGCCACCCTATGTGATTCCAGTGCATTGTCAGACTGGAAATGCTGAAGCCCCTCTCATTGATCTGCTGGTAAATGCTCAGAGTCTACCCCCTTCAAAATTCCTACTATAGCTCATGTCCCTTGCACTATGAGTCTTTGGCTAATGCCGTGTAATATTGGTGCTACTGCCAATGACAGTCAGAACACATCTGACACACAGGCTTCCAAAAATTTAGGCTCGGAATGCCACACAGCCCCCCAGATTCCTGAAATCACAGAAGCTTTCAAACTCCTAGGGGTTCAACACTACTTTGTGTCATTGGCAGTGGAAGTACATCAGTCAATTCACTTTCAAAAATATAGTCTGGGAAGTCAAAGGACACAGCTTGAACATAGCTCCATAGCTCCAAGGGCACTTGTATACTTGTGGCTTAGAGAGGTCCTGTAGGAAGTACTGTTTGAACATCAAATATGTTACCATAAAATCCACATTTTATTTCTTCTTTTATATCAGGTGGGGTAGATTAGGTCATGGCATATATGTTCATTGTCTCCTCACATCATCCATGGGAAGAGTGTAATTTCTCTCCCTTGGGGCCTGTCACTTGTTTTGTCTCATGGTGGATGGAGTGTTCTTTCCCACCCTCGACCTGGGGCTTGGCCATGTGTTTTCCCTTGATCAGATGGATGTTATCAGATGTGATTCAAGCAGAAGCATAATCTCTGCTTGCTAAATTGGGCTTGCAATCTTGTGCTCTACCTTTCATCACAAGGGGAATATGCATAAGTTTGGAGGAGCTCTTCCAAGAGCTGAACCCAACCTGAAACATAGACCCAAACTTCGCTTACGCTAGCCTGCGTCAGCTAACCTCCAGCTGGCCTACATATGTATGAATGAGAAATTTGTGCTTATTTTTGTATGCCTCTGAGATTTGGGATCAATCCACAGTTGGGACATCAGCCAGACCCTTCCTTTTAATTATTAGTAGGACAATGTTGGTTGTGTGTTAACCAGTCATAGGGCAACTAGGGCTGCCTTGGCATGATGGCTTTGGTCTCTCTTGCTTTATGCTTTAATTGTTGCAAGACACCTGAAGCCAGAGCAGGATATGGACTTACCTACTCAGCCCCATCTTTCTATATCAACTGTGGCAGAGAAGTACAAGTAGATTGTTTTGACTCAGTCATTAAATGCAGAATTAGGTCATGGTCCTGGTTCTTGTAGACCCCCTAGGTACTGATATGGTTGTGATAGTCCCTGGAGAAGTTAATAAATGTATTATCTTCCCTCTTTTCAAGACCATGGTGCAATTGAAAGTCCCTACTCTTCATGACGTTTTCCTTGACCAATAACTTGGTTTTCACAATAAGTTGTAAACAGATGTAAACATACATTGTGCATTACCTCTGTGCTGAAGCCCTGAGTACCAGTGTTCGCTTTACTTTCATGTTCCTCTTGTTATTGTGACTGACCACTTTTCCACATGGTGGAGGATGGTTTCATGGAAGCCAAGTTCAGAGCTGATGGATATGTAGCATGGAAATAGAATCATACATTTATAGCTGTACCACAGAATGTTTCCTTTTCTTTTTATTTTCTAAAGCACTATAACCTAACCCAACCTGACTCTTGCAATTCCTTATACTCAAGATGATTGAAATCTTGTAAAGGAGATTAGACAGATTACTATCCAAAGCAATGTGAGATAACACCCTATATATGGTTCAAAATAAATTTTATCTGAATGCTGAAAAAGGGAAATTGTTTCTGACCGAGGTGATCAGGAAAGACATGATCAAAGATGAATGAGCAGTTATTTGCATATGACAAGATCTGGATAGACAAATGGTGGTGGGAGGCATTGGAAGAAAATGAAATGGGAATAGAGCAGAAGAGCCCAAGGGACATTTCAAACATGGAGAGCAGACAGATGGGCCTCCAGTCAGGCCCTTTCAAGCAGGGTCATTGCACATAGCTGAGCAGGCCTTCAGTGCCACATCTTATGTTGTGGCCTTGAGTGTGGAGGCCAACTACTAGGAAAGACCAGATAAGTAGGCCAAGGCAGAGGATGAAGAGCCTTGAATATCAGACATAGAAATTTGACCTGTGTTTCGTGGGCAATGAGAATCATCAGTGTGTTATGTGTAGGGAGGATGTCAGATCAAAGCAACGTTTTAAGATAGTTTGAGCATGTTTTTCATGACAGACAAGGGAAAAAAAAAATGAAAGGGATTTCTAGAACTTTCTGTTACCCTCACTTTGGTTAGGAGGTCCACTGCGATGATTGGAGAGTAAGATGGTGAGAGCCTGAAATAAGGCTCAGACTATGGTAATATAAAAATGAAAATGCACTTCTGGACGGAAATGAGTATCATGTGGTTGTTAGTGTAGAGGCTCAGCCATTTACAGACTGTATAATCTTAGGCAAATTACTACTTAACCACCCTGAGCCTCAGAGTCATTATATGCAAAATGGTGATAATACTAGTACACATTTCACAGACTTCTTGATGGAAGTAAATGAGAAAATGTATTCATTCCACTGTTTAGTTCATGTAGTATGTCCCCGTAATTAGAAGCTACTATTACTTCAAATAATGGCTATTTCAGTTTCTTCCAAGAAGTATTACAGTATTTTTTTTTCTATTAAGCATTAAATTTGCTGTTTCTATGTGATTCTTTTTTAGAATAGAAAGAAAAACTTCCTCAAAATGTTAAGCTATCAAAATAAAGGGGAAAAAATGCACTTTACTGTTATTTCAATATCACTCTTCCGTTAGACCAGAAACACCAAGTAAGCATGACCATCAAGGCAGTCTTTTTGTGTAGTTGGTAATTCCTTTGAAGGCCCTGGGGGAGGTTGGTAAGGAAGAATACTGAATAGGAAAGCAAACAAGATTAGGTCAGCACCCAATCTCCCTTTGGGGGGTTTCGCAAAACTGTTTTTGTTTGAATAAGCAAGCTTTTACAAAAGTTTGGTTTATTTCTCACTGAATCCAAAGTTGTCTCTCTATCCTTCAGCTAATATTTTAAAAGGTAAAGCAAATATTCAAAAAAGTAAAGTGGTACTTTAAGTAAAAAGTGCAAAAATCAGTTTTCAAAACTTAGAGAGTAAGTCAGCAAAAATAGTGAAAAAAATAGTAAAGCTTTCTTTAGCTGTATAAACTAAAGATTGGTGAGTTAGGGCAGTGTCTGTGTGGCTCTTTTTTGCCTGGATCTGTTGTGTAGACACATATATTCCCGTCATCAAAAATTAGTAGGAAGTTATTATTCCATTTTACAAATAAAGAAAGAATAATTCAATAAGTTTATTATTTATTTATTTATTAAATTAAATTAATTTATTTATTTTCAGAAAAACAGTACTCATTATTTTTTCACCACACCCAGTGCTCCATGCAATCTGTGCCCTCCATAATACCCATCACCTGTTACCCCAACTTCCCATGCCTCCGCCACTTTAAACCCTTCAGTTGTTTTTCAGAGTCCATAGTCTCTCATGATTCACCACCCCCTCCAATTTACCCCAACTCCCATTTTTTTATATTTTTGAGAGTGAGTGCAATAGCGCATGAGCAGGGGAGGGGCAGAGGGAGAAGAAGAGGGAGAATCCTGAGCAGTTTCCACGCTCAGGGTGGAGCCCATCACAGGGCTCAATCTCACCACCCTGAAGTCATGATATGAACCAAAATCAAGAGTTAGGTGTCCATGAGAGACAATGGACTCTGAAAAACAATCTGAGGGTTTTGAAGGGGCCCAGGGGTGTGGGGGTGGGAGGTTGGGGTACCAGGTGGTGGGTATTATAGAGGGCACGGATTGCATGGAGCACTGGGTGTGGCACAAAAACAATGAATACTGTTATGCTGAAAATAAATTAAAAAAATTTAAAAAAATAAAGTTAGGTGTCCAACTGATTGAACCACCCATGTGCCCCAGGATTTGAAAAGTCTAAAAGGCTGAAATAAAAATATGATTTCAGTCATTCATTAAATACAGATTTATGATTGCTTACTTTATAACACTGTTCAAAATATTGTGGTATACCATTGACCAAGAAAGACATAGATCCTAATTTCCAACAACTTGAAGCTTTGTGAAGAAAGAATAGGTAAAGAAGGAAATAGTGTGAAGAGGGCTTTGATAGCCATACTTTGAGGGGAAGGCTCCGTGGATGTAATGACCTCAAGGTTAAACATTGCTGGGCATTAAGGGTTAGCATCTGCTAGAGCAAGTGGGCATGACAGCAAGGGAAAGGTTTCTCATTCCTTGCCACTTTAACCCTCTACCATAACCAACTTGATCTGAGGCATTATTATTCCTACTGGAATTATTGTTATCATTTCTTGCTCAGTATCCCTGTTTCTGGCTCTGTACCCTAAGTCTATCCTAACATTAGTGGAGTGATCCTGTTAAAATATAAGTCAGATCAAGTCACACAGCTTAAAACTTCCTATTCCTATAAAACATTCAGAAAAATTGAGTGTCCAGTCTATTCATCTTACTTGGCTTTACTGAATCTACTACCTTCTTCTTCCATTCAGTTGCCAGCACCATTAACTCTCTGATCTCACCTTCATGGCTCTTCCCCTTCCTCATTCTGGTATACAGGCTTCCTTGCTGTTTCTAGAGTGCATACATGTTCCTAGAGCATGCTCCCATCCCAGGACCTTTGCACATGCTAGTCTTCCCTGCTTACAATGTTCTTCTCTATGATCTCCTTAAGGTCTTTACTTAAATGGCACCTTCTTGGTGAGGTACACCAAATCCCATTTAGGTAAGGTTGTAACCCATCCTTTCACTCTTCCCAGTTGTCCCTCTCTCCCTTTCATCTAAGTACACCATTTATCACACCTGCATTTTATTTAATTCACTTTGTTTATTTTCCACCTCTCTCCTCTAGCATGTAAGCTCCACAAGGGAAGGTGTGTTTGTGTGTTTGCTCACTGCTGTATCTGCATGGCTTACAATACTGCCTAACACAGAATGGTTTCCCACTAAATACTTCTTGACTAAATAAATGAGCACCAGTTATGTGGCCATAACTGGAACAGTTACAGATGCCTTCTGAGATGAGCTTTCATTTTTTTATGAGTACAAAGAGGAAACATTGGTGTCTTTTGGGTGTTACTGGTATGGTAGGGTTAGCCCAAAAGGTAACCACAAATTCAAAGTAATACTAAGTGTTATAACCTAAGGGGTATGCAGACAAAATTCAGGAAGTTCAGATCTATAATTGTTACTCTGAAAGCCAAAAATAGGTGTCAAATACTGATTTCATTATTTGGATGGGTAAGATGGGTAAGACTATGCCAGGCTTATACTAGATTAATTACTCCTGATAGTTTCTTTACCTTCTTTTCATATTAGAATATAACATTCATTTATACTGTTCTTCCAGTCTTATCAATAAACCCCATGATCCTTTTCAGTGAGGCTCTCTTAATTTTTGGTTTCTCTTCCATCTAAAATTCATCTTTGTAATTTACCCAAAGTGGCTTATGAAAAACAACAGTTCACTGGCTCACTTTATTTGTTTTTTTAAAAATATTTTATTTATTTTGTTTATAAATATTTTATTTATTTATTTGACAGAAAGAGAGATCACAAGTAGGCAGAGAGGTAGACAGAAAGAGAGAGGGAAGCAGTCTCCCTGCTGAGCAGAGAGTCTGATACAGGACTCGATCCCAGGACCCTGAGATCATGATCCTAGCCAAAGGCAGAGGCTTAACCCACTGAGCCACCCAAGTGCCCCCCTTGCTCATTTTTAAATAAAATGAGCAAGGGGGGCACTTGGGTGGCTATATATATATATATATATATATATATATATATATATATAGCTATAGTAGGACTATTCAACCCTTGTCTGGATCTATTTATATTTTTTTATTTACCATATATATGGTATATATATATACCATATATATATATTAGGACTATTCAACCCTTGTCTGGATCTATTTGCTCAAAGGATACCAGCAGAACTCAGTTTTTCTCCACCTCACAGCGCTGATTTTCCCATGGACTGGTGTCAATCTCAGACAGTTGTTGTCCTTGTGGTAACAAGATGGCTATAGCAGCAGAAACCTAACTACCTTTGAGCTGGCAGCAAAAAGGACGTCACTTTTCCAGTAGTGCCATCAAGACCTGAGATTCACTCTGATTTGACCAGCTTGAGTTACTTGCCACCATGGTCCAGGTCTAGGGAAAATGTGACATAGTGATTGGCTCACCTGTGGGTCAACACTCAGATCATATGAACTGATTATGAGTTAGAGGCCAACACAAATCAGTGTCTGTGCCAGAATAAGGTCACTGGGATACTCTGAGGGCAAACCACACACTTCCTGTTTCCTTCTAGAATTTTCTGTAGGTATTTTAGCCAACAGTCCTTCAATTTTATAGGAAAACTACTAAAATGATAGGCTAGGATGACACATTTTTTCTCTTTTATACTAAATTTGCTACATTTTAAGAATATTGGTTATAACATATAAACATCAGAAATTGCCCAAAGGATCATTTTAAAGATATTATGATGTGAGATTTTTATTTATTTTTATTTTTAAAGAATTTTATTTATTTATTTGAGAGAGAGAGAAATAGAGAGAGCAGGAGCAGGGGGAAAAAGGAGGAGCAGTCTCCCCTCTGAGCAGGGAGCCAGACATGGGGCTTGATTCAAGGACCTTGGGATCATGACCTGAGACAAAGGCAGATGCTTAGTGACTGAGCCACTCAGGTGGCACACCAGCATGAGATTTTTTTTTTTTTTTTAGGATTTTATTTGTTTATTTGACAGAGAGAGATCACAAGCAGATGGAGAGGCAGGCAGAGAGAGAGATAGAGGGAAGCAGGCTCCCCGCTGAGCAGAGAGCCCGATGCGGGACTCGATCCCAGGACCCCGAGATCATGACCTGAGCTGAAGGCAGTGGCTTAATCCTCTGAGCCACCCAGGCGCCCCCAGCATGAGATTTAAATTAAGATTTTCTTAATGGAAATTTCTCTGATGATGATGATAGATCAATGATAGAGAGATAATACCTCAGTACAGCTACTTTGTGCCAAGCAATTTTAAAAGCCATAACCGCCCCCGCCCCAAATATATATGTTTAAAATTCTCTCAGTCCTCACAAGAGCCCTACCACAAGTGCAGTTTTTATTCTGTTTTTCTTCCACAAGGAAAGTTCATTTACAAATCTTTTTTTTTTGTTTTGTTTTCTTCTTGATAAAGGGATAATGCTCTATAAGGAAGTGAAGAACAGTAGAGAAATCCTAATATATATCAAAAGGGTATAACTACACCCATTTCAGGTTCACCTCAGCTGCCAAAATCTGTTCTGTTGGTATTTACCTAACACCCGCAGGAGTCCTGGACACCCTGCACTTTGTGGACAAACACCTGGGGGAAAGAGTTCTGTATATGATTTTTTTTTTTAAGATTTTATTTGTTTATTTGACAGAGAGAGAGAGATCACAATTAGATAGAGAGGCAGACAGAGAGAGAGGGGGAAGCAGGATCCCTGCTGAGCAGGGAGCCTAATGTGGGGCTCGATCCCAGGACCCTGGGATCATGACCTGAGCCGAAGGCAGAGGCTTTAACCTACTGAGCCACCCAGGTGCCCCGAGTTCTGTATATGATTTAAATAGCCGTTCCTAAAACCACGGAGTCTGATGCTTTCTAGGCATGTGCGTTTTCCTTTGGGAGCACGAACCAACACTGTGAACACCGCGGGGAAAGTATGCAGCAGGATAATCCGAGGAACACTGGTAAGCCATTTAACAAACTGGCAGCGTTTCTCTCCTTGTTTTTGGCAGTGTGTTTTATTATCCTGCTCCCTCATGTGTCAGCACTTCTCTCCGTGATATAAAATCAAGAAAAGAAGTTGAAAGTTTTCGGAATAATCCCAAACTGAAGAAATCAGTAAGTGAGATAATTATACCAGCCTCAATGGCTGCCTCTACCAGGAGCCGATTCAACGATTTGTGGTATTCGCACAAAGGGAACATATTTTGCATGACTTGACTTCCAAGCAGTGATTATCCCTTGCAGGCTGTTTGTTTTTTCCAAGTGGTCCTGCTGATTAGAGGCTCTGAGTGAAATCTGTGGTGGTTGATAACCTAGCTACCTTGGCTTTCTGCTACATTAAACCCTTTTGGTCTGCTTTAAATGGGCAGCGCTAATGCCTGTAGACTTTCTCTGCCTTCAGAAGCGGGATCTCTTTGCCAAGAATTTGCTTCTTGCAGGTCTTCAAGGAGTTTATGTTATGCGTTGGCAGTGTTGATATAAGAATGCAACTTTTGAGATTACGAAATCTCAGTAGAATATCAAGTATTCCTTGATTTGGTAGTTGAAAAAAAAAAAAGAATTTTCCAATAATTCAGTGAGTAGTTAATGAATGTTATTCATCATCACCATCTTCAATGCAATGGATATAACATCCCTCAAATGCTATGTCAAGGCATGAGTCCCACTTGATGCCCTATATGGAGAGTAGCATAAGGAAGAAAAAAATACCAGTGTAGAACATGTTTCAGAAATGTATGTATGTAGATTCAAATCTCATACCACCATCATTCAGCTTCAACATATCAAAGCCTTGAAGCATCATTCAGCTAAGTTATTTATCCAGGAACACTTTACTTTTCCCCATGTGACGGCCTTTATCAGTCCTTGAAACATAATTCCCATAGAGCACGCAGGACAAAGTGCTAATTTTATGAATGCTTATTTGAGCCACATGTGAGTCCTGTTTGCTATCCAGTCACTGCTGTAACATTGTGGGGTACCCGGGATTCAGTATTTGCAAAACGACAATACAAATCTAGGTTTTGGATCTTATTTTCCTTGCTCTCAGCCAAGGGTTGGAAAAAGGCCACTTAACGGGCCACACAATAAATATTTTTTAGCTTGGTGGGCCACGTGATTTCTGCCACACCTAGTCAGGGCTACCCTTGCAGCACAGAAGCCGCCCTGGGCAGTACGGAAAAATGAATGAGGATGACTGTAATGTGGATTTCATATAATTTTCACATGTGAGGAAATCTACTTTTTCCTGAACATTTAAAAATATAAAAAACCACATCTTCTTGATCCATTCATCTGTTGATGGACATCTAGGTCATCAAAAGAAATGAAATCTTGCCATTTGCGACAACATGGATGGAACTAGAACGTATCATGCTTAGCGAAATAAGTCAAGCAGAGAAAGACAACTATCATATGATCTCCCTGATATGAGGAAGTGGTGATGCAACATGGGGGCTTAAGTGGGTAGGAGAAGAATCAATGAAACAAGATGGGATTGGGAGGGAGACAAACCATAAGTGACTCTTAATCTCACAAAACAAACTGAGGGTTGCTGGGGGGAGGGGGTTTGGGAGAAGGGGGTGGGATTATGGACATTGGGGAGGGTATGTGCTTGGGTGAGTGCTGTGAAGTGTGTAAACCTGGTGATTCACAGACTGTACCCCTGGGGATAAAAATATATGTTTATAAAAAATAAAAAATTAAAAAAAATAAATAAAATAAAAGAACTGAATTCTAAGGAAAAAAAATAAAAAACCATTCTTAGCTCACAGACTGTGCAGATACTCAACAGGTTGGATTTGGCAATTAACCAGTTTGCTGCCCTCTGCTCTAAATTCAGTTTGGTAAAGGAGATGATGTCTCTGTTTCTACCTACACTATGCAGATGGATCTTCTGTACTGCTTTTACTTTTTGTTTTAACTTTTTGTTTGTGCTGTTTAAAAAATTCTGGAGGGGCCCCTGCTGATCTCACAGGTCATGGGATCGAGCCGCACATTGGGTCCCTGCTCCATGGAGTGTCTGCTTGAAAGATTCTCTCCCTCTGCTCCTCCTTAACCCCCCAAGTAAATAAGTAAATCTTGAAAGGAAAAGAAAAGAGAAAAGAAAAGAAAAGAAAAGAAAAGAAAAGAAAAGAAAAGAAAAGAAAAGAAAAGAAAAGAAAAGAAAAGAAAAGAAAAGGAAAAAGAAAAAAATATTCTGGGAACGAAGCAAATTAAGACTTTTAAATTTGTACGTCTGCCATCCCTCAATGCTCCGTTTAAGTCCTGCAATTCAATTAAGATTTCCCTCTACGGTTTAGATCTTAGGGACCTCTCTCTACCCTGAACTGTTCAGAACAATGTCCACCTGGGCCACACCTGTCCAGCTTCTCCTTTGATACTTTGTAGTGCCTTTTGCTTTGCTACCTACATTTCATAGAATAAAGGTTTGGTAGTCTGGAGATTTTTTTTTTAAGCCCTGTTAGAGCAGGGATCTATTTGATGTTACTTTATAGCAACTCTCCTGAACCCAAACCCTGCATATTGTGCATTGACTAAGCGATCAATCAACATACCGATAGGAAAGAAGACAATGTACAAATCATACAAGGATGTAGGGATATTGTACATATATATATTCAGAGTTAGCACTCAATTGTCTGTGTTTTCAGTGTACAGCAAATAGTAATTTATAGGGGTAGGAATGTTATTATGTTTGGAGTAGTATGATTTATTCTCAGGTATACAGCTAACAAAGAGGGCAATTGGCTTGCCTTTTCTTTTCATTCAATCATTATTCATACATAGATTCATTCATTCTATACATATTTATCAAGTTCTGGTATGCAGGTCCCAATATCAAAGCAGATCTGAACGTCATTCTTGTTGCCAAAATGTGACATCGACTCTGGATCCAGCTTCCTCTCACTCAGTCTCTGAAACATCTCTTTCATCAGCCCTTTCCTCACCTTACCCTACCCCTACTCCTGCCCCTGTAAAGCCCTCATTATCACTTGACTCAACTATTGGTCTGTCCACATCTTCCATCCTGTACACCAGTTGTCAGAGTGACATTTATTATACAATAAAACTTATCCTTAAGCTATTGCTAGTTTCTTACTTATGACTATAACTTATAACTTATTTCCTGCTTATAACTGTTTAATGATTCCCCAGACATAGCCTTCAGGACGTAGACTTCTCAAGATGTGTGAGACCTCCCATGAGAAGGTCCCAGCCTCTGTCCCCAGGCTCATATGTTAGTGTGCTCCAGTGGCCACAACAAATTACCACAGACTGTACTCAGGGGGCTGAGACAACAGAAATTTATTTCTCACAGTTCTGGAGACTGGAAGTTCAAGACCATGGTATCAGCAAGTTGTCTTCTCCTGAGGCCTCCCTCTTTGTCTTGAAGATGCCTTCTTCTCCTTGTGTTTCCACAAGGCTTTTGCCCTGGGTGTATGCATCTTGGGTATCTCCCTGTGTGTCCTAATATCTTCTTATAAGGACCCAAGTCATACTGGATTAAGGTTTCTCCCAAACAGCCTCATTATATGTTAATCACCTCTTTCAAAGCCCTGTCTCCAAATAGAGTCAATTCTGACATACTGGGGGTTAGGGCTCCAATGTATGAAGACACAATCCATCCCATACCACATGTCTAACTTTCTTCCTCCTCCTTGACTGGCAACATTCATACCTCATATTTCTTCTACTGCATGAAGAGTTCCATACCTCAAGCTTTGCTCAGTCTGTATCCTTTGTATGGGAGATCTTCTTCCTATTCTACGCTCTTTTTTGTCTAATGAATACTGATGATATTTCAAAATTTGATTTAAACAGAAGCCTCTCATCATTGTCTTTCCTGTCTCCTGGTGTCCATGAGGACTTTCAAGTACAACACCTATGACGTGTTACTGATGTGAATGTCCCTGTGCCTTGAACCTAAACTGTCAACCAGAGCCCATGTTTCTACTCAATGTAAGTTTTTTTTTTCAAATGAATGAATCACAAAATTTCATTGACTCTTTAATTTTATTTATTTATTTGAGAAAGAGAGAGAAAGGAGGAAGAGAGTGAGGAGAGGAAGAATTCAAAGCAGACTCTGCACTGAGCACAGAGCTAATGTTGGACCCAGTCCGATGAGCCTGAGATCATAACCTGAGCTGAAAAACAAGAGTCAGAAGCTTAACTGACTGAGCCACCCAGGTACCCCAACTTTAATTTTAGGGGACTGGATAAGTTGTTAGATAAAAAGCAATATAAATACTGTAATTCCTGGATTACACAAGTAGTAGCTGTGGAAATACTTACACTACTGGAATAAATTTAAGAAATTTAAAGTGCAGTCAGATGTTACCTGAGAAACCTGTCAATGTTAGCATTATAGGCACTGCACAGGAGTGGACAGAAATTGAACAAGAAAAAATACTTTTAGCTAAAATACTCTTCTGGTTTTATTCACAAGAAGAGGATTTGAGTGAATGCTTTGCTTTTAATCACTTAAAAGTGTTCTGGAGTCTGTTTTCCTTCCTTCTTTTTTTCCCCTCATAAACACAAAATTCCCTGAGGAATTTTTATCCTGACTCACTGAGAAAATGGGTAATTATTCTTATTCTATGTTAGACTTCTACTTGGTTTCTTGAGACACATAAAACTTTCTTTGGGGAAAAAATGTTTTGAGACGGAAAACCTCAAAGACAAAATGTGCCTATTTCCTTCTGAAATACATAGCAACTTCCTGTAGATGCTCATGGACAGAAGGTAACTGAAAGAACTCTTATAAAATGCTCATTTAGCAAGATTAGACCATGATTTAAGATATTACTTTTCGATACAGATCCACATGATGATAGATCCTTAGACACCCTTCTCCACGGGTTGTTCTGAGACTTTCTCTATTTAATGAAATGTTATTTTTTTTTAATAAACCATGGATTAGAGTTTTGTAGCCACTATAGAAAACTCGAAACGAATAATGAACTAATGCCACTCACAGGAGAGAAATCCCCAGCCTGCTGGTCTATCTTGGTGGCTAAGTTACCTACGTGTCTTTGGAAAATTCTCATGTCATGTCATTAAAAACAGCAATGCTATACACCTACCTGATGGTTTTGTCCCTTGGTTAGGTTTTTAGCAATTAGTTAATCCACCCATGTATTCGCTTCGTCATTGGCTCACATTTCATGAGAATTTGCTAGGTACTGGGGACTGTGCTACAGTAATGTACATGGCCCCTCTTTAGATGTTGTCACTTACTCATCAATTTCTTGATGGAGTAGCACAAGAAAACCCTTAACACCTCCAGTGAGGGCCTTTCCACCTGGGGGAAAAAAAAAAAGAAGAAGAAGAAGAAGAAGAAGTGCTAAACATTTAACCTGACTGAAAATGTATCACCAAAATGCTTGGTTTCTGGCACAAACCAGAGACTATGTGGAAACACATCATAAAAATAGGTAAAACAAGAGCAGAAAGCCTGGAAGGCCGAAGTTGTCTTTTAGATACAGCCATGGTGACAGCCCAGACAGTACCCAAAAGAGCCAGAGGATAAAGCAAACTGAACCAGACTTCAAGTCAACAGACATTTACTGAACTCCAGCTCTGCATCAGGCACCGTGATCAATGCTTTTGGGGATACGTATATGAGTGAGACGTCTTATTTGCCCTTAAAGAATTTATAAGAGGAGACAGAGATATATAGAAGTGCCACACTAGGCAGGATGCATTGGGTGCTCAATGTGAGAAGAGAAATACGACAAAAGCACTTTGGGAACATGCAGGAGAAAGTGATTCATTTTTATCATAAATATTGGGGAAGCCTTTGTGCAGAAGATGGGGCTTGCATTGTGCCTGTAATATGGAGTATGCTTTTGAGAGACAGACAGTAGGGGAAGAACCAAATAAACAATAAAGAAAAGTCATGAAGATGACAGTTGCAGTGTGCGGTATTCAGGGTTGGCTAGAAGCGGATCGCTGGGACATGGGAGCTGGTTAAGCAGCTGAAGGGAGTCTGTTGTTTCCATGTCTGGTGTTGGAGCCCGAAGCCCACAGGGCAGGCAGGCAGGAAGAAAAGATGGGTGGGAAGTTGGAAGAGCATGGCTAAATTCGAACTCCTAAGGTTGGAAGGAGTTCCACAAGAACTGTCTGGAACCCATTTAACCTCTCTTACTACCTCTCAGTCTCCATCTCTGGTGATGGAAGTGACTTGCAGGAGAGGTGGCGACCATTCTTTATGAAGTTAAATATCTCCCTGGCCCAGCTGTTGGGTAGACTGGAGGAGGAGAGCAAGAAGGAGGTAAGACACCACATCTGGTTGCTCCTCCAGCCGACCAGCTGAGCCACAACAAGATGTCTGCTCTGCCACAACAGCTGATGTCTCCACAGACCCTCCCAGCGTGCAAAGGACATGGAATCTTGTTTCACATTCCTATTCTAAATCCTGTACAAATGGTCTCTTCTGCTCTACTCCCAACTCAGAACTCAGCAGTGAAGGGAATCTTGGGAAATATAGTTTGAGTTTTCCTAAGTGGACATATTACAAATCAAACACTTGGTGCCCCCCAAAAGCATCCAGGACTATATTCTCCCTGTTCCTGGGTCACCAAATATTTTACCTTTTCAGGGGCCACATAATTTCCTTAGAGTATTACAGAAAATACTCACCAGACCTAACCCATCGTCTAAACTATTTGGGAAAGAATTTACTCATTTGCTAATGATCAATCAGCTTGTTCTTTATTCAATTTTTTAGGTCCCAAAACACTGGAAATTAACACAAGGTGGAGAATAGGATTAAAAAACTGTATCAGGTTGATTCTTTTCTATCTTACTGTGAGGATTAATTTTTAAAAGTGAACGGAGAGATCCATTCTTCATTTTTGCTCAACTTACAAACTCCAAATACCCCAGAGCTCTTACAATCTAGTCTTGAGCCCCTGAAAATATCATGTTGACACAGAAGGGACAGGTTATAAGTCAAGTGATTCATTTTTGATGGACAAAGAGTTTGTTTCCTCTTCCTAGAACACCTGTGCATCTGGGGAATGTCATGCTTAGAAGACTCCCTGAAATAAAGGTGAGAAGTTCTTTGTTTGAAACATTAACAGCAGCCACCACCCTTAACAAGCAAATGAAGCATAGTCATTTTTTAAAGAACACAAATTAAATGTTTAAACTGCACTTTCCCTTTGAATTACATGGCTCCCAAAGGGGAAAAAAAAAAGTTTGAAAGGATTGAGAAAACAACTTCAAAACAAAATTGAGAATTAAATGAACTAAATTAAAATAGTGTCTATAGTTCATCCTCACGATTGGGTTACTTGTTTTGTGCATCTTTCACAGCCAGCATTGTGTCTCCAGAAACAAAAACTATATTTCAGGTAGCTCTGAAACTCAGAGGTGAAAGACAAGGTAATTTGGAAGTCCATACTAATGTGACATCTGAAAGAAGGGACTAAATCTGTACTTCAAGGTCAAAGATGACATTCGAAAGGAGTTGCCAATATGTAGAAAAGAAGTGCTGATTTCAGAGTTGGCTCTTTTACTGTTCCAATTGGAAGTAAATATTAAATTCCATGACTCAAGATCATAATTCTAGGCTACTGTTTTCTATGAGTTTTACAATTCAGTGTGCTATTTCCAAGAGCTTAGCAAAAGAGTATGAGAGTTTGACTCTAAATCTTGGAGACCTGGGCACTAGTGCTGTGATAGGGCTAAAATAACTGCTAATCCCTCATGTTTGAACAGCACTTTATGAAGTGATTTCACATAAGAGATCTTTTTTGATATAACTGTTATACGGCATATCTTCCATTTTATGGACAATGTGAGTTTTTTGATGTGTAAGATGAGCTGAAATAGGGAAAGTGACAGAAAATTTACAGACCCATGGAATAATATTCCACAATGGGGTATTCTTTATAATTATCCTGGCTGAATAGCACCATCCAAAGTTCTTAAATCATCAACAGTGCCATTTTTACTGTAGAGGATAAGAGTTATGATCCTCTGACTCTTTAAATTTTCTTCCTTGACAAAAGTGATCTACCTCTCTAGCCAACCTGTCTCGATGATCCATAACATTCCTACCCTGGTGCCAGATGGATGTGATAGAGGGCTCCTCAAAGGCTCTTGGTGTGAGGAAAATGTTGCTTACAGGTAATGGGAATCTTGTGAGATTTAAAAGTGGGAAGATGCTAGTTTGAGTCATTAATAATCTAATTCAGCTGAATTTACTGTCATGTTGTTAGCATCGCTATTTTGGTTTATATAACTTATGATTGACGACGTTTTTAAAAATTTCGAACATGATATTCATTTCCTTATGGTACGGGTTACTTTTTAACATTACACCTATGTCCATAGGACAGTATCCTAATCTATTTCCATTGAGAAGCTTACAAAGGCATGAAGGGTAACAGTTATTCTGCGTGACAAAAGAGTTGTTTACTCCTTCCAGATCTAATGAACCACAAAATCTAGTCATTTCTTATTGCTCTAACCATCACTTTTTGCCTATAGCTGGTACTTAGTCAAAACAGTACAACAACAACAACAAACACACACATAAAACCAACAAAATAAACCCCAAAACAAGATCAAAACAGTCAAAAGTGTGATCAAGGTAGTTATATTATTTAAACCAAATCCCTGCCAATTACCTACTAGATTTTCTATCCTGAATGCCATATGGTCCATCAAAATTAGGATTCCAGAAAAGAAGCCATTTTATTCAGTCTGAAAGCTGTACTTTCTTTGAAAAGATATTCCTCCTATTATGGTATCATCACTCACTGACTCTTCCAAGGGAGCAACTTGGGAGTCATCCGTAACCCCATACTTTATCATTTACCATGTTGTGTCAAACCACACTTGTTGTTTCAAATCCAACCACTCTGATGTGTTCCTAGTCTAGGTCCTAGGATTCTGGGCCTGCCAGGCCCTCTTATTTATCGCCTGGATCCGTACAGCACTTTTCCAACTGGTTTCTTTGTCATCAGTCTCTCACTATTCTTGTTCCCATGGTTGCCAATTACTTTCCTTTAATTAAATTAAATTAATTAATTTTTATAAGTACCATATGAGTAATACAGAATGTATGGGGGTTCCAGCCAAGTAGGCAGTGATGACTTTTCTCACAGGTAATAAAAACAGACTTCTTGGAGGATGTGCTTTTTGAGTTGGACCTTGCAAGATGACTTCTCAGTTCTTGATGAAAGTAAATTGGAGATCCATTATGAGTTGACTGGAGGTTTTAGGATAAGAAAGTAATACCATTAGAAAACCCTTTAGGAAGATTAAAATGGTGGCTGGAGCCAGATAGAGTAGAAAGGGGATGATTCTACAGATAAAAATGCAGTTAAGATGTTATTCTATTTTATCTATTTAACTTTTTTACTGAGGCATAGTTGAAATCAACATTATATTAATTTCACGTATACAACCTTATGAATCAGTATTTGTATACACTGGAAAAGGATCACAACAAGAAGTCTAGTTAGCATCCATCACCACACATAGTTACAATTTTTTTTTTCTTGGGATGAGAATTTTTAGGATCTACTTTCCTAGCAAATTTCAAATATGAAATACAGCATTATACACTACAGTCTCCATGCTGTACATTACATCCCCATGGCTTATTTTATTTTATTTTTTTATGATTGGAAGTTTGTGCCTTTTGATCCCCCTTCACCCATTTTGTCCACCCACACTCCACTTTAATTTTAGTTGAATCCTTTGGGGGAGGATGGATGCTGCTTAAAAGAATTCTCTGCTTCCCTATTCAAGCTAACGTGCCTTATGAATTCCTTAGCAGAGAACAAAGGTCCTCCACAAACTTGCTCATGAGGCAGGTTCAGAAAAATGGAGACATGACCATGGGGGTTATGCACATAAAAGAAGTAGGGGATTCTGGAGTTGGTAAATAAAACAAGGAAGTCTATTAATGACCCTTATTAATTAATAATGCAAACACTGTATCTAAACTGAGATTGAAACCCAGGAGAACCTGAGTTTGCATTCATGAGGAACAGTAGCTGGGCAGAGAGCCTGGTATATAAAGGATCAAGAATGAAGAGTTGGGGGTGCCTGGGTGGCTCAGTTGGTTAAGCAGCTGCCTTCAGCTCAGGACATGATTCCAGTGTCTCGGGATTGAGCCCCGCATCAGCTCTCTGCTCAGCAGGGGGCCTGCTTCTCTCTCCACTCTGCCTGCTGCTCTGCTTATTTGTGTTCTCTTTCTATCTCTCTGTCAAATAAATAAATAAATAACCTTTGGGAAAAAAAAATTTAATGCCACTTAAAATATTGGTAAATGAAGCTATAACAAATTACACAGTTTCCCACTCTGTCCAGTAAATTCTTTAAAAAAAAAAAATGAAGAGTGGGGTTGTAGGTGGCAGGATCATTTTGGGTGGCATTCTCCCATCACTCTTACACAGCCATCGTTAGGTTTAGCTGCATGATTTCTTGCTATAACTTGAGCACAACATGTATCTACCAGACAGTATAGAATGTCCTAGGATTATGAAGAGGAATAACCCAAGATTGCAATTCTATTATTTATTAAGATATTATGAATCTATATAAAGCATAAAAGTTTAATACTATTTTAGACTTCTTATTGTCTGTAAACTTTATCAATATAAATTTACTTTTTACTTAATGTTTTTCTTGTTAAAAAAACAAACATTTGCTTACTAACTTACTCAACAAATATTCACTCAATTCTGATTACATTCTAGATACTGTGATAGGAGCCAATGACAGGTTTATAAACAAAATATGTTGTCAGTAAATGTAGTCATTACTGTAAATATAACTGATGTTAATATTTTAACCTTGGGTTTTTGGAGGTGGTGTGTAGAAGGAAAAAGGAGTTGTCCTCTAGAGACTTGTGTGTGATATTTTTTTGTTAATATTTCACTTTTTAAATGTTTCTTGTGAGGGACAAAATATGAAATTGTCATTTTCAGTGATATCTGATGGTCTTTGCCTTGCGAAGGGAGAATTTAGACCCTTTACTTTTATTTGACTATTATGCCTGGTCTATATTTGTTATCCTGCTTTATACTTTTAATTCTTAATTTCTTTCTTCTGTTTTCCACAACAATTCAAAAGGTACCTACTCTTTTTCTCATTCTTCAGTTGCTGTTTTAATCTTTAACAAGAGGACTTTCAAACTTTATGTTATTGTTAAAGTGTGGAACAAAGTCACAACTTTTAATTCTCCTTTTGAAAAGCTCAGAATTCAGTGCTTTTATTTTTCTTTTCCCTTTAATTTAGGACTTGGTCAACCTAGAGCCTGTGTGTGTGTGTGTGTGTGTGTGTGTGTGTGTGTGTGTGTGTGTAAAATATAGTCCCAAATATAGTGGGTTAAAAAACCAAAACTGGCATGTAGTCTTAAGCAATTGCTTCACCAAATCCATTGCATCCTAGAAATGATCTTTTTCTTTTGAATGGCAGATAACTTTTTTTTTTTAACTAAATCATGGCTTAATAAAACCAATATCAACAACAACAAACAGAAGAAAATTCCACAACTCTTTCCTAACGATTTAAGTAAGGTAAGGATATTTTAATTTTTCTTCTGATAATCAGAAAATCAAATGTATTTAGGCCACCATGTGTATGTGCTTACTTATCTTTAATGAAGACTGCTATATTACAGCTCATCACCACCAGGGAATAATAATGGTCATTATTATCTATAATAGTCATTTAAAAACTGTGAGTATAATAGCAGTGGCTTAATAATTTAAAATATGAAATAATTTAGAATGTGGCTCTTGAGACCGCAATGGTATGAAGGGAAGCATATCATCAGGGATTAGAAATCCTAAATCCACATCAAAGCTAAGGAGTGAACCAGAGAATACAGACAGGTGTAAAAGACCAAAGCTGGTGTTCCGTCTTAGAGTAACTTAAGGCAACAAATGCTTTCCTTGTCATCCCAGAATCTTTAACATTGGTAGATGGCATTCATGGCAGCTTTAACCCTGGAGTCTTGTAAAGACTGGAAAGGCCTTATAGATCACCTTGTCTGGAAGCTCATCATCACAGCCCATAAAGCAAGGGAGGTCCAGGATGGCTGAGCTCCTTACCAGTGGCAGCTGGATCAGAGACCGCAGGTCTGGTACCGGTTTCAGACGTCTTTCCATTGCCTCCAGTTGCCTCTCGTTTTAATCCCAAGTTTGTGATTCAATGGCAAATGGAAGAGATTTCACTTAAAAACTAGATCAACTAATGTGAAAGTCTGACAAGTCTATTAATAAACCAGTGTGATAAATTCAGCTTCCTCTCCTATCATTAGCTGATCGTAACATTTTTGCCTTATTGAACATTTCACCGTTTCTAAGAGGAACCCACAATGATCAGGCATCCTAAGCAATACCAGTATTTGAACAATCTGTTTCTTTTATTTAAGCAAATACAGGCAGGTTGTTGTCTCAGTGAAAACTTTTCTCTATGAACGTAATTCTTCTTTGGCCTCTGTTTGACATATTGGGGCATTACATTTTCAGTACTAAATTTCATTTCCCTTCGATGGAGTAGTAAGACAGCACATTAGCATTCTACCTTCAAAATGTTCATGGAAAGGCATTTTGACCTGCATTAGCAGCGTCTTTAGATAGCCATAAAGGTTTTACAAAATAAATAAGCAAACCCTTCTGGAGCTGAGGCTTTAGTGTTACTAAAACAGATACATATAATGATCTGGCCCTTCTTTTCTGAATATACATAAGGCACATTATCTGATAAAGAATACCTTCCCAAAAGAAACTAGGGAAGTCTTAAGTATAATCTTTATCATATGAAAATCTTCCTAAAAAATCCCATCTTTTTAAAAACATTCTTGGTCACTGACTCTCACCCAATGATCACTGTAGGAGGTTGACGAGAAATGCAGACATCAAAATGATTTTTCTCTTTTCGCAGGGAGGCCCATGTTAATAATTGCATAGCCTGAGAGTAATTGTTGGGGGCCCCAGTAGAAGGCAAGCCAATGAATAGAATTTGGGGAAACAACTTGTTGCGTATATGAGTGGATTCCATTACACTGATGATATTACTTGGAAATATACCTGTGATGCTGTAAATTAACAACCATGAAGTGACCTAGCTCCACATTGGGGAACTCTTACAGCAAAGTGCAGGCCAGCTGTTGGGAAGAGAGCCATGGTGGTGGGTGAATCGTGGAGACTCTGGAAACCCGTGTGGAACGAACAAAACTCAGAAGAGAGCATGAAATCTTTATAGAGCTGCAGCAGAGAAATGAATGCTGCAAGGCCTTTTTAATGAAATCAAAGCTTTAATGAGCTAAAAGAAAGCAAATCCCATGAGCCCTAGGAGTTTTGTAAATAAAGAGACCAGCCTTCCCGTGGGAGCGGGGCTAGCAGATAACTTCCCATTTAGAGGTGCGACAGCCGGCATGTCTTCTGTGCGAAGTTAGCTTGTCTGGACTCATTGTGCTCCCCATTTTTCAAAGTGGAGAACAGACACCACTTGAAAACTTATCCTCTTCGCGATGCCCGGAACGTGATCCATTAGAGATTTATTTGAGTTTCTAAGCACATGTGCCACGGAAGATTAAAAGTGAATAATCAGTCATTTACCTTAATGTGAATGAATGAGGTGTCTTCCTGGTAATGTCTCAGTGAACTGCAAGGAAGGGACGGGAATGTTATGGAAGAAGAAGGAAGGCAGAGTGAGGCAGCAGAGAAGAGAACCCCCACCTCTGTGCTCCTGAGGTGTCAGCTGGACAGCCAGAAGAAGAGAAAAGAAGACGTTAGGGAAAGAGAAGGAAGAGAGGTGGGAGAAGCTTACACAGAGGACATGAGGCTCAGCGGGCTGCCTACAGTCCTCTTGGTCTACAGATGTAGTCTTCTTGCCCCAGCCAAGTGTGGCTGTGAATAAGTTCTTGCTTTGTTCTCTACTTTCTCTCCCTCAACCCTCTCATTTTCTTTCCTGTAGTGGAGATCATGTTCCCTACTGATAACACATCAGTGGACAGCCTTCTTGAGTTGAGCCATGATGTATGAAATTAGCAGAAGGGACGTATCCTGATAGTTTGGGTCTCATGACGTCTCATCCCTGGAAGACAACTCCACCTCTCATGCAGATACTCAGCTATTAAGAGTAGAAATCAAATCAGTTTTTAATATTGAAAGACCCTGGGGTGCTGAGTTAGCTCAGTCTTTAACTGTCTGCCTTTGGCTTAGGTCCTGATCCCAGGGTTCTGGGTTTGAGCCCCTATTGGGCTCCCTGCTCAGCAGGAAGCCTGCTTCTCTCTCTCCCACTCCCCCTGCTTGTGTTCCCTCCCTCGTGGTCTCTCTGTCAAATAAATAAATAAAAATCTTTTAAAAATATTGAAAGATCCTTCCCTCTCCCACCCTCCATAAAACATAAGTGTCAAACCTGGCAGAAAGGCGCATTGGAAACAAAGCTAACTACTTCATGGGGGTGGTGTAGTCCCTTGACTGCATGACCTGAAAGTCTGTGACCTTTGCTTAGGCATCTCTACCCCCGACATTCAGATGCTCCCCTTTCAAAAGAGGGAGGATTAGCTAATAATAAAAATACCAGTGTTGAACACCAGCCCTGTGGTCTTTTAATGCTTATTAAAACAGGCACATGCAATAGATTTTCCTTTCCCCTCTATCTAGAAGAGGAAGCCAAGGCTCAAAGCGGCACTAAGCCACGGTCACACTGTTGATGAGTCAGTGAGAGATCCCAACCCAGAGCGCGGTCTTTTATACTCATCTGATGCCTGTTTACTTTCCCACAGTCTGATTTTATGATCTATGTGGTCTAAGCATTGTAAAACACAATCCAAGGTAGACTCTAAGGAACTAACATAGTTTGCCCATCAAGGGTAAAGATGGAATACAATATTCTAATTAGCATTCATGAAAAATATTGACGTATCAAGATACTCCATTATTGTTTCTAAGGTTATGTTGCATGATTTTTGATAATTTCTTATGCTTTTCTCCTCTTTCTTAAAAGACTTTATTTATTTGAGAGAGAGAGAGAGAGAGAGAGAGAGAGCATGAGATCGGGGGTCAGAGGGAGAAGCAGACTCCTCACTGAGCAGGGAGCCTGAGCCCAGCTCCATCCTGGGACTCCAGTATCATGACCCTAGTCGAAGTCAGGTGCTTAACTGACTGAGCCACCCCGGCACCTTGATTTCTTACATTTTTATGTAAATTTTTTATAATGCATTTTAAATCCAAATAGAAGTGAATGCCTTTTCCAAAATGGTATTAATCTTTGTTTCAATATAGACTGAGATGACTAAAATATGATGTTTAGCAGATTCTGATTTCATTTGCTTCAAGTACATGAAACATTGTTGATAAGAACAAAGTCTCTACTGTTCTGTTCAGTTTAAATCTTAGATATAAAACTTGCAATTAGTCATGAGTCATTTTCTTTTTTCTTAACTTTTCAGTTACCACCCCAGGGCAATTCCTAATATGTGGGGATTTAGAATTAGTATTATTTAAATAACCTTAGAAACCCTCAGTGATTCCTTATGGGTCATGCGATATACTTCCACCTTTAAGTTCCACATGAATCAAATTAATCACAAAGTCAAATATGTAAAGTTCAGCTTATATTTTGTTGTTTAGACAACTACAAAGAACAGAATATAAAAGGGGGGAAAAAGGAACCATCGCAAAAGGCAAAAATTCTAACATCCTGCTTATGAATCCTTTTCGTGTTCCTGACTCCGACAGTTGGGGTTTCCTGATATAGTATTTGATGTTAAAACTGGTGGGGAAACCCCACATTTTGCTGCCAATACTTGTTTTGTTTGGAGAGTTTCGTTTTTTAACAGTATGGCTGTACTATCACATAAAAGCTTGTCTGTCCTTTCCTATTCTTAGCTTAATTCTTGGAAGAATGTTGAATTTATGGCCATTGCTCAATGGTGTAGAATGGTGCTTGAGACAAAATGTCTTTATTCTCTTACAACTTGGAAAATAACTAAGGCAATGAAATGTAGTGAATGCAGTCTTTATGTTTTCTCTGAAGGTGTGCAAGGAACATTGGCTTTTAGGAAATGTGCATCCTTGGGACAACCTGCACTGGTAGGGGGGCAGAGATCTTGGACTACCAATCGATGAATGACTTTGAAAGGGGCCCTCATAATGCTTATCATCTCCCTACCTAACTTTTTCTCCCATATAAAGAAGAAAGAGAGAGTAAGCAGTCGAAGAAATTCTTTCTGGGCCTAAACATTTGAGATTCAGGGTGGCATTATTTAAAAAACCAAAACAAAACAACAGCACAAGTGGGGAGAAGAGATATAACTAATTGTATTTATTCTTATGGTGGAAACAGAGTGTTTTTTAAATTATTATTAATTGTTCAGAATTGAAAATCACATGTCCTCACCTAACCAGGAAGTTCAGGTGGGTAAGTTTGCCCTTTAACGGGAATACATTGTTGTATGGTGTTTGGGAAGTGGGCTCTGCAAGTACGGCTCTGGGGTCTGAATTCCAGCTTGCTTCATCCCCACTCATAGACCATCATCTTAATGATATTCCCTAATGTCATCATCAGGAACTTGTGTGCTGAACACAGGAGATTTTTTTTGTCCTGTGGGGCATTGGCAGACTGAAGATAGAAACAGCCAAATTCCAAAGGAATAAGGTTCACATCAGGGAGCATCTGCTCTTCTACTCATGAGGCCCTGATTTTAACCGGAGGATTTGGGGGAAATCGTTCTCTCTCAGATAGCTTTTGTCTCGCTGATCCCCGTTCTAGAAGAATGTCATAGAAACACAAGTATATAGATTTAAAAGTAGCTGCCAACTTGTTTACATATCTTCCCAGGATTCATGCTTCCCTCCTGGCTCTGGGCTTTTATATATTAACACCACAAAACTCAGTTCACAGCAGCAACGCAATTAGCAAGCTCTCTGAAAAACTACCTCCGTTTGTCGCTGTTAATGTATTTGCTATAGATTTTAGTGACAGAAATAGTGATATTAATGTCGTCAACATCCCTGTCACTGCTTGCAGGCATCATGTAAACCAAAAGGTTACCTTTTAAATTATGAAATCTTGGGTTAAAAAAAAGCCCTTCATTTTTCTGACTTGTCACATTAGAGTTTAAGATTCTGTTTTGGGTGCTCAGAATTAATCATAACATGTTAGCCTTGGTAAAAATAAAATATAATGTGGGAAGCCCGTATGCTTGGTTTAAAATATTTTAAATGTTATGCTATGGTCTAAATATAGATATTATTATAATATAATATAATATAATTATAATATAATATAATTATAATATAATATAATATAATTATAATATAATATAATATTATAAAATAAACTTTCATTTTATGAATAGCCTCTACCCTTAGCCAGATAACTGTGTTTCTTATCAAGCATATTCTAGTTAGGGCACATTTCTCTGTTTTGAAATTCTAAAGAATCCAATAATACAAATTTTAGAAAAATTGGCCTTTTAATTAATCAAAGCAGCATAGACACTGACACACATATATATGAAGGAAGTGTACAACCTTCCTTTTTATTAGGCACCAACTGTTTAACATTCCGAACAACTTTATGGAGGTGGAGGCATATCCCACTGAGTCTTAGAGATTAAATAACTTGCCCAAGATTGAACAATTATAGAGGGGTAGCACGAGGGTAGAATGAAATGTTGTCAGACTCTAAAATCAATACCCTTACATATGCTTCACATCCGGACTCCTAACTATATTCACAACTATAATTCTTAATCGTTATTTCTCTATTTCTTTAGTTTTGACACCAGTCCTCTTCTTGATGTAAAACACTCTTGCTTGGGTTTTTTTTTTTTTTCACCCTCACATGAATTATTTTGAGATCACGTTCTCTGCATGGGCAGGGATGTCTTTTCAAAGATGCGAATTTGTGAAAAGCTGTCCACCACTTAATAGTTAACAATCTAAGTATAGTTAACAATCTATAGTTAACTTAATAGTTAACAATCTAAGTATTTATTCATTGATTCATTATATGTGTTCATTCATTTATCAAATATTTACTAAGTACTGGTTGCAGGCTAGGCATCCCGCTAGATGTTGATAGATAGGACTAGAAACATTCAGGAACATTTCTGTTATTTAGAATTACACATCTCTCTAAAATCTAGGTCATCTACACTGAAATGGGGGTAAGTTTCTTCAGCTTTGTTGAGAAACCACTGAAGGCCTTGTTTTAATACATAGCATCATAATAGCTCATGTTATCTCCAGTAAGAAAGCCTATTTGCATGCCATTATGGAATGAGTCTAGGTGAATCTATTTTATTAGGCAGTGAGATCTGGCTTTATCTTAAAAACCAATGCAGAGAGGGATGTAAAACTGTGGTAGAGAGACCTAATAGATAGGTTTTGTAGGTATTTTATTCATCTTTATAGTCACATATCATTTTGATAAGGCTTTGTAATCCAGATGAAGAGAAATCAACATCGACACTCTCTGTTCTATGTAATAGTCTTTACAATGTTGTTTGATTTAATATCTTTAAAAAAAATTCTACTTCCAAATGTGAGTTTAAGCTCTGGAACTTTCCAAAACATTTTTATTACTAGTCTATAGTTTCTAGTACATTTAATTTCAAAAGCAAGGTCTATGTTTCAGCTTTGTATTTTTAATAGCCTTTCTCTTAAAAACAAACAAACAAACAGAAAACCCAAAAACAAAAAACCCGTTCAGGGACACCAGGGTGGCTCAGTCAGTTAAGCATCTGACTCTTGGTTTCAGCTCACATCATGATCTTAGTGGTACTGGGATCAAGACCTATGTCTATGTCCCTTGCCTCCCTAAGTGGGGAGTCTGCTTGTGGATTCTCCATCTGCCCATCCCCCCACCTGTGTGTACACACTCTCTCTCTCTTTCAAATAAATAAATAAATCTTAAGAAAAAAATTAGTGTGAGGTGTTTGTTTTGTCTTATAAGTAGAGGCCAAAGACAGATTAGAAGCTGTACGCGAGAAAACAGAAATACTTCAGTTGTTTTGACCAGTTACTTTTAACTCCTATTTCAGGTCAAGATTTAGTGAAAGAATGAAAGCTGTTTCAGCATCCTGATTGAATTCTTACATTGGATGCTAGTTAGTGGGGTTATGGCTTGAAATGAGATGATTACAGAGTTCAGAGAATCCGATGTCTTGATCCTATTGTTTCATTAAACAACTCAGCTATTAAAAGAATGAACAGAGCTTCAGACTGTAATCAGTCCATATTGGGAGAAAAAGACATTCATGGAACATTTCAAATGCCAATGACTTTAGTATTTTCCAGAACTGAAAAAATAAGTAACGGTAGATGCATGCTATTGGGCCATTAACGGGAATTCTTCTGAAATTCCCAGAAACCAAACAAGAGATCAAGGGTATTTTGTGGGCTATTTTTTGAAGTCAATCAAACAATAATGGTGATTGTAGCATCTGGCATCTAAATGGTATTAACTTTTGGCTGTTGCCTCAATTTCATTAAATTCAGTGAGATTTTTGTTAGAGGGAACTTGCCAAAGAAAATTTACATACCAGAAACAAAGTAGTCTTGGAATTTATTCATTAGCTTTCATACCCACAAAAGCTCTACAAATGCAAAGGTTTGATTTTGGATGGAGTTCATCTGGATGTGTCACTAGGAAGGGTATCTTTGCACTGCAGGCTGCCTAAATTTGGAAGAAATGAGTCCCATTCATTTTCTTTGTTATTTGCGAATCTACAATGGGATATAGTGGTCTGCATGGCCAGAGAGCCAAAACATTTCACCATTTCAAGGGCTGTTGGAGGCCTACATCAACTTGATTCTCTCCAACCTGGTTGGAGGCCAGATCAACCTGATTCAAGGCAAAGCCAACAGGGAAATTGTTTTATAGGTATTTCGTTTTTCTACTGTTTTTCTACCATTTTCCTTTTTGCATGTTCTTAAACCTTTTTTTTTTTTTAAGATTTTATTTATTTATTTATTTGACAGACAGAGATCACAAGTAGGCAGAGAGGCAGGCAGAGAGAGAAGGGGAAGCAGGCTCCCCGCTGAGCAGAGAACCTGATTTGGTGGGGCTCAATCCTAGGATTCTGAGACCATGACCTGAACCAAAGGCAGAGGCTTAACCCACTGAGCCACTCAGGCGCCCCTCTTTTCATATGCTCTTAATCACTGCATTTTACTCCTAATTAAATCCCTCAGTGGGGCACTTGGGTGACGGGGTTGGTTAATCATCTGCTTTCTACCCAGACTGTGATCCCAGGCCCTGGCATCCAGGCCCCTCCCCCTCCATGGGCTTCTCACTCAGTGGGGAGGGAGTCTGCTTGTCCTCCCTCTGCCCACCGCCCCCCCCCGCCCTACCCCACTGGGGCTCTCTCTCTCTCTCTTTCTCTCACATGAATAAATAAAATCTTTTAAAAAAATAAAAAAAATCTTTCACCTCACTGCTGATATTAAGAACGAAGAGAAGTATGATTTTAGCCCTTAGGTTTTGCTGATTGATTTAAAAGTGACAAGGTTTTTGTTAGTTATACTTACTGATCCTTCAATTACTATTTAAAAAAAAATGATTTTCTCCTGTCTGATTTCAGAAGTGACTTGACAAAAACCAAAGGTATTTCCAGTGCTTGTAGGTGAATGGAAGTTGAGATGTATTAATCATAATATAATTTACAATATGATGTTCTTCCTTTCCCGAAGTAACATCAATTCAGTGATATACTTTTTCCAAGTGATAATATGTTTAATTTACGAAAATTATATTGCTTTGGTAAAATAAGCTTTTTTCTTTTTTCCAAATTGTTTTTCTGTCATCATGAGATTTGTTATGATACATCAGGTCTCGTGAGAGGGAGCTTTATTGAACAACCTTAGGTGCTAAGTTCACAAGACAGGCTGGAGAGAGTTAACTCCAAGAGGGGGCTGAGCCCATTGGTGTTGTGTGGGCTGAGGTTCCATCCACCGTCTCTCCTTCTAGAGAGAGAGAGATGCATGAAGCAGAGAAACTTGGAAGGCTGAGAATAGAGCTCAAGGCAGAATTCTAGGCCTTTAGATGGAGTCAAAAGACAGAATGAAGAAAATGGAGCAGGGCTTAATCTCACTTATGTTTGGGTACCATGGCCCCAGGTCCTGGCTGATGTTTCCTGGCCCTTAGCACACCCAGCTGCTGGAACTTAGACAAGAAAAAGACAAAAGAAATTTAGCAGAGTCTGAAACTCTACCAAGAATGGTAGAACAGTTGGATTTGCAAAATTCAAGTTTTGAAGGAGATTGACTATTATTTTTCTATTTGTTTCTGTAACTCAAAACAGTGGTGTACATTTGAAAAAGAGTATGTGTGGTCAGAGGGACTGAATATTCTCGGTGATCTTGGAATGCCTCTGGTTTCCTAGTGATTCTAAAGTACAGCACACTGGTCTCAACCCCCTCATCTTCAATTTGTCTCCCAATAATAAATAATGTAAATAATGCTAAAATTAAATGAAAGTCTGCTTCACAACAAAACAAACAAACCCCTAACCATTAAGATGACAGAAGAGTCCCCAAACAGAGTAGAAAGCCCTGGAGTGGTGGCCTCACCATGGTTAAACTAAATCATCGGTACAAGCAGGTTCTAATAAACCATTCAGCGTGATAAAGGGGCGCTATTATGTTACAAAGCCCAGAAGGCTCTGTTGCTGCTACTACCATGAAGTGAATAGGTTAAAAGACTTTAAATGGGATTGCCATAGTTTCTGCAACAGAAATGCAGGGCTACCGGCAGATAATATGCCTTTATTAATGTATACAATAGGACACTAATACAAATTAGAAGTATCTATGATGTTAGACAATCTGGTTTGTCTCAGTGGAAAAATCAGGGGGACGTAGCCAGAAAGAAAACACATTTTAGAGAAGCAATTCCAACAAAAGTCTTTCTGGATAATGAATTCAATTTTGTTGTTGTTGTTGTTGTTGAATAGAAGCTTCTATGAGAAAAGTAACTGTCCAATTCATGTTCATTTAATAACTTTTCAGGACCTCCAGTGTGCCAGGTACTGTGCTAAGTATTAGTACCCTTCAAAAAGTCAGGATGCTTGTTCACAATGTGGTCTGTAACACATCAGGTCCAGAACTGACAAATATTTATTCTGTCTTTGACATTGTTAGTGAAAAACAGAAGGCTAGTCTTTTAGAAAGTTTTGCATCCCTTATTTTGACATTCCTCTCACTTTTTAAAAAAGATTTGATTTATTTATTTTAGAAAGCATTGGAGGGAGGACAGCATACACAGGGGGAGGAACAGAGGGAGAGGGAGAGGGAAAAGAAGACTCCATACTGAGCACAGAGCCTGACGTGGGGCTCCATCCCAGGACCCCAGGATCATGACCTGAGTTGAAACCAGGAGTCTGATGCCCAACTGACTGAGCTACCCAACTGCCCCAGACATTTCTCTCATTTTTGCCTATTTGAGCCTCACCATTTTGACCTTTAGCTCAGGAAATTAAAAAAAAAAATAGATACATTAAAGAGAATGAAGTTGAAGAAACAGTACCATTTATAAATCTGAGGTGTTATTCTTGTGCCACACTATGTGTTATGCAAGAGACCATTGTTACTTAACTAATTACTAAAATTAATTGTTGCAAATATTAACTGATGATAGGACTTTGGATTTTTATCATGTTGGAAAATAAATAAAAAAGAAAATGAAACATTCCATATCATTTTGATGCAATCTCCTGGCAAGAGAACCCCAGCCCTATGCTATAGTCATGCTTTCAATTACTTTACTAAGTAGTCACACATTAAGGTCTAATGGAAAATGGTCTTTTATTCTCCTGGTGCCTTGTCCTATTGTTTTCCAAATGGATTTCAGGAATAAAGATGCAAACATGAATGGAAAAATGTTATTTATGGTGTTGTACTCTTTTTTGGTGTGCTTTCTCACATAATATAAGGATAGATGATGCTATTGTTTATTTTTTTTATTTCGGGCATGTTTTATTTTACTAGTTGAAGAACTACTTAATCATAATGACAGACTTTTCTGGTGTGACTCATAATGTTGTCAAGCTTCTTCTTATGGCAAAAGTTGATGCAATTTACAATTCCTCCTAAAGGGGTTCTTTCATTTGTTTTCTTGGGGGCATGTTAATTGGGGTAGGTTTTGCAATGGACTAACTGTGCTAATAACACTGCCCATGTTGGATGAGATTGTGAGTGTAATTTATTCTTCCAAACAGCAGTTTGTGTGTGTCATGTGTGCCCACATGCCCCTGTGTACAAGGCACTTCTGTGTGTGTATTTGTGTGTGCATGAATGTATGTGGGGAGGGAAGAAATTCATCAGTTTATCATTAACCCTTAGTCTTCCTTCACCACTGGTATAACTCTAAAGCGGTTACCATATGGCATGAAGTGACAGGAAGGAGTTCTCTTCCACAGCACACAAGGAGAAATCCTTCAGAAGAAAAATATTTCTCTTACTTGAATCATAATCTATTAGCATTGTGGGTTTTCCTGATTCTTGAACAACAGGATGCCATGTGTGTTGATCTGACTTTGGATGGTTTTCGCATAGCCTTTTTTTACCACACCCTGAAGCTAGTTTAATAAAGTGACTTAAAGTTGACAGGGTTAGTCCAGTTGCCATGATCAAAGATGTGTTAATGTGTAAATGGACTTTCTCTGTGTAAATAGACTTTCTCTGTGTAAATGGACTTTCAAATTATAATTTTATACTTTTCAGGGTTTTTTTTTTTTAAGATTTTATTCATTTATTTGACAGAGATCACAAGTAGGCAGAGAGACAGGCAGAGAAAGAGGCGGGAGCAGGCTCCCACTGAGCAAGAGAGCCGATGTGGGGCTTGATTGGAATCATGACCCGATCTGAAGGCAGAGGCTTTACCCACTGTACCACCCAGGCACCCTTATACTCTTCAGATTTAAAATAACATGTAGGTACAATTGTAGACCTGGCCATGTTATCTTTCTTTTGTGCAAGTAAAAGAAAGATATTCTGTATTATACAATAATTTAAAATATATCCTTAGAGGGCACCTGGGTGGCTCAGTGGGTTAAAGCCTCTGCCTTCAGCTCAGGTCATGATCCCATGGTCCTGGGATCAAGCCCCACCATGGGCTCTTCGCTCAGTGGAGAGCCTGCTTCCCCCTATCTCTCTGCCTGCCTTTTTGCCTACTTGTAATCTCTGTCTGTTAAATAAATAAATAAAATCTTTAAAAATATATATATTATCAGTATTGGTTAAAAATTACTTCTTTTGATGGTAGGATTAATTTATATTAAAACCTAAAATTGGGAAAGAGCCTCGATCCTATCAAAAGGAAAGAGTAAAAAACGTGGAGCATGTTATTTATCATAACTACTCCATTATTACAAACATTAGCCAACATTAGGAAAAAGTGTCATATAGTCTGACAATACAGGCATAAAACTTATCATGATTGGCTTTCCATGACATAGGAAAATGATTTTAAAGTAATCAATAGACCGTGAGCTTCATGAAGGCAGGTGCCACCTTGGTTCCCTCTCCATTTGCATCTGGCAAATAACTGGCACAACAGATATTGGGTGACTATAATAATTAAATAGTGATTACATGTGACTGGGTATGAAATGGTGTAGGGAGCATCATTTCAAGTATGTTTACCACTGAGAAAAAGGCCTGGTCAAGTGAGCGTTTTCTAGCCCTTTGTTAAGGTGGACACATAGTGTGGAAAGTCCCATGTTTGGCTGGTGCACAGAGGTGAGGGGGTCTGGAGCTAGATTTTGCAACAGGAGGGACAGACTTCCATGGCACGCTATGCCTTTCTATTGCCACCTTTAGCACACCTTTGCATTTATATGTAGACTAATCTAGAATGTAAAGCTCTTCAAGTGTTCTGTCCCAGATAAGGCAATTGAAAGTTTGTGGAATTCAGTCAACTCTAATATTAGAGACCCTATAAACTAGGATAAGGAAGAATTCACTGGGTATTACTTCTGCATAGAAACATGTCTTACATCTGGTTAAATGCTGTGGATAAGATGGTTGCATTCCCCAAAATTAATAGGTTGAAGACCTAACCCAAAATCCAAGAATTTGACTCTTCTAGACATATCATACAGTATTTGGAGGAAAGGCCTTCAGGAGGTGACACATTAGGTAGGTTATAAGGGTTGGGCTTATAACCTAGAACAAGCAGCATGCCTGCTTGTTCTAGCCATGATTCTCACCGGAGTAAGGAGGGACCCCTGGGGACAAGAGGAGATCCCACCTGAGTGAAACCCCAGCTTCTGCACCTGCATCTGGGTACCCAGAATTCTCAGTTCCCTACCCAATGAGTCCTTCGCTTTCATGAACTACCTTGGTCTCTTCACCAGCCCTACCCTCACAGCTGCACCGAGATTGGCTCACTTCTGGCTCGGAGGGGTGCACAAGAGGTTTGGAGAATGGTGTTCAGGCAGACCTTGGACGTGGCAGGCTGAGGTATCCACAAATGTGTGTGTAAGTGTGTGTGTGCCTACAGGGGTGTATGCAATATGTGGCCTCTTATGGTACAGGAAGGAGCCCAGAGAGGGAAGAAAAAAGGGAAGACCAGGACTGGGGGGCTGTGTTTGGGGTATAACGCATGTAAGCCTCTCTGTCCCCTTTGTCAGGCCCTGAAAATGTTAGGGTGAGTCTGTACCTGAATCTTAGGTTCAGTCTAACTATGTGATTTGGGGCTAATCAATTTGTTTATCAGACTCTTACTTGCCTCAAGTTTTTAAAAATTATAGGATTTGAAGCTCTGTCTGCAGATTTAGACACATAAAAACTGTCATAGTTATAGCTCTGTCCCAATTTTCTTCTCCAGCTGAAATTCTGGCTTGGTCATTAATTTCTTTCTTTCTTTCTTTTTTTTTTTTTAAAGATTTTATTTATTTATCAGAGAGAGAGAAGGGGAGAGAGCGAGCACAGGCAGACAGAATGGCAGGCAGAGGCAGAGGGAGAAGCAGGCTCCCCGCTGAGCAAGGAGCCCGATGTGGGACTCGATCCCAGGACGCTGGGATCATGACCTGAGCCGAAGGCAGCTGCTTAACCAACTGAGCCACCCAGGCGTCCCTGGTCATTAATTTCTAAACTAATTTATAAAATTCATACACTCATTGATTTTATTGGCTTTCCAACATCCATTTCATTACATATATAAAAGTTATCCTTTCTGGTTTTTCAGTTTTTCCATGGCTTTTATGAATGGTCTTTCTTCTACCTTAACTAATATGGACTTTCTCTTGTTTTCATTTCTCAGATTCCATAATTAGTATTAAGAATTTTTTTCCCATATATCTATTTCATTCTTATCAGTCATTGTTACATCTGACTCTTCTTTTAAAAAAAATAAGTATTTTTCTACTTTTCTGCTTAATTCATATTTCATCTCTGCTTTAATATTTTAATAAAATTGATGCCTACATTTAATATATTTTATGATACAGCTTGTTTGTGCCACAGATGACTTTAACACATTCAGAATCGGAGCTTCGAAGGGCTCAGTTGAGGTGAAATTTTGTAGTTAATTTGGTTGCAATAATTGGGGATATTTTATGAATAAAATTATCACACCATCAAAAAATGTTTTAAATGGGTAACTTTGTTTTAACTTAAATTGACATAAGGGAGTCTATGAGCTGGCCTAAGATTCATAGCATTTTTTCTCTAGGAGAATCCCAAGAGGTCAGTTTATAAACAAGTAATTATTGAACACACCCAGGAGAATCTGGATCTTATTCCCAGATCTGCCATTAAGCAAATTGCTTAATACCCTTGTCTTCATTTGTACAAGGTTGCACTGAGGATAAAGTTAGAGACAATAGATGAAGCCGTACCTCAGAAAGCAAAAGAGTGTGCAGTGATAATTTGTCACATTAATAATAATAACGTTATTACATGATGCTTCTCATGCATAATTTACGTGATGTAAATCTAAATCATATTTTCATTGTGGAATTTCTTTACAAGGCTAACAGCCCTATTGCAGCATATATAATGAAAGTCTTCTTATTTCATGACCTGTTTAGAATCGTCAGCTTATTGCAAGAAGGGTTTGGCTTAATGGGGACCACTCTGTCCCCTTGTTCATATGATAGGGTACATTATTAAAGAAACTACAGTTTTTTCTTTGATTCTTTTTTGTTGCTGTTCATTAAGACTACAGTTTGGTGAAAAAAAGTAGCAATAAAATAATGAAGTGAATAATACATAAGTGATGTTGGGTAATGATTTTTTTTTAAAGATTTTATTTATTTATTTGACAGACAGAGATGACAAGTAGGCAGAGAAGCAGGCCGAGAGAGAGGAGGAAGCAGGCTCCCCATCGAGCAGAGAGCCCGATGTGGGGCTGGGTCCCAGGACCCTGGGATTATGACCTGAGCTGAAGACAGAGGCCTCACCCACTGAGCCACCCAGGTGTCCCTGTTGGGTAATGATCTTAGAGACTGCCATTGAAAAAGTGAACATGGCTGAGTGTCCCCTGCTAAGTCAGACTGCTCAGATTTGAATCCCAGGCTCACTATCCAGGAGAGGTGTAGTCTTGGACAAATTCTTAACCTCTTCATGTCTGCTTCATAATCTACCCACTGTGGATAACCCAGTGTCTGCCCCTAGACTGCTGTTAGAAATCAACTAGTATGTGTAAAAGCCCTTAGTGCTTGGCACATTGTATTGGGTCTAGAAATGTTAGTGTTTCATGATTAATAAAATAGAAAATAATGGTCCTCTCAAATTTAGCCCTCAAAAATTTAAAGATTAAAAAAATGTTTAAAGTGGGCTGAAATATACATACTATAAAATTAACCGTTTTAACCATTTTTGAATGTAGAGCCCAGTGGCATTAAATACATTCCCAATATTTTGCAAGCATCACCTTTGTCCATCTCTAGAACCCTTCATCACTCCAAAGTGAAGCTCTGTACCCATGAAATAGTGACACTGATTACCCTCCCACCCTCCCTGCCCATGGCCACCACACTTCCACTCTCTGTTTCTATGATTGGGGTGACTCTAGGTATATCATACAATATTTGTTATTTTGATAGTAACCATCCTACTGTGTGTTTTGAGTTGCATTTCCCTGGCCATGAGGGATGCTGAACAAAAGATGTTTTGACACATGCTTTTTTTATTATTTTTTAAAAGATTTTATTTATTTATTTGACAGAGAGAGACCCTAAGTAGGCAGAGAGGAAGGCCGAGAGAGAGAGGGAAGCAGGCTCCCTGCCGAACAGAGAGCCTGATGTGGAACTCTTGACTCTGAGATCATGACCTGAGCTAAAGGCAGAGGCAGAGGAAGGCAGAGAGAGAGAGGGAAGCAGGCTCCCTGCTGAGCAGAGAGCCTGATGTGGAACTCCTGACTCTGAGATCATGACCTGAGCTAAAGGCAGAGGCTTAAACCCACTGTATCAGGTGCCTGATACATGCTTTTTGACTATTTATATACCCTCTTTGGAGAAATATGATTTAAGCCCTTTGCCTATTTTTAAAGATTAGCTTCTTTTGTTTTGTTGTTGAGTTGTAAAGACTTCAATATATTTAACTGAGAGAAGACTTCAGTTAGCAAGATGCCTAGTAAGGTTTGAGAAAATTCTGTTAAATAGAGGACAGTATCAGTTCTAGGTTCTTGTATTAAACTATATAAATATTTCAAAACAAATATTTTAACAGATATACTTTCTTTTGTCTGCAGTCAGAAAAACTTTTTTTGAAAAACATTTTATAACACATATCTTCTCAAGTAGCTTGCCTTGATTTACAATTATTTTGAATGTTTAGCCAAAATTAGATGCTACCAAATAAAGCTTTTCTTCATTTTCTTTCATTTCTATATTGCATATATATTTGTCCAATAAAATTTTCCATCAAAAGATTCTTTAAGTGGTTGAGGCATCTCAAAGAGCAATTTCAGAATTTCAAATTTTAATCTTGTACAACATATTTATTTTCTTTTTAAAATTCATTCAGCCTCTCATCTACTTTTGTGGGGATGTATTGCGGTGACCTTTCATTTTCAAGAATTACAATCTGAAAAAAAGCTGCAAAATCTTATATACCTGCTGGGTCAGGTACAGAGAAAAACATGACTTGCTCTTTGTGTTAGAGAATCTAACTACCTAGAGTAACAGGTGGGGTGGGGTGATGAGGAAGAATGTGGCAAAGTAAATGATTATAGGGAAAAATGGTAATTAGGACCTACAAATACCGAATTCATGGTAGGAAAAAACATGAGAAACCATTTCTTCGTTTCCTAACTTGGCCTATCTATTGACATGTTATAATCCAGGAAATCCCATTATTTTTGGAGTGATGATGTCTTTAGAGATTAAAGTTGACTCCCAAGTATTACAGATGTTTTATATGAGCTGGGTTTTAGAGAATAGGTTTATGTATGTTAGTATGGAGACTAACACTGGAATGGGAGAAAAGGCAAAGAAAACCATAAGCCTCGCCCTAGAAATGAGCCAGATTTACAAGGAGGAGGCATTTCAGCTTTATCAAGTTAAGTGATAGAATTTAACATCCCAATTCAGAAGTGGAGGCAAATGAGGAATGAGGAAATCATAAGCCAAGGCCACTCAGCTGCTTCTTTGCTGGAAAATGTCCATCCTCACCCTCATAGGTTAGGATCTGTGTTTCAAATTGCATCACTTTGGTCAGTGAAGATCGGCCTAGGTCATGGGGACATGTGTCCTTGGACACTGAGAAGCTTCTGAAGGGAGACTGTGGCACACACTTCTTGTAACTGATTTCAAAGTTCTTTGAGGAATGTTCAACTTCTTCACAGCCTCTTTGTCTCTGAAAAGTGTTGTTACCATATATTTATAAAATAAGGTGTATTTTTTTTTTCTTGAGGAATTACTTTAGATAGTTTCAACAATTTTGTTTTCCCTAGAACTACCCAAGGTGGCCTCAAAAAAGAAATATAAAATCCAGGCCATTCTAAAGAAATTTCCCAGAACATTTCCTGACAGAAATTTGAATCTAGACCTCGTTATATTGTCACTGCTAATTTGCGACCTGTGAGAAAAAAAAAAGCATAAAAAGCAAAGTACTGTGTGGTACTCATATATTACTGTACTTTATTATTGATTTTAAACTAGATGTAGAAAATCCTTTGCCAGTGTAGACTAACTTTATGCAAGCCATGAATACATTCATCAAAAAGAAATTTGATTCTAATAGAAAGAACCAGTGGCCAACAGCAACAGAGAACTTTCAAGTTTTAGGTATGAAAATGTCATAGAAGAAATGTGCTATGTGGCTTGTTGCATCTGAGTCATTAAGCTTAGGAAAAGCCACCCTCTTCATTCCTTCCTCCATCCTCCTACATTTCCTTAGGAATAAGCTTTAGTTACTGTAATTTGACATATATGTATGCTTTTCCCCCTTCCCAGTAAACATATTTGGAAAGTTTTGGCAGCCAACTCTGTGTTGTACCCATCAAATTATTCAGCTTTGCAATACTTGTGAAAAGCAAAAGAAATATAGTTTTCAAATGTGGGGAGATCTGGATTTATAGATGTATTTTCCCAAGGGTTTGTCAATTATTCATAAGCCTCAGTAGGCAGTTTTACAAATACGTATGAAAATCAACCTAAATCTATAAATCTTCAGCTTATTTGCTTAGAATTTGCTGAGCATAGTCCTTACATTGATTAGCTAACTAAAAGGAGAGGAAGAGCACGTATCACATGGCAGTGCCTACTGAACTAGGAGAAAATCTAGAGGAAAAAAAGAGCGGAAGTGGAAATGAAGACAAGTAGAACGACTTGAGAAAGATCAGGAGATAAGGACTGAACCCTGGGTGACTCAGTGGTTTAGGCCTCTGCCTTCAGTTCAGGTCATGATCTCAGGGTCCTGGGATCGAACCCCACATCAGGCTCTCTGCTCAGCAGGGAGCCTGCTTCCTCCTGTCTCTCTGCCTGCCTCTCTGCCTACTTGTGATCTCTGTCAAATAAATAAATAAAATCTTTAATTTTTTTTTAAATACAAGAAAATAATAACAGAAGGACGTCCAGCTTGGAAAAGTGTATTGGTCATATTTCTAAAAACAGGAAACACATGGGAGAGCAGGTTTAGGAAGAATGATGAGCCCCGTTTTTCATCTGCTGAGTTTGAGGGGCTCAAAGGATGAAGCAGAGATTTCCAACTAGCCCCGTTACTAAGCATATCTAAAGCTCATAAGAAAGATGTGATCTGGAGGAAAGCACTTGGGCTTCAATAGCTAGTGGATGGTAAATAGTCTTGGGAATGATGAGATCATCCGGGGGAATATCTAGAGGACAAACAAGAAGGCACAGGAAGGGACCCAAAGAATACCAATATGTAACGGACAGTGGAACAAGAAACTTTAAAAGACACAGAGAAGGTAAGAGGCTAGAAAAGAGGACAAAAACCAGAAGTGGAGGGTTAAAAAATAAAAACTACAATAGTTTGGGTTTTAGAAAACATAATGCCAAATCACAATAGCACAGGGATTAAAATATTCTTGATCTAAAGGCAATGAAGTGTTCCTTTTCCTGTGTGGATCAGGGATGTATGAAAACCCTTGCTTGATAAATCAGAGTGACCATTTATCATGTTTCTTTTAACATAGTTTTTTAAAAATACTTTATTTATGAGAGAGAGAGAGAGAGAGAGAGAGAGAGAGAACACAACAAGGGAGCAGCAGAGGCAGAGGAAGAAGAAGGCTCCCCACTGAGAAGGGATTTCCCCATGCTGGGCTCGATCCCAGGACCCTGGAATCATGACCTGAGCTGAAGGCAGACACATAACTGACTATACCACCAAGGCATCCCATTTATCATGTTTCTTAAAGCCACAACACTAAACATGTGTTGAGTAATAACTCACAGATCATGAGTTAATTTATTTTGAAAAAGCCATAATTGACCATGACACCAGAATACACCTATATGGATTAGACATAATTCCTTCTTTCAGGGAAGTTGCATTCAGGAGGGGACAGTAGACTTGGATAGAAAAGACCCACACAATCTGGAATGTGCAATGACACTTATTTGTGAGGGGGGACGAAAGGAGCATTTTTATGAAGATGATGCTGACCATAATGAACAGGAAGGACTCAGGTCACCACCCAGTCAGGTAGTTGCGCGAACGAGTGACGTCAGAGGGGTTTCTGCTGCTCAATCACCCTACTGCTCCTTTCAGTGCTTTTTAGTGTTTGGGGATCATGGGGGACCTGCTTTGGCCCCACATTCACCCTGACGTTTTTGTGACCCTCAACAGGAGTGTGTTCTCTTTACCCACTGTGAAATCTCACAGCTTGAGTTGCAAGACTTATATTCACACAGCTGTGTATTTATCCCAAGGCAAAAGCTCTGTGCAGTTGAACAAAAATTTACCTTTGCTGTCTTGCCTAGGCCAGTTTTATTTAGGAGGGATATAGAAGTTCTACTGGGACCACCTGAGTATTGTCAACAATGTTCCTAGCTTCATAACTTTGGTGTTCCTCTGAAATCTACTGGGGGGGGAGGCTCTGGATTTGGGAACAATAGTTAAAAGAATAATGTGAGAGGACTTTTATTCTCTTGCTATCACACCTTTAAATGGAAGACAATCTATTTTGGAAGAGCCATCTTTTCTTTAAGTGTTTGCTGCTTTTTTGAGATTTTCGAGGTTCTACTTATTGTCACAATTGATTTAGACCTTTAGATGTCTTATACACAGAAAATGTTAGGGTAATACACAGCTTTCTGTTTAAAATTGAATCTTTAAGCAACCCTATTTTTCCTCTGCAACCCTGATTCTTTTCTGCTAATTTCCTGTGACAGTGCAGATGGAGAGATTATAGCAACGTGAAAAACCAAGCTAAGAGACCACATGTTGCTAGAATCAACAAGAAAGTTTTAATTTTTTTAAAGATTTTATTTATTTGAGAAAGAGGGAGAGAGAGACAGAATCCTCAAGCAGGCTCCCAGCTAACCAGGGAACCCGAGGCAGGGGCTCGATCTCGTGACCCTGAAATCATGACCTGAGCTGAAGGAAGACGCTAAACCAACTGAGCCACCAAGGTATCCCAATTTCTTGGGATTCTATAAAATGTAATTATTTTGGATTCTATAAATGTAATTATTTTGGATTAGATGCATATTTTAATCCCTAGAACAATAATACACTTTCACCCACAGGAAGTAAGGAGAAAGGATTCTTGATCTCTACCACACTGTCTACCTTGAGTTCAGAGACTCAGGAAGGAAAAAGGAGAGAGAAAACAGGTACAGTTGGGGAGGGCCATGGACCTCAATATGGTCTTAGTCACGAGAAAGTAGAGGGGGAAGGGTGGAGGGTTGGGCAGTAAGAGACTCAGATCGCATTGCAGCTCTGAAAAATTCACCGTGAGGAGGATGGGGTGTCTCGGAGCAAAGATTTTCCATTAGAGCAGGAATGGCCTTGCTTGAGTATCTCCACCATGCTCAGCATTGACTGAGAGGAGTTGGGGAGAGTGTGTCCGTGGAGTGGACAGCGCAGCGAGGCCTGAAGGTGTGGCAGCTGGAATGTGCCAGCTGAGGACGCTGCAAACAACAGGTTCTCCTTGGAACATGCATGGATGCTACACGGCTGGACACTTTGCTTCTTCAGCTTATTTCCCTTTGCTCTGTTACATGGAGGGAGGAGAGGGTAATCTGCTTACATTTCCGAGAGCTTTATGGGAGGTAGTTTGAAAGCTACCGGCCTATATAAAACAGGGACAAGTGATGAAGCGGCCCATTCATTTATTTAAGAGATATTCATTGAGCATCTATTGTGTGTGCTAGGCACTTGGAATATAAAACAAACATGATTCCTACTCTCATGGAATTTATGGTCTAGAGCAAGAAACAGACCATGTATAAGCAAACAAAAGCATAGGCAAAATAATTCAGAAAGCAAGTTATAAATGATCGTGATAGAGAGGATATAAATATGTTGATAATAATAGGGAACATAGATTGAAAATTTATTAGGACTGCTTTATATATATTATTACATTGTTTAAATCTTACATTGGCTATAATAATAATAATATAATAATAATACACTATTATTCTGGCTGTATTTCAGATGCAGACTGAGAAAGGCTGCCTTGCCTAAGGTCCCCCAGCTACTAAGTGACAGAACAATGATTCAACTCAGGTAGTCTGACTCCTTAGCCCTCTTAACAATTAACTATAACTTGTCCCTACCCTCTCCCATCCCAAGCACACAGATACAGTGTTTCTACTCTGATGATCTGGAAGGGGGAATTTGTTTCTCCCCAAGGAGATTTTCCAAGTGGTATTCAACCGAGGCCTGAGGGTTTAAAGAAGCAGCCACGCAAATATCCAGGGACAAAGAAGATTCATTCTCTCCTGCGTATTGGTGATGAAGTAGGTTGTTCACTGGTGGTGTACAAGTGGACAGTCTCCAATCTTCTGGATCTTTCTTCCATGTGGATGACTCTGACAATTAAAAAAAAAATGTGTTATTTGTGGTGATGAGAAGAAATATAAAAAAAAACTAAAGCTGGGTCAGCAGGAGGGAGTGGGAAAAAGGGGGCTCTGGGAGCTATTTGAAATAGAGTTGCCATTGTATGGGGAGACTAGAAGTAGTAGAAAATCAGTGCTGTCCTCACAGCAGCTCTCAGGATTCGTGAATAATCACCCCAGCAACCTCTTTCTTGATCGAGATAGCTCTGAGGTACATGTTCTACATCCTCTCTCTGAGTGTCCCAGTGGGATTAGGCTCCAAATGTCTACAGTGATATACTGTCTGATAAAGTACACTGTCATAGCTCCTATGCATTCTTATCCTACTACCTACTTCTAATATAAAGTACCCTTGAATCCTTGTCAGGGTATCGTGAATTAAAACAATAAGCAGTACATCTGAAAAGACGCAAATCATTCAGACTAATTTTCTTCAGTTGACCGTGGACTGAAAGAAGAAATTCTGGTGTTTCAAATATTCATTAGGCTCTCAGTATAATTTTCTGTGGAAGGAGAAAGCTTATCCACCATGGTTGAATTGGTGGCAGAACCATGTCGGAGATGTGACTGTGCTCCTTGATTTTTCGTTTTTGCCCTTGACCCCTCATTTCTGTGTTCTACTCAGATTGGTCACATGGATGTGTGGTTGAGTTCTGTTCTGCCTCCCATCGTGTCTGCCATCCACCTCTGCGAGCATGCAGTTGGCAAGGGTATACAATGTGAACTCCTTCCCTTTACATAGGAAGTTCAATCTGTCCAGCCCCAAAATCTCGAATTTTAGGAATAGAGTATTTTGATCACTTTCTCTGCAGCCCTTGGTGAAGGAGGAATCCCCTGACTTCAATGTTATCAGGATGACCAAACATGCAACATTCAGCTCTGGACAGGTGAGAGTAACAGAAGTTTATTCATCACATGTATTCACAGTCTAGGGAAGGATTGTGCTACATGCCATGAAAAGCCACATGGGGTTACACTCAGGAGTAAAGGGAACCAGAGGGGCTTTGAGATGTAGGCTTTGTAGTAACAAGTGGGCAAGGTGATCTCTGCTTCCTGCAGGTAGATGTGACTGCCTTGTTTGAATAATTTGTGGGCTGGCAGGGAAGTAAAACCCAGGAGACTGAGGACCTGGCAGAGTGGAATGGACCTAGCCTTTGGGAGAACCCAGGTGGGTTGTATGCTTTTCCACTGGGGGCAGCGATGGCATATCTAGCAAGAGTGGCTCAGTGGGTTAAGCCTCTGCCCTTAGCTCAGGTCATGATCTCAGGGTCCTGGGATCGAGCCCCGCATCAGGCTCCCTGCTCAGTGGGGAGGCCTGTTTCCCCCTTCCCCTCTGCCCGCCTCTTTGCCCACTTTTGATCTCTCTCTCCGTCAAATAAATAAATAAAATCTTTGGGGGAAAATACAACAATAGAGGAACTCAAGGTTAGGCCTTGGGAGCCTTGTAAACTCAACAATGTCAAGGAAGCACATGAAATTTAAAAACTTATAATACCAAGAGCTATTCAGAGTTTGTTTGAGCTGTAAAAACTCAAATGAAAATGAGCTACGTTTATTAGAATACTAGCTTAAATATGGCAAGGTATAACTTCAAAAAGCTAAGGTGGAATATTTTAATTTTTTCCATATTTGTTATTTTAAATCAAGTCATTGTAGGGAAGGGGGTTGATCTTACACTTTACTATGAAGTTTTTTTTTTTTTTTAATGAAGAGGAGGGTGTTTTACTTACCTTGTGAATATTTCATATTGTAGGTAATCATGATATTCTGTGTTTTCTAATTTTAGTCTAAAGATCCATAAAGATTAGTGTCTATGACATTGAGAAATTGTAAGAGCCTCCAGGGATATTTCAGATCTAAGAAACCGTAGTGAGCCTGTCCGTATAACTGATCACACCTCAACCTGGCTGCTTATTCAGAAATCAATGCCACACACAGATACAGCGGTATGATTTCTGATGAGAAGGGATTGGAATAAAAGATATGCTCTAGATATTTGGAACATTGAGCATTTAGATTTACATATGATAGTTAAAATGGGTGCTGCAATACCTTCCAATAGGGAGAGAAAGCAGGTCTGGGTAATTGTCCCCACTACTTTGGTTTATTTGCATAGAGAAGTACATGAGTAAAGCAAAAGAGTATAATAAAAGTCAACAATTGATTCAAAGTCTTTACCCCAATATTACAACCATATAAAGTTGAGCTGTCTGAATTTTTTTAAAAAAAGACATCTGGATAGGGTGCCTCTGGTTTTAATCTGATAAGTCGGCTGATTCCCTGATAAAGTGATGACTAACATGGCAATGGCAATAAACATTAGTTCCCTTGCCTCTCCTTCTCCCTTTTCAACAGATCGTAACTCCCACAGTTTTTCCCGTACCTACTGGAATTGTAGTACGATTTTAAAATATTTTCATCCATTCATCTCCCATAGATTCCCTGAGACCTTACACGCAAGCACAGGCCTCCCTAACTGTGCACGACAAATGTGCTTCTGAGAAGTTATAAATTGAAAGATACTTTAAATGCACTCAGAAAACTAATTATTTGAAGGCACGCTGTGGTGAATTCTTTTGTAATTCAACTGTTATGTAGGCTTGTGCAACCGTGCATTGGATTTTATTAAAACAGGGCATTCTTAGTGCTAGCACCGATGAGAGGAATAATTCACAGTAGACTCTAAATGTTCAGTGGAAGTAATTGAAGTGCAGAGTATTTAAATAATAAAAGGAAACTTTCACCTTTAAAAGATGTTTAAACACCTGCTTGTATCATAAAGGAGACAAAGTCAAGTTCAGGTTTACATTCAGCCTTCCCAGCTTTGAAAAGATAACTTTCTCAGTGAGTTTATATATAGTCCTCACAAAGCAGGGGCTTGTCCCATGTGACTTTATCTCATCATGTTTTGTAATTTTACCACGGTTTGGAGAAAGTTTTTTAAGAAGACTTCTTTTCACACAGGGCAGAAAAATGAAACCATGCCTCACCTTCTAACATGGTACCTAAAGGAATCTTTTTAAAAATTTGTTGCTCTCATTATTATCACTTCACCCCCGTTAAATTGACAAAATTAATGTTTTGTTGCAATTAGATTTCAAGGCACCTTAAAAAGTAGCAACAAGCACTTTCAGAACTTTGTTTACGAAAGGACCGGAAGCTACTAACTAACTTGCACAATGCTACAATGAAGGATAATGGATTTAGGGAAGATGTTTTTAAAACTCTAATATTACATCCTTTCACATTTATCTTACCAATAGGTTGTAAGAGATAGAAGTGAATTATAATTGCAACCTAAGGGGTCACTTTATTCACAAATTTTTAAATTTAAAATTTCTTTCTAAAGGAGACTATATCCATCCATTCAACAAATAATCATTTAGGGGAGTCTGGGTGGTTCAGTCGGTTAAGCAACTGACTTTGGCTCAGGTCATGATCTCAGGGTCCTGAAATCGAGCCTTGTGTTGAGCTATGTGTTCAGCAGGGAGTCTGCTTGTCCCTCATCTCTCTTTTCCTGTCCCCCTGCTTGTGCTCTCTCTGTCTCTCTCTCAAATAGATAAATAAAAACAAACTTTTTGAAAACCCCCAACAACCATTTATTTCTGCCATGTCATTTGTTAGATACTGTGGATCACACAATGATGAATATGGCATGGTACGTACCTTCAGAGCACATGCATTCAGTCTACTGGTGTATTGGCAGAAAGAAAGCACCTACACGAATAATAACACTTTACCGCTATTAGGGGGTGTAGATAAAGTGCCAGAGAAGGGAAAAATTATCTGCATCTGCAGGAGACAGGAAAGAGTTCTCACATCGGTGGGGTAAACATTCTCTGTGGAGAACATCCTATGGGCAAAGGCTTAAGACACATAAAGCAAGGGTCCTGCAGAGAGTGTAGATGTTTCTGATTCCCTGGTGTACAAACAGGTGGGGGAAGTGGGAGAAAATTCAGATTATACAGGACCTTGAATGGCGAAATGAATAATGTAAACACCTTCCAGTGTGGCGGGAAGTTATAGAAGGTTTTGGCGGGAAGTTATAGAAGGTTTTGAGCCAGAGAGGATCATGGTTACATATATATTTCAAGAAAATGAATCCTACACTGCATATGACATGGATGAAGAGAAAAAAAAAAAAAAGAGAGAGGCTCAGAGGTAAAGAGACAGATAGGAGATGCCACCACCATTTAGGTGTGAGGAAATGAGACCTTGAGTAGGGATAGGCTGGATAAATATCCAAAGAATTAGGTGTTAAGGGGCATAAAGCATGTTACAGGGAAGTTGGAGGGCAAAGCTAAAGACATTTAAACATTCATTTCCACACCTGGGAGAGTGAGAGAGGCACGACATTAATAGAAATGGATAAAACAGGGCTTGAAACAGGCTTGGGAGTGAAATAGTAATCTTACGAATTTGTAATCTTCGGTCACATGCGCTACAGAATGATTGATGTGGGTGTTTCATATTGCTGGAAAAAATAATGATTTTCATAATTTGTCATCCAAGCATTTACATGTTTAAGCAATATTTTTCTTTCTAAAATTATGTGATGATTGCTTTAATTTGCTAATTTGTATTGCTGGAATATGGCAATTCCCAAATATTGGGAACTAATATTATTATTCTTCACAGATACTCATTCCCACTCAATGCCCCAAATCCCTAGCAACTAAACTCTTTAACTAGAGAAAATAATAAAATGAGTATAGATCATATCCTATTTTTTGAAACTCAGTAATCTATGTGATACGGTCCCTGATTTTGGAGTATAGACCAAGAAGAGGCTGGAAGGCAGCCCAAGGTATTTATTTGAGGTCTTAGAGATCACAATCCACGAGACAAAGAGTTGACATGAAAACATATCATGGAAAATAAGCTCCAAATTGCCAGCAGGCAAGTCAGGCTATAAAGACAAAGAACCACATGGTTACAGAGCTTGTTCTGAGAGAATTTTGATTGGTATGGGCAGGGTTTAAACTACCTTATACACTACTGACCATTTAGCTAACAGAGGTTACATTTTCTCTATTTCAGCCCAAAGTGGAAGGATGTGTTCCAGAAGGTAGAGCTGCAATGGACAAGTTGTAGCTTAAAAAAGTGGAGGTTCCTGGTGTTCTAAGAACAGAAAGAGATTTGCAAAGGTCTTAGTTCCTTGATGTCTGCCAGAATCTTCAACATCTTTCTGTAAAGGGACTAATATTAGTTTCTCTGAATTTTTTTTGATGAGTGAAAAATAGAATACAAGATTAAGAGTATTGATTATATATGTAATTTTTGCATATAGATTCATCCATGAATTTGTTGATCATTAATATTGCTGAGTTAAGTCTAAACATTGGGCATAAATTTACATGTCACTTTGCACAAAATAATAAAGATGATAGTAAATATCCATTTACTCAGCAGAAAGCCCAAGGAGCTATTTAAAAAAGTCTGGCTAAGCATATTTAAAAAAAATTAATATTTTTAAATACCCTTATGTATAACCCTAACATAATTAAGTAAATTGGAAGTTTAGGATTATGATTCTTCATTTAGATAGGATAAAATACAATCATTATTGATCATGATAGACTAGCTTTGTCCTTTTCTTTATATTCCTTCTTATTTCCTCTTATTTTCACATTTTTCTACTGTAGAGGCCAAGGGCAGGTTATCACTAAATGTGCCACTTTGGCATATTAATTATTCTAAATAAGAGTTATTTAAGGAACAGAAGGAACAGGACCACTCAGATTCTCCTCTGTCCTCCTGAAAACAGGAAACAAATCTCCCATATGAAAAATACCCTCCCTGTACTAAGAGATAAAAAGACATCCTTATCCCCTGAGATAGGGACTTTAAAGCCAAGAAAGCTGTAGAAACAAAAGTTGTTACTTTTTTCCTACTCTCTTACCTTGGCCCAAATTCTGCTTAGAATTCCTCATGAATTAAAGCTCTGAAATGTCTGTTTCTTTTACCAGTCAATTCCCCACAAACTTCTTGTCTCCTTGTCGAAGAAGCATAAAAACTGTCCACCTTAATCATTTCTTCAGGTCTCAGTTTCATTATTGGGCCTCCATGCACAGAGAAAAGCTTTTTCCATCCTGTTTATCTTTCTCATATAAACTTAATTCTTAGTCCTGCTGGAAGAACTCGAGGGTAGGAAGAATTATCTCTTCCTTTCACCATCTTCCCACCCCCCCCCCACACTTCTTTTGCTGTTGTGAACATGTACTGACTTCAGATGATCAGGTTCTATCACTGGTTCTTTTGCAGGAAACAGATGTAAATTACAAGACTTTCCTAACCTTAGCCCTGATCTATAGACCATGTAGTCCAATTCGATGGGTCTACTTTGAGACATTTCACAAAACTCTCTGAGCCACAGGAGTGACATTTATAGGATCTTCCAAGTACATTTGCTGTCTTAAGACAAGTGTCCCCCTGAGCAGATTAAGGAGGGCACTTGTGATAAGCATCAGGTGTGGCATCAAAGTGTTCAATCACTCTATGGGACACCTGAAACTAATATTGCACTGAACATTAACTAAATGGAATTTAAATAAAAACTTGAAAAAAAGACAGTGCCTCCCACCCAAAGATATACTTTATGATAATTGGGGAAAATAGCCCTATGTGGTACATCTGGCTCTGGAATGTCTTTGTGTGGAGTTCCTGAGAATTCACAGATATTTTACAGCTAACCTCATGGAGAGAATATGGAAACATGATCTCTTACTCACTTTGGGAACCTTGGATTGACACTGCATTAAAATTGACTAAAACAAGCTCTCACTTATTAAGTGCCTAACTTTTTGTAGTAAATACCAAAAACAAAAAACAAAAACAAAAACAAAAAACTGGAATAATGATGTCCACCGCACCCTAAAGCTTAGCAACTACTCTTGTAATGTACAAAATCTGATATGTTCCATAGATAATGTATTTCGTTGCTGAAATGCAGTTGATCTATCTGAACATAATTCAATGAATGTGATACTATTTTTCTACTATTTCAATTATAGTTTAGTACGGAAAGAAAAGTGTGAGACTTAGTCAATTCTGCCATGATTAAAACTTAATTCCATATATTAATAGCCATTGTATTCTATTAAATCTGGTAGAAAAGATTTATACTGCCATTTATTTCCATTCTTACTCATTAGCATAAAAGAGAACATATCAGTATGCTTCTTAAAATACCCTTGGATTATGAATTAAATACAAAATTACAACAAAAAGAAACAGCACAGGAAGATGTTTTTAAACAGTTCATTATAAAATTAACAAAGAGAAAATAATAAGGCAGTGATGGTCTGAGGTTTGATTTTTTTTTTTCTTCCTTGACCTCTTTCTTCTTTCCCTGAAAACGATTCCAAACTCTCACAGTGTGATGTAGTATGTTCTAGAAGTAATATATCACACTACTTAGCTATTACTTAGGCAACAAATAGAAATCATTGCACTTGTTAATTTTTTATTTTTTATAAACATATATTTTTATCCCCAGGGGTACAGGTCTGTGAATCACCAGGTTTACACACTTCACAGCACTCACCCAAGCACATACCCTCCCCAATGTCCATAATCCCACCCCCTTCTCCCAAACCCCCTCCCCCCAGCAACCCTCAGTTTGTTTTGTGAGATTAAGAGTCACTTATGGTTTGTCTCCCTCCCAATCCCATCTTGTTTCATTTATTCTTCTCCTACCCACTTAAGCCCCCATGTTGCATCACCACTTCTTCATATCAGGGAGATCATATGATAGTTGTCTTTCTCTGCTTGACTTATTTCGCTAAGCATGATACGCTAAAAAAAAAGATAATAATACTTCTTGATCATCTAGCATAGTTCCACAAATGGATTTTTATGTATACTGTTTTCATGTATATTATTTAATGCCTAAAATTACAGAGTTCCTTTATTATTTTTCTTTGCTTTATAAGTCAGTAATTCAATTAAAAAGTATCAGAAAATAAAAAAAAAAGAAATCATTGCACTTGGCTTTAGACACATTGAAAAAAATAATGGGGTTATAACTGGCACATATAATTTTTTTATTTAGCTTTTAAATTTTGAAATAATTGTAGATTCCCATGCAGTGTGAGGTGTAATAAACACAGGTCCAATGTACCTTTTACCCAGTTTCCTTCAAAGGTAACATTTTACAACAAGATAGTACACTCTTACAGTCAGGGTGCTGACACTGATTCAATCAAGACAGAATATTTTCATCACTACAAGGACTCCCTCATAGCCTTTTTTTTTTTTCTCCATTTCCCTCTCACCCAGACTCTCTTCTTTATCTCTGGAAGCCACTAGTAATGTGTTTATTTCTATATATAAAAGATTGAGCTTTGGAGAAGTTAAATAACTTACACATATGTATGTTGAATTGGAATTCAGATCAGCCATGACTTGAAAGCTCTTGCTCTTTCTCTTATATCATGACTAGAGAAATATTAAAAATATCACCAATAACTCCCAGCCTTGCTAGATCTTTTTCTACACCATAGGATTAGTGTCCCCAAGTTTCAACCCAAGGACTAGGCAACTCTAGACTACATAGTTTAGAGGCTCATTAAAGAATATTCTAATTTTGCTGTCACAGGGCTAAGGACAGCATAGGAAGGGCAATCCTCCAATGGAGAGATTGAGAACATCACTATTTTGTGAAATAAAGAGGCAAATCTCTCAGTAAAGAGATATAAGCTACTTGGGAGAAAAAAAAAATAAAAACAAAACCAAAAAGACTCCTCTGGGGGGAAAATAACAAAGGGAAGAAATGAGATGTAGGGAACTGGCAAATTCAGTAGGCATACAAGAGATAAAGAACCCTCTAAATGTAATCAGCATTTTGGCAATTATTTTCAACCTTCAGAGATGTGCTCACATCTGAGCACACAGAGCAAAGAAGCCCTGTCTCTCAGGCCAGCTCTGAATGGTCCAATATGCCAGGTAGGCTGAAAGAAGAAAACCCAGTATAGCTTCAACTCTTATTCCCCACAAATATCTACTCAAATATTTTAAGGGCCACCATTTAATAAAATACAGGGAGAGATAAAAACACTACACTTGTCAATGTCACCATATCTATTTCTTCTTCAGTAATACAAGATATTATATCCATTTTTAAAATTTATTTTTATTTTTTATTAACATATAATGCATTATTTGTTTCAGGGATATCGATCTGTGATTTATCAGTCTTACACAGTTCACAGTGCTCCCCACAACACATACCCTCCGTGGTGTCCAACAGGCAGCCACCCCATCCCTCCCACCCTCCTCCCCTCCAGCAACCCTCAGTTTGTTTCCTGAGATTAAGAGTCTCTTATGGTTTGTCTCCTTCTCTAGTTTCATCTTGTTTCATTTTTCCTTCCCTTCCCCTATGATTCTCTGTATTATTTCTCAAATTCCTCATATCACTGAGATCATATGATAATTGTCTTTCTCTGGTTAACTTATTTTGCTTAGCATAATACCCTCTAGTTCCATCCAAGTCTTTGCAAGTGCAAGGTTTCATTTTTGATGGTTGCATAATATTCCATTGTATATATCCATTGTATACATCCAATACAATATTCCACTGTATATATACATCTTCTTTATCCATTCTTCATTTTATTTTAAAATGACATAATTACATAAAACTTTTTGTCTTTTGTGGGAAATATACAGTTTGAATTAAGTGTTACTGCATACCCCCCAAAAAAAAGAAAAAAAAGAAAAGAAAGACTCCAAGAAAAAAAATGATACAAAACAAAAACCTAGAAGTAGAAAGGATTTGATTTTTTCTTAAAAAAAAAAAAAAAATCAGACTGAGCACCTTTTATGAAATCATTGGTTTCCTGCTATCCACCCAGGCTCTTTCTAGCTTCCTACATTGTCACTCTCAGCATGTGGTTTCAAATCACAAGACTGCCTCATAGTTCAAGGTGGCTGCTGGAGATATGGCTATCATACCCACATTGAAGACACCTGGAACGGAGCAGCAAAAGGGGAAAAAAACCCCAAAACAGAAGAAGACAAACAAACATTAAACAAAAAGCATGAACTAAGTCAGCTCCTCTTTTTAAAGGAGACTTTTCAGCAGTTTCGTAGCACCTGCAGAATGACAAATAACCTATGGTATGGATCAAGAGTTAGTCCTTGGTTTACATCTCACTGCAAGATGTACAACATCCACAGTTCAGTCACTGAGGAGAAAGAGGTCTTGGCTATTGAGTGGACAGCTAGCATTTCTGACAATGGGGACATATGTGGTTAACGTTAATAAATGCAAAGTTTCTCATAATTTAGTTATTACCTATTTATTCTTACTCACCACCAGAAATAGCCACATGTACTGTTTGGTTAATACTCGGTTAATGACATGCATATGATGAATATAGTTTAAAAAAAGTACAATTCCACATTTCAAAATTCACTTAGTTTTTGTATGTTCTGATTTGACTTTTTCAACAAAGATAAGACTGGCTTTCCAATTCTAACAATCCACTTTCTGTTAAATGGAACAGCATGAAGTTTCATTTTAGAAGCTCAGAAAAAAAAATATTTAAAAGGCTTTGTGTGTTTGTGGTTCACATTAAGTAAGTGAAGACTATATTTTTCCATTGATTATTGGCATTGTTCAAGCAATTGAATTATAACAGTCTCATCTATCATGTAACATATTCGGGTTTATAGAAGAAGAGGTCAAGTCCAGACAGACAATGGATAAATATAAATTTTAAAATAACCAAAGCACAAAATCAAATCCACAAATAAGAAAAATAACAATCACCTGATTGTTCTGAACCATCTGAATTTAGTTTTTTAGATATTGTACTCTGAATAGACAAAAAATGAAATGACTCCTGGGGTAAGAAAAGAAGCAATAAAATCGAAATCTTAATCAACTGTTGTTGGGCTGGCTTTATTGGAACGTTCAGAAAGTTATTTATTTATTTTCTCCAGGTCTCAAATGTTGCTTTAAAGACCTCATGCAGGATATAATTATATTCAATAATCTCATATTGCTAGAGATTCGAAGCTAATAACAAATATTTTTTATCCTCTTTCTAGATGAAGAATAATATTTTCATTGATTGACAAAAGGGATTCTTCTGAGCATGGATTATGCCTTGAGGCCCTAGAACGATGTCTTTTTAGTGTCTACATACAAACTTTAGTTGAAATCACAGCCCTAATTGACAGAACTTTTAAATTAGAGCGCCCACAGGCCACTTTGCTACATGGTACATGGTCATTTTCTTCTACATTGAATTAATTTTCAATCAGCATTGTTTAAAAAAAATGAGCAAGAGTAGAAACAGGCAACCAATGCTCTAACGTTATTTCAAATCCCGAAGCACAAAGATTAATTAAGAACCAATTAATATGGAGCGTATACGTCAAAAAGAGGATAGAGAAGATAAGATGAGGTCAAGAGAAAAGTCGTTTTTGTTTTCTTCTTTCAAAGCTTAGATATATCACAAATAAGAAATTGAGGAGAAAATAGAACATATTAAATTGCTAAGTCTGTATTCCATTTAAGAAATACAGTAGATTACCTTTGATGTTATTTACTCATAAAATCATCACAGAAGAGAGAGCAACAGAAGCATCCAAGAAACACCTTCTATACTTTCATAGGGAATCAGCATAGTGGAACCCCTGGAGAGAAACTACCCTGGCTCAAATTTGTCTCCACCTATGTGATCTGGGGCAAGTATCATAACTTCTCTGTGCCTGGGTTCTTTACTTGTAAATGTGCTCTTAGTTTTTGTACCCAGAGTCTTTGTGAGAATTGAATGGGATATCCATGTGAAATATTCAGAAAAGAACCTGGAATACAGTAAAACCCAATAAATATTATTCTTGTTAATTAATTCCAAAATACGGACTTAATGAGGACTGTCTAAGGATATTACATTCTGTTGAACCAATTGCCCTGCTTTCAGAAGGGCTAGATTTATTATCATTTTATTAAAAATTTAATTCATTTTAATTAAATTTACCATATCTGAGGTAATGTGAAAAATACATCATCCTCTTGTCACATTTAGGCAAACAAATAAGAAAATGGTCCAGTATTAGTTTGGCAATTTCACTTCTACTGCATTTATTTGTTACAGGCAAGTTTGCAAGCTAAAGTGCAAAACTGGGGAAATCTGTCTCAGATTGTGATATCATGAATGGCATAAAATGGAAAAAAGCACCATTGGTGGCAAAAATAATAGCGAAGCAGTCATCATTTTAAAAGAAGAAAATAAAGGAATTGAGGAGATATCAGATAAAAATGAGATTGAAATGTAAAAGAAAACTGCATTTGGGTATTCAATTTGTGAACAGAAATGGTTAAATCTTTAGACATTAATGGGTGGCAGACATTCTGTCTGATCAGCGGAGATTCCGTCTGTCTTCACAAGAAGAGCACTAGACTGACAACAATTGGGGGATTCGAGTTGTATATGTGGATAAGGCAGCTCTCTGAACCCCATGTTTTGTTTTGTTTTTTTTTAATCTGTAAAGCAAGACTAGTTCACGTCATAATTTCTAGGATTTACTATTTCAACTGGAAAAGAAAAAAAGAATGGAAATGTTGATGCATAATCATATCCTTGCTCCTTCTCCCTTTTTTCTTGAAACTTGTCAGCTTTGAGGATGATCTTCCCGGACATCCGGTTTCTTAAACGGCCCTTCAGGAGCCGCTAGGTTATTTTGCTCACCAAGAGCTTCAGCAATAGTGGTGGTAATGGTGGTGGTAAAATGCGGGGCTGGGAATAGCACCAGGATGCCGAGCATCAAGACACACTCTGTTAACTTACTAGAGAGGGTGGCCCCACTTCTGACCATAGGTAACTCTAGATCCAATCTGAAATCAACCTCACTATTGTCACCTGACAAGCCATCTTCATACATCACTATGTTTATGTGGTATAAAGCCAAGAAGGGCTTTTTCCTTGAGTTCTTTTGGCTTGAGAGTACATTGATGTTTCATTATAAAGCATGTAATTATAGTGTAGCAAAACCACAAGTCCAGCCACATTGGCCTGTGCTTGCCCTTGGTTTATGCATCTTCTCTCTTTTATTCCCGGTACTCAGTGCTATCTAGTTGCCTCTTTATACGTTCCCTTCCTAAATGGTCTCTAGCAAAAATCTTGGAGGGTGGATAAAAGTACATTTAAGTCCTTGTATTTTCCGCTTCCCTTGGTGTTGCTAAATTTAGTCAGCCATTCAACAGATACGTACTGCACATTGTCTTCTTGATACTATTGTTTTTAAAGATTTTATTTATTCATTTGACAGAGAGAGAAATCACGAGTAGGCAGAGGGGCAGGCAGAAAGAGAGGAGGAAGCAGGCTCCCTGCTGAGCAGAGAGCCCGATGCGGGACTCGATTCCAAGACCCTGAGATCATGACCTGAATTGAAGGCAGAGGCTTTACCCACTGAGCCATCCTGGAGCCCTTCTTGATATTATTTAAGTTGTACCAAGGGGTTGATTTTGAGTTGACATGTGGAAGGTGAGTAGGAAGTTGCTAAGTAAAGAGAAGGGGGAAGAGCTCACTGGACTGAGGAAACAGTGCCACATCCCAGTGGTAAGAAGCTGCAAGGCAGCTTTGAGGAAAGGAAAATTAGATACAGAGGTGGGAGGACCTAGGGTGAGAGGAAAGGTGACAGACCATGAACGAGAGTCAGGAGACAGAGACCAGAAGGTCATGTGGAGGAGGTTGGTCCTTATTCTAAGATTAATACAAAATCACTAAAACATTTTAAGCAGAGGAGTGATATGAACAGAATTGGGTTTTTCAAAAGTCTCTGTCTGGCTGTGAAGAACAAAATGAATGGCAAGTGAGGACAGGATGGGCGGGGGTGGTTGCAGGGTTGATGTGGGGTTGCAGTTGTTCAGGACAGAAATCAAGCTAGTTTGGTATAGAGTTTGGTTATAATATTGCAGCAAACAATGTATATTATTGAGGTGTATTTAGATGGTTAAATCTGTAGTGCTAGATGGAGTTGATACAAACATCAAAAAATTTTTAAAGATTTTTATCTATTTATTGGCATGAGAGAGAGATAGTGAGCAAGAGAGCAGGAGCAGGGAGGAGAGGGAGAAGCGGCCTCCGTGCTGACCAGGGAGCCCAATGCAGGACTCGGTCCCAGGACCCTGGGATCATGACCTGAGCTGAAGGCAGGCACTTAACTGACTGAGCCACCCAGGTACCCCAATAAGCATCAAATTTAATTTCTCCATATTTGATAAATCTCAGTCATCATTGAGAAGGGGTATAGTCCCCTTAGTTTGTTTTAACTTGTTTATCTGTTTTGTTGGGAGGAATTTCTGGATGCTCCAAAGCATTTCACTGAGGGAAGAGGGACTCCTGACACTGTCTGTGTGCGAGTCATACATTTTGTGATGCAGGTAGAAGCACTAAGGAGCAGTTCTTCTGACAGTGGAACCACTTCCCTAGTGACTGATGTGGCACAGGTGATGGGGTTGCCCTACAGACCCAGGGAGGTGGGAAACTGAGGAAGAGGTAAAATGCCAAGAAAGTGAGAAAAGGAATTTGGAAGTTTTCTAGTGAAATCAAAGGGATTAGACCATTCGCCAAAATAAAATTATCAATTCTTCCTATTATTGTATTTAAGACATACTAGATTTTTTTAAGAATCTTGAAGTCTTGGGGCACCTTGGTATCTCAGTCATTCAGCGTATGCCTTCGGCTCAGGTCACGATCCCAGATGGAACTCCACATCTGGCTCTCGGCTCAGTCGGGAGTCTGCTTGTCCCTCTCCCACTCCCGCTGCTTATGTTCCCTCTCTGGCTGTGTCTCTCTCTGTCAACTAAATACATAAAGTCTTTTTTTTTTTTTTTTAAGATTTTATTTATTTGACAGACAGAGATCACAAGTAGGCAGAGAGGCAGGCAGAAAGAGGGGAGGAAGCAGGCTCCTCTTGGAGCAGAGAGCCCGATGTGGGGCTTGATCCCAGGACACCGAGATCTTGAGCTGAGCCGAAGGCAGAGGCTTTAACCCACTGAGCCAACCAGGCACCCCCAATAAATAAAATCTTAAAAAAAAAAAAAAAGAATCTGGAAGTTTTCCTGAGAGTGATCATGACATGAGTTTTTTTACAACCAATTTGGCAACTTAATTTGCATTTAATAACTATTTCATCGCGGTGTACCATAAAATTGGATTGCAAAGGTTATTTTCTATAGAGACAACACTCAAAGGTATATTTAGTTCAGCTTTTTATTATATTTTATTTTGTATTTGTGTCATTAATATTGGTGATGTTACTTTTCTGACAGGTCAATACCTAATTATTTTCTTTGTGTTGACTCTCAGAATCTAGGCTCTCACAAACGAATGTGAACATTTTGTTACTTTTTAGATAAAGGTGAGTTTAAATAATGTTGAAGTGTGTGTGTGTGTGTGTGTGTGTGATATGATAGATGAAAATTGTTTTCCTGAGTTTGCATGAGGAATAACTAGGGCATAAGATTTGAGGCTGTGATAAGATACATTTCTTCCTATATACTTGTGCACTGTGGACAATGGTAAACATATAAACTTAACAAATGAATTATATTCTAAGTTCTTATCACATTCTAAGTGTGTTTATCACAGAAAATGAGAGCCAGATGCCCAGAGTATCTCTTAAATTTGGGAAAGTGTATAATCACTTGACAAAAATTCTAGCAGATTCCTATGACTGACTTCGAATTAGTTTCAGTATAATAGAATTTAAGTTTGTACAAATTTTAAAAAGTTACAAACTTTTGTTCCTTATAGTTCTTATATATCTATAAAATCATAAACACTATAAATAATAAAAATCATAAAACTCTAAATCAAATTTATATAATACTATGAAGCGATAGTACTTGAATTGCTAAGATTTATTCAGTATGGAAGATAATGCCATTCTGCTGAGACTAAATCACATTTTTCAATGTGAACATGGAATTGGGTGATGGTACAGAAGTTCTTTCAAGTTTGACATACTTGTGTTTGCTAGTGGTGAATCGATTCTCTCTCCCTTTGGTCTGCTGGAACAACTATGGGACCTAAATATTTGTTCTGTGTTGCCATGTCCTTTAGCCATCACTTGGGCTTAAGTTCCATATTAAGTGCACCTCTGTTCTTATCTTTCTAAATGTGACAATGAAGGTGAACATATGTATTGTCGATGAGCTTTTCAATGCAGAAAAAAATGAAAATCAAATGAGTGTGGTGAATTCAAAGTCAAGTGAAGAAAATGTTTTAAGGGGTTGGGAGCAATTAAATGTACCATCTACTATGATAAATCCTGAAAATCCATTGGTTTCAGAATGTGGAAATTAGCACTGAATTTGAGCCATTTGGGTAGAGTAGAGAAGGAAGTGATAAAACTTAAGTGTAGTGACTGAGCTAGAGAATGGGAAGAGACAATTTAGGGACAGAAAATGCAGACATCTTTTCTGAGGATTTTGCAGCAAAGTGATCAGAGAAGAGTTGGCTGTTGAAGAGAGAATAGGGAGAACAGAAGATGGGAATAATGGCATGTTTGTAGGTTTAGTGGAGAGGAAAATAATTCAGTAGAGAGGGAAAAGTGGTTGGTGCAGGAAAGAGAGGGTCAAATTACTAGAACAATGACTTTGAGTGGGCCTAAGGGGAGGGTATCTAGACTACAAATGGAGGCATTGGTTCGAAGTGATTAATTGATAGTTCACCCATGGTACCAGAAGGAAAAGCAGAGGATACGCCAACGTAAGCTAGTTTGTGAGTAGATGTGGATGTTCTCCTCTGAGCGATTTAATTTCTTTTTTTTTTTTTAATATTTTATTTATTAATTTGACAGAGATCACAAGTAGGCAGAAAGGCAGGCAGAGAGAGGGGGGAAGCAGGCTCCCTGCTGAGCAGAAAGCCTGATGCGGGGCTCAATCCCAGGACCCTGAGATATTAAGGCAGAGGCTTTAACCCACTGAGCCACCCAGGTGCCCCTGAGTGATTTAATTTCTAAGTGAAAATCTCAAACGTCATCATCCGTTAGCAGTGAGGATGGAGGAGGTGCTGTGAGAGGGTTGAGGATCAAAGGGAAGTTAGAAAAGAGTTGTCTAGGGGAACTTGAGAATGAATGGACAAGGATGGGGGGTTTGGTTTCAGAGCTAGATGACATTAAAGACACAACTGAGTTTTGTAGCTGTCCATTTAATGCAGGGGTTGGTAAAGTTCTTCCTTCTTTCTTTCTTTCTTTCTTTCTTTCTTTTTAAGATTTTATTTATTTATTTGACAGACAGAGATCACAAGTAAGCAAAGAGGCAGGTAGAGACGGGGGGGTTGGGGGGAAGCAGGCTCCCCGCTGAGCAGAGAGCCCGATTCGGGGCTCCATCCCAGGACCCTGAGATCATGACCTGAGCTGAAGGCAGAGGCTTAACCCACTGAGCCACCCAGGAGCCCCAACTTTTTCTATAAAGAGCCACACAGGAGACATTTAGGCTTTGTAGTCCCTACAGCCTGTGTTGTAACTACTGAGCTCTGCTGTTGCAGTCTGAAAGTCAGCAGAGGCAAGAGGTAAACCAGGGCTGCCATGCACCATCCATAAGCTGTGGCAGAGAGAGATCTTTCTTTGGGACCCAACTTAGATGTCAGTACCTTATTAAATTGTTGCAGACTGTGGCTGTGTTTACTGTTCAATTAATTTTTCTCTTTTCTCTAACTACAGGATTGTGGTGGATGTAGTACATGCCAAAACCTGTTGAATAATATTTGACATGTTCTATTCTTTCCCTAATTAAAATTTGAAATCCACAAAATTTCTTCCAGTTTATTTATCTACCCCAAAGCCAACACAGTATACCAACCCATACCTACCAGGACAAAGGAAGGCATTAGGTGTTTGTGAGATTAACCTCACATTGGTTTTGAATTTATTCTATTGTTGTTTTTTCCTGAATTGACTTTTATTTTAATCATTTATTGCCCAACTGGCTCTATCATCATTTGCCTGGACATATATATGTGCTTCATGTCTTGATGGTATGGTTCACAGTCTTTAAGAACATAGGGTTTGGAGCCAGAATATCTCCTGACATTGGGAAAGTTGCTAAACATGCTGTTCTCATTTGTATAGTGGGGATAAAATGGTATCTACTTTGTAGGGTTGCTGTGTAAATTAAATGAATTAATCCACATAAGACACTTAGAGCAATATCTTAACAATGTTAGAGTGAATTTTCATTATTAACTCATATTCCAGGCTTCCACTTTCCTGTCCAAAGTCCACCCTTTACAAAGCATCTGGAATGACCTTTAGCAAACAAAAATTGGATCACATGATTCCTCTGCTTGAAAACCACTGATTATTTAATCACGCTGAGAATAAAAATCCACTTTCTTTTTCATGGACTATAATCCTTATATGATCTGCCCCTTTGTCATTCTCTATACTGTGCCCCTCTGATTCCCATAAGCTTTACAGATATGGTTTTCTTCCTCTCCTTGAATGTGCTAAGCCTTCCTTCTAGCTAGGCTCCCTTTGTCTGGAATAGTTTCTTCCTAGAGCTAAGCCTATCACTTCTTCTCATTATTCAGATCTTGGTCCAGAAAGGGGTTTCCAGAGAGATCTCTCCTGAGCACTCTTTGCAAAGGAGCTCAACTTACTGTCATTGCTCTCGATCACATCTTCCTGGTTTATGGCCTTTATGCCATTTATTCATCTATCAGTCATATTTATTTGTATTTATTTGCTTCCTTTATTTTTGTCTTTCTTTCAACTGGATATAAATTCCAAGAAAGTAACATTTATATTATATACCTATATTTTTCATAGCTGAATATCTGATGCCTAGAACAGCAGATCTCAAAAATTATTATAGGATTAATAAGTGACAGGGATAAATGCATATATTATCTTGCTCTTCTAATTTAAAAACTGAGTTGATCAGCATGGCCTATTTTGATAAATAGCATCATTGTCCATCTATTGCAGAAGCCAAAAATCTTTGTGTCATTCCCAACTTCCCCTTTTCCTTCATCATCCAAATAATCAACTCTTATGTTCTGTCCACACTGATCCTAAAACAGCTCATGAATCCTCTACTTCTTTCTTTTTTTTTTTTAATATTTTATTGATTTGACAGAGAGAAATCACAACTAGGCAGAGAGGCAGGAGGAAGCAGGCTCCCTGCGGAGCAGAGAGCCCGATGTGGGGCTCAATCCCAGGACCCTGGGGTCATGACCTGAGCTGAAGGTAGAGGCCCTAACCCACTGAACCACCCGGTCACCCCTCCTTTACTTCTTTCTATCTAAAAATTATTTTGTTTGGGTTTCTGGTTGTCTCCTACCTTGCTCAGGTTTGATCTGTTCACTTCACGACAACCAGAATAAACTTGCCAAATCACGATTCTGACTGTGTCCCTTCATTGCTTAAAGCCCTTTAATATTAAAAGAGTTCTGTGGTGTCGCAGAATTATTAATACCCGCAACCCACCCTGTATCATTCATACCCACCTGAGTTGCTTGAAGTTGGGGACAGTTTCTGGCAAGCCATTAACTTCTAATGACTTTCCATATCAGGTGTATGATCTGTATCTCTCTATTTCTATGTGAGTGCTTTCTCTGGTACCATTTCACTTGCTCAAAGCTCAGCAAGTCCTCCAGAGCATCCCTCAGACAATGGGTGGTGGCATCAGTGGATAAATGTCCCAGCCATCCTGGCTTCCACAGTGTCCAGTGAGATGATTCTCAGATCATTAGAGGCTAAACCACTCAAAGTGGTATACCATGCAGGATTGAGGCCCATTGCCCACAGCCATACCTAACTCATTAACAGACATTTTTCTGGATTTTCTTTCTTTATGTCTTCCTGATTGTGCATCCTGAAAGCAACCTCTAGATGTACCTCTACCTGTATCCAAGACCTCATCTCAGAGTCCATTCTTTGGGGAAAGCAACCTCTAGATGTACCTCTACCTGTATCCAAGACCTCATCTCAGAGTCCATTCTTTGGGGAAAGCAACCTCTAGATGTACCTCTACCTGTATCCAAGACCTCATCTCCAAAGAGTCCATTCTTAGGGGAGAAAGTCCATGAAATATTGCTGGTAATATGCCCTTTGATCAGCCTTGACTTTCTTCTACAGGCTGTTTTCCCTAGTTAACAACCACTGTTTGCCCACAGAAATCTTGTTTTTTGGCCATACTAATTCCTTAAGTATACAATGCTTATTCTAACTTTATGTGCTTTTGCTTCCTTTTGCCTACACCTTAAATGTTACCTTCATTTCCCAGTGGCTAACCAAGTGCCTTGTTCAAGCAAGAGTCCAATGAATAATCAAATAACTAGAGTCTAAAATTTATTCCTGCTCATGTACTTCCACAGAGGAGTAAAATTATTTGTATATTTTTACATAATATGTTATGGGACTATTGCTAAAATCTGAGAAGATATAAAAGCAAAATAGTAGCAAACAGTAATTTTAAAAATTCCAGATACATATTTTTCTTTTTTTTAATCAGCTTTAAATTAACCAGGTGCAAACTATCAACTATTTTCATTTGGAAATAATGGAACATCCAGCTCTTCAGAGAATACATCTGTTTGAATAACATAGGTTTTTAATAAGCCAATACTAACTGTAATTTTTCTTTTTCTAACAAGTCAAGTTCTTTTTGTGGTAGATTATCACATTACTATTCTTAATAATGGTCCTTTTGTCAAAAATATTCCCTGAAAGTAGCATTTGCTTGGTTTTAAATAAATGTTTAAGTTGTAGCAGCAAAGTGCTGATAGAATTAAACTCAGTATGCTTTTATTTTATTATAATACTCTTAGCAAGAGATGTATCTGATCTGAGCATATAATTAGAGCATTTGAAGTAATCCATGCTTTAACATGATTTGAGATGATAAATACCAGTTACAACAAACATGTTACTGCTCCTTTTACTGTTACTCCTTTTCTCTTTCTCACAACTAATCACTCACTAATAACATGGGTGTCTTTTTTCAACAATGCTTTAATTTTGATAAGATTAGCAAAAATCCAGAGTTTCTGAAAACCAGTAATATCTATTGATTTGATGAGATTTGGAAAAACAGATGGTTTGCTTGCTCTCAGGTAAAAATCCACTAACAATATTACTTATACAGTAAGTACACATATTTTGTATTATATATTTTATATAACTATAACATATGAATAATATATAAATTATATATATATGTGTATGTGTGTGTGTGTGTGTGTGTATGTAAGTTTTAATTTTTTCATTCAATTTAGGTCTGAATAATTCCCACTTATTGTTCAGAACTCAATGAAACATTCTATGGTGTCCTGCTCTAGAATACTTGTGTTTCCATGCACTATGAATTTCTTTCTCACAGTCTATTTTAGATACTGGTAATTTTGCCTTTTTAAAAAAGATTTAATTCATTTATTTGAGAGAGAGAGAGCAGAAACAAGGGGAGAGGTAGGGGGAGAGGCAGAGGGAGACAGAGAAGCAGATTCCCTGATGAGCAGAGAACTCAGCACGGGGTTTGATCCCAGGACCCTGAGATCAAGATCTGAGCCAAAGGCAGGCACTCAGCCCACTGAGCCATCCAGGTGCCCCTGTAATTACGTCTTGAATGAATCTCTTCTCCACTAGAGCTACAAACTAAGTGAGGATCCAAGCCACATCTGTGTTTTGCATCACTCTATCCCTAGTTCTTAGCATAGAACCTGATGCATGGTAAGTACTAAAAAAATGTTTGAAACTTCCTCCAGGATGCACCTATTCTTATTTTTCCAGCATACTTAGAATTTCAGTTAATAACTTCATTCATCCATACATTCAAGCATTTAACTTTACTTAAACATCTATTTATTCTGCAAACTTTCATTAAGCTCCCAGTGTATGCTAATGGATTAGGCTATGTACTAATACCTTAGAAATAAAAGACAAAATCTTTTTTCTTTTTTCCAGAGACAGAGGCGAGTGGGGGGCATAAGGGGCATTGTAGGGAGGGACAGTGGGAGAGGAGAGAGAGAATCCCAAGCAAACTCCCTGCTGAGCCCAGAGACTGCCCTGGAGATTGATCTCAAAACCCCCAGATCATGAACAAGCCTAAACCAAGAACTGGCTGCTTAGCTGACTGAGCCACCCAGGTACCAAAAAATCTCTTTTTTAAAAAAGGAGGGAAATAGGTAAATGTTAATTAAAATACAGTAAAATAAGGAAGGAAGCCAAAACAAACTAAGCACAAAAACAAAAACCTGTTCCTAACTTCTTTTTCTCTTCTGATTCTACTATACAGATTCAATGTCATTTTTGTTTTCAGTGTGGGTTTTGGTTTAAAGTAAACAACAGTGACTAACTGCTACACACAGTTTAAATAGGAAAAAGAAGGAATACTTTGCTGAGACATTTCAGAAATATTGAGAAGAATGGCGACATAGTCTAGCTTATTTTTATGGACAGGGGTCTCCAAAGTGGATTTACCTTGTCAAAATGTGCTGGAGGAGACACATCCCCTGAGAAGTTGTTAAAAATGCAAATATTAGGCCCTTCTCCAGACCTACTGAGTCACAGATTCCAGGGGAGGGGCCTAGAACTGTGTCTTAACAAGTCCTCCCAGAGGGGCGCCTGGGTGGCTCAGTGGGTTAAAGCCTTTGCCTTCAGCTCAGGCCCTGGTCCCAGGGTTCTGGGGTCAAGTCCTACATTGGGCTCTCTGCTCAGCGGGGAGCCTGCTTCCTCCTCTCTCTCTGCCTGCCTCTCTGACTACTTGTAATCTCTGTCTGTCAAATAAATAAATAAAATCTTAAAAAAAAATTAAAAAAACAAGTTCTCCCAGAGATTCTCCCATACACTAAAACATTGGAGAACAACTGGTCTAGATGTTGCTCCCCAATACAGATTTCCTCCACTGGGCCCATACTAGCAAATCTGGAGTAAATTAAGTAGCTGATACTTTCAGCATATAATAGTATGACAGGGTTAAGGTAGTGACATGAATGTGAACCCATTTAAGATTTTGTCAATTTTTACTTTGTCAATTTCAAGGTTCTCCACTATAACTCTAACCCATAACACTCTGTGAATATGTAGCTATAATCAAGATGGGAGTAAACGAATCTGTATACATTAGCACTGATTTGTTACTTCCCGAAATATCCAGCAGACACACCCAGTGGTAGACACACACAGTATTTTTGTTCTTTAATATATAGAGTTTTTTAAAAATGTATTTTTGAGTTAGCTTTAATGTTTTAATAATTGTTTGCTTTGTAATGGGTGGCCTAGAAAATTTTAGTTTTACCACTCTGGAAATTCTGACTTTTCCTTTATTGCTCAATTGTGGTTTTTTAAAGAGGAAAGGCTTGCTCTTTTCCAGCTCAAAGCAAATAAAGTTATGGTATTGTTTTATTTTGTGTACCTCCTCAAAAAATACATTTGATAACAGTTAAATGGTTTCTGAAAATTCGAATACTGAAAGTATAGGAAGGCTTTCAGTGAAAAACACGTTACGTTGTCCTTATGTGAGCTATTTTGTATTTATTAGGATATTATTTGAGGTTGAAAAAATTAATATTAATTCCCTCTAGAGAACACAAATATTTCCATAAAGATCATTGGAATATCTGAGGAAATTCCAGAGAATATCAACCTGTGAATCAATCAATCCATAAATGTTTCTGCCAAGATGCAAGATACAGCTCTGGATTCTGGGGTAGAACTGAGGTAGTACTTAAATTGAATGGATAAATATATATGAAAAGCCAAGTAAGAGCCCAGGACCTGATGGATTCCTTGGAGAATTCTATCAAACATTTGAAGAAGAAATAATACCTATTCATACCTATTCTCCTGTAGCTGTTTTTTTTTTTTTTTTTTAAATAGAAACAGAAGGAAAAGTTCCAGAATCTTTTTATGAAGCCAGCATTACCCTGATCCCCAAACCAGGCAAAGAACCTACCAAAAAGGAGAATTTCAGACCAATATCCCTGATGAATATGGATGTCAAGATTCTCAACAAGATCCTATCTAATAGGACCCAACAGTACATTAAGAAGATTTTCCACCATGACCAGGTGGGATTTATCCATGGGATGCAAGGTGGTTCAAAATTTGTAACCAGTGTGATAGAACAAATCAGTAAGAGAAGAGAGAAGAACCACATGGTCCTCTCAATCAATGCAGAAAAAGCATTTGACAAGATACAACACCTGTTCCTGATTAAAATCCTTCAAAGTATAGGGATAGAGGGAACATTCCTCGACTTCATAAAATCTATCTATGAAAAACCCACAGCAAATATCATCCTCAATGGGAAAAAGCTGACAGCCTTCCCTCTGAGATCAGGAACACGACAAAGATATCCACTCTTGCCACTCTTGTTAAACATAGTACTAGAAGTCCTAGCAACAACAGTCACACAACAAAAAGAAATAAATGTATTCCAATTAGCAAAGAAGTCAAACTCTCTTCACAGATGACATGATACTTTCTATGGAAAACCCAAAGACTTCACCCCTGAATTACTAGAACTCATACAGCAATTCATTAATGTGGCAGGATACAAAATCAATGTACAGTAATCAGTTGCTTTCTTATACACTAACAATGAAAATACAGAAAGGGAAATTAGAGAATCAATCCCATTTACTACAGCACCAAGAACCATAAGATACCTGGGAATAAACCTAACCGAAGAGGTAAAGAATTTATCTGTACTTGAGGAACTACAGAACACTTATGAAAGAAATTGAAGAAAACACAAAAAGATGTAAGAACATCCCATGCTCATGGATCTGAAGAATAAACATTGTAAAAATGTCTGTACTGCCTAGAGCCATCTATATTTTCAATGCCATCCCGATCAAAATTCCACTAGCATCTTTCAAAGTGCTGGAACAAACAATCCTAAAATTTATATAGAACCAGAAGAGACCCTGAATTGTTAAGGAAATATTTAAAAAGAAAAACAAAACTGGGGGCATCACATTGCCTGATTTCAAACTTTACTACAAAACTGTGATTACCAAGACAGCATGATACTGGTACAAAAACAGACACACAGACTAGTGGAACAGAGTAGAGAGCCCAGATATGGGCCCTCAACTCAAAGTTAAAATAATCTTTGATAAAGCAGGAAAAAATATACAGTGGAAAAGGGACAGTCTCTTCAATAAATGGTGCTGGGAAAATTGGACAGCTATGTATAGAAGAATGAAACTTGACCATTATTTTACACCGTACACAAAGATAAACTCAAAATGGATAAAAGACCTTAACATGAGGCAGGAATCTATCAAAATCCTACAGGAGAACATAGGCAGTAACCTCTTCGACATCAGCCACAGCAATTTCTTTCAAAACATGTCCCCAAAGGCAAAGGAAACAAAAGCAAAAATGAACTTTTGGGTATTCATCAAGATCAAAAGCTTCTGCACAGCAAAGGAAATAGTCAACAAACAAAGAGGCAACCCACGGAATGGGAGAAAATATTCACAGGTGACACTACAGTCAAAGGGCTGATATCCAAGATCTATAAAGAACCCCTCAAACTCAACACACACAAAACAGATGATTACATCAAAAAATGGGCAGAAGACATGAACAGACACTTCTCCAAAGAAAACATACAAATGGCTAACAGACACATGAAAAAATGGTCATCATCACTAGCCATCAGGGAGACTCAAATCAAAACCACATTGAGATACCACCTTACACCAGTTAGAATGGCCAAAATTAACAAGACAGTAAACAACAAGTGTTGGAGAGGATGTGGACAAAGGGGGACCCTCTTACACTATAGGTGGGAATGGAAGTTGGCACAGCCACTTTGGAAAAGAGTGTGGAGGTTCCTTAAGAAATAAAAAACAGAGCTACCTTATGACCCTGCAATTTCACTAGTGGATATTTACCCCAAAGATACAGATGTAGTGAAAAGAAGGGCCACATGTACCCCAATGTTTATAGCAGCAATGTCCACAGTTGCCAAACTGTGGAAAGAACCAAAATGCCCTTCAACGGATGAATGGATAAAGAAGAAATGACCCAGGGGCTCCTGGGTGGCTCAGTGGTTTAAAGCCCCTGCCTTCAGCTCAGGTCATGATCCCAGGGTTCTGGGATCAAGCCCTGCATCAGGTTCTCTGCTCAGCGGGGAGCCTGCTTCCTCCTCTCTTTCTACCTGCCTCTCTGCCTACTTGTGATCTCTGTCTGTCAAATAAATAAATAAAATCTTTAAAAAAAAAAGAAAAAGAAGATATAGTCCATACATACAACGGAGTATTACGCCTCTGTTAGAAAGGATGAATACCCAACCCTTTGTATCAAGATGGACAGGACTGAAGGAGATTATACTGAATGAAATAAGTCAAGCAGAGAGAGTCAATTATCATATGGTTTCACTTACTTGTGAAGCATAAGGAATAACATGGAGGACATTGGGAGATGGAGAGGAGAAATGAGTTGGGGGAAATCAGAAGGGGAGACAAACCACGAGAGACTGTGGACTCTGAGAAACAAACTGGAGGTTTTGGAGGAAAGAGGGGTGGGGGGATGGGTGAGCCTGGTGGTGGGTATTAAGTAGGGCACATATTGCATGGATCACTGGGTGTGGTGCATAAACAATGGATTTTGGAACACATGCACAGAAAAATTAAATTAAATAAAATTAAAAAACCACAAAATCTACTATACCATTAGTGTGTTTCCAAATACCTACCTAAGTACAAACAAATCAACTATGTGATAACAATAAGATTGTTTGACCTCTTCATTTCACTGACTAGTTTTTGTAAAATTTCTCCTAAATAAAGAAAAGCTAAATTATTATATTGATTTAATGACCACTTGGTTTTGTGTAGCTTATTTACTTTATACTCTTTCAGTCTATAATGCAGAGAGGGAAAGAATTGTTATCTTCATTTCTAAAGTAGTAAAACTAAGGCTGAGATTTGCAAACATCAAGTGCCTTACCCAAGGTCATGAATCCCTACGCAAGTGACAAAGCCACGATGAAGACTAGCTATTTGGCCTCCTATTATGGAACTTGTTCTATGACTTCATGTTGCCTTCTATAAAAAACAAACAAAACAACAGCAGTGACCACTATGAGATGGTGCATGATTGGATTTGAGAGTGAATAATACAGTCATATCTGCAAAATGATGTTGGTAGCAGTGCAGATTGTGAACTCTCTCTAATGAAGGAGAAAATGATGCATCTAGTTTTGGGCCAACTGACCTAAGAGTAAATACAGAGCCCAGTTTTGGGGAAATGGATGTAGGCAGGCCTACAATGGATCAATAGTCTGCAAAGAATGAATGCACCCTTAGACTTTGGTGGCTATCCCATCATTACCTAGTCCTGGCCATTTATTTGCAGGGACTCTTGTTAACTGCCAAGGTCTGGTATGGTTCAACCTTGAGGGACACATTAATGCTAACAAAGTGTGGTCAGTTCCAGACAGCTTTGTTTTCTACAATTAAAACAATAAGGCAATGATTCTCCGTCAGAATCTCTTAGGTCTGTTGTCCCTGGATGTTATTTGGTGGTTCTGATTATTTTTAAAATCAGGACTATGACTTTTCTTCCCTGCATGAAGTCAAACCATGTGGTTTGGGTCTCTGCACAGTGAGAAGTAGTGTCGTTGGTGAACATAAAAACAATTGGTCTCAATTAGCATTAAAATTGGACTCTGAAAGGCGTAGATGACTAATGCTCAGGACTCCTGAAAGATTGGTGCGAGCCCTTTTTTCTTTCTTTGGAACACCAGGCATTAGACAGTAGATGGCAGTGTGAGATGGGGAATTTCAGTGTCGGCGGTGATTTGCTTGAAACTAGCCCAGTAAAAATGGCTTTTTGACTTGCGAGCATTTATTAAATGAACCTTCCGTCAGAGTTTTGTCTGGCAGCCAGGAACCCACCCTGGAAGGTGCTGGCAAACCACAGGTGCGGCTGTGTAACTGCTTTGTTTGAACTGGGTCCCTTGCCCTGCTGGGAAGGAAGGTGGGCAGCCTTTGTGCACAATTCATTGTCACAGAGCCAGGTAAACCGCCACTCAACGGTCCTGGCACTCCTGTGCCCCTGGGAGAAGTATGCGCCTCCCCTCATCATCTTTCGGGGAAATTCATTGTATTTAAATGTCGAGGTAACAGCTTTGATATATATAAAAGGTTAATGGTGCTTCAGGTTTTTACATAAGTTTTTCTCCTTCCTTTTGTCCCAAACCTCTTAAAAATCAGAGGCAGGGAGTGAGGGGATTTCCAAACCCCAAAGCAAACTATGACATGAGAGAATTTCTCAGTCCAGCTGAAAAGATACGAATCCCCATGGCTTACCAAATGATGGATTCCATTTAGAATTTGTAAAAAATCCTGGAAAACAGGAAAGGGTTGAAGCTGAGTTGGGCTTCTTTTCTTTTACAGACTCTTAGCAGAATTTGGTGTCTATAATTAGTTACCTAAAGTTGTATCCCTTTAGAACACTTTATAATAAGAAATTGTATTTTAAGCAGGGAAGAAATAGCTAAAAACATTTGATTTACTCAACATTTTACTTAATAGAAAAGAGGTCAATAATTCTGTGAGGATCCTTGTTCTATATGCAGTAATTAAAGGATTAAAATAAAGCACATTATCAGAGTATCATAAAATTGTAATTTTTTTCTGCTTCATGGACCTATGTAAATCTATACCTCTTTAATTTTAGGTGTAATTTCTAACTGGTTACATTTTAGCTCTTGTGTGGTATAATATTCATTACTTAACTTCAGTAAGCTCTACTTTTTTCAACTATAAAATGGAAGTACTCATTTGTGTAGCAGGCACTAACCTTTATAATAAACCTTCTATAATAAATATTAGCCATTGTTGTTTTATAGACAATTAATGAATATAGGCATATTTTCAAACAATTTTTTTTTCTCATTTCTCCAAGTAACTAAAAATTTTAGTGAGTACTACTAGTAAAACTCCTAAACAAACAAAATTCGGTAGGTAAATCTGCTTAAAATAGAGTACACACTAAATAAAGTGCAGGAAACTTTGGGATCATCTATACAAACAGTAATTTTAATCAACGTGCTTAAAAGGAGAAAGATAAGATGTTACATATGCCTTCATATTTGTATGTGTGCATGTGTGAGAGACAGAGAGATAGAGGAAGAGAGAAAGGATGTGTGTGTGTGTGTGATTTTATTTGAGAGAGAGAGCTCCATTTATGCACACAACAAGGGGGGAGGGGCAGAAGGAGAGGGAGAAGCAGACTCCCCACAGAGCAGAGAGCTCAAGTCAGGCTTGATCTCAGGACCCCTGGATCATGACCTGAGCCAAAGGCAGATGCTTAACCAATGGAGCCACCCAGGCGCCCCTGTGTTATATACTTTAATTCATTACTTAACCAATGCCTTGGTTAACCTGTGGCAAGGTATGTTTTCAGAAAGTGGAAATAAAGGTATGAGAATATAAAGTATTTGTCTGAAGTCACAGAGACCTCTTCCTTTTAATAGGCAGAACTTCTTTTAATTATGTGAAAATGGGGAACAGAACTTGAAGGACAAGTGTTTGGACATGAAAATGGTGGTCACCTATGTGAAACTGAAAATTCACATTGAGAGAAATGTTCAGTGAACAAACTTATGTTTATCAAGAGGAAAAGAAAGTTCAGAGGAGTTGACCAATGAGTTGTGTGTAAGCATCAAGAAGTTCTTTGCCAACTTCACCACTTCTTACATTTTTGTATTTTCAATTTTTTTTTTTTTCATTTTGTTTGGTTTTGTTTAGATTAACCTTTCCAAGTCTACATATCTGAGTTCTTCTCCTAGCTCTGCCATTTCCAGGGTCTGGAATCTTGGGCAAGTTGCTAAATGGGTCTGTCTTCACCTGTAAACCTATGGAATAATAACAATTCAAGTTCTTGTGAGATGAAATGAGGAAATACACAGAACTCTTGCAGCTCTGTGTCAGGATCTAGTAAATCTTCATTTAATGAAAGGCTGAGAAAAAGACCATTCGATTTGACAGTTACAGAATGAGAAAACTATAGAATAGAGTCATGGCTGAAAGAAACTTAGGATAAATCAAAGCTCCTTATTTTCCAGATAAGTAAAATAATGGCTAGAAAGATTTAATAAAGGCTTTGAAGATAATTTAGTATTTTGAACTAAATTGGAAAAGATCAAGAATTTTTCAGGAGGAGGAATTGGGGAGGAGTGTTCTAGGGAGAGGGACCAGCAAGGGTAGAGAGACATGCAAACAGACATGGGCTACTGGAAAAATTAGGCAGAGATTAGGAAACAAAAGTAGAAAGTGGAGATTTAAATCTGGGGTAAAAGAATTATAGCCAGATCATGAAGGACTTTACAAATTATTCTAGATATTCATGACTAGAAGATTTAGTGTCATTTATCTTCTCTCAATTCTAGGAAGGAGGAGATGCAAATGATCTCAAGTTTATGACTGATCAACTGATTAAAAAATATCCAACTAAATATGGACCTTCTGATTTCTGAATCTGTGCACTTAAACTACATTGCAAACAATCCTCGGTTTATTTGAACCAATGTTCCAATAAGTCAAATCATAAATAAGAGTTAGTTGCAAAGAGCAAGGATTTTTGCTTAATTTGTTTACTGCTCCATCCACAATTACTAAGGCAGTGACCATTTCAAAACTGGTAGAACCGATGAATAGCAAACATTTATTGAGTCCTTATAAAGTATCAGATTTTTAAAAAATACCTTTATGTGGCTTAACAGATTAAAGCACTATTAGGGGATTTTGTTACATTTTGGTGCATTATTTTACAAATTACTGCAGGACATGGAAAGGGTAATATGATATTGAAAGCTCTGGATAACATAATCAAATGTATTCTCAAAAGACTCAGTTTATAGAGATGAAAAGATTTATTTAGAGACTGAAACTTGTCTTGAAATATTAGAAAACCCATCATGTCAAAGATGTAGACCTATTTTGAAGAATAATCACCAGAGAGTTTACCTGGGGTCCATGTGTTGGTATTGTAAGGAGTTAACAATTTGATTTACTATTTGAAGGAATTTTCTAAACTTTCTGACAATTTAATTTAACCAACTATAGAGCTAAGCTAGCTTGGGATGAAATAAGCTTCTGTTTACTAGTGATAGTCATGCGAAAACTTGAGGTCCCATTGATCTTACAGAACAGATTCAGTCTTTGAATGACAGATTAAACTATATGATATCCAAGGTTTATGAGTCTACTAGGAATTTAGTAGACCAGTTGGATTATTTTGATTCAAGATTGTAGAGAACCAGTCTACTAACATGTATGTTTAAAAGGAGTTGGCCTGTTTCAAATCAGCTTGGAACATCAGTTAAAGAAAAAAAATCTCTTTGGCCTTTACTCAATGTCCTTTCCAAGTCAAAGCAGATTATTCACAGTTTCCTTTAATGTCTGTTATACTGTTTATGAGGAATGACTCAAGGGAAGTTTTTCTTTAATTCAAAACAAACAGATTGCTTACATGTTGAATGGCTGACTGATAGTTAGATGTTTCCTGAGAATGTTTACTGCTTATCAGGTGTTGTGTTACCTGAACTTTTGGTGACTCATGAGAAGGCATAGACATTAGGTCACGAACTCTTGCTACTGACTTTCAGATCACTCCTTGGGCTAAATACGAATTTTCTGAGGGAAAAAAATCATTCATAAAGCATCACAAGTAACTGGTAGTGTAGGAAACCATTAAATTGCAAAGTAGACTCTCGTGTCTTAGGGTATTGGTAAGGGAATGATTACACCTCCATTTGGGGAGTTTCTCCAGCGGGAGGTTCTGAATAACAGGGCCATGTTATTTTTCTGAGGAGCTATATGAGCTAAAGGTTATGAAATATCAAATTTGGATCAGAGCTTCTTTCTTTCTGTTTCCTGTTTTCTCATTTGAGATCTTATTTCAGAAGCTACTGCTAGCCTGCTCCCATTCCTGGCTGAAGGGGATGGAAGCTAAAAAACAGATGCCATTATATAATGTGAACGCCTCAGAGATGGTGACCCTAGGCACTGTTTCTTCTGTTCTGTTCCATGCACGCTGTTAGACGTAGAAGTCAGGATTCCCCAGTCAGCCCAGTTAAAGTTCAGTTACTGATAGAGAATGGAGAGCAATGGAGGCCCAGCTAGAGGAGTGTGCTGGTCTCATGGCTTAAGGCTGTCTGATTTATGGATTGATTGGTTGATTTTTAAAAGATTCTATTCATTTGTTTGAGAGAGAGAGAGAGAAAGGGAGAGCATGAGCAAGGGATGAGGGGATCAGAGGGAAAGGGAAAAGCAGGTTCCCCGCTGAGCATGGCGCCCAGCGATGCAGGGCTCCATCCCAAGACCCAGAGATCATGACCTGAGCTGAAGGCAAATGCTCAATCAACTAGCCACTCAGGTGCCCTAGGACTGTCTGGTTTAATAAAGATAACAACTTTCTTCATTGTTTTGGATAAGCCTGTTGGACATTTAAAATCTTTTCTTTTACTTGGAAATTCAATTCTTACATAAGAAAATTTAAAATTCTTAAATTTAATCCCTTTTAAGCTCTAATCAAGATACATAGAGGAAAAAAATCAGAGGAAAACTTAACCCTTGATTTTTGTAGGATTAAAAAACAGAACAAGACTTCTAGTTGGATTAATTAATTAATTCATATAATCAGAAACTATACACTCTTAGGTCTTTAGAATAATAGGTTTAGGGCCGCATGATTGTATTAAAGGGTTATGGTTGGAGTTTGGAAAAGCCATTTTTTGGGCTTGAAGATTAGAAAATCAACAATTCTTAAAAGTCTGTATTTCCCAAATATTTTTTCTATAAATGTAACTTTCACTCACTGGTTCCTAAAAATAATCTGCTTTATTTTTTGGATACTGTATGACTATTTGGAGGTTAGGATATTGGCTTTTTATCCCCAAAGTCGCTGATAATAGGTGTATCCTTACTTCTGGAGGGAAGGGGCATTCTTTCATGAGTGCAGTTTCTCTGTTAGCAAATAGTCTCATGGATAGACCAGGGAGCATGGATTCAATGCACGTGAACCCCAGTGTCTTTCCTGCCACCAACAGACAGTGTGACAGGATATAAATCACTACCACTCTGGGCGGGTTTTTTCATCAGCAAAAATTCGAAAGTGAGTATAGATGACTTTTAATCTTCCTGTAAGCTTTAACATCTATGTTTCTATATTAACAGTATTTTTGAAAAATAGTAAAGACACCGCTTGAGAATAGAATGGATTGTATAGCCTTTTGATAAAGGACTCAAAGAATGTGCCTACATTTAAATAAAATTTTAAACAAATAGTCTTTCCAAGTAGTAACATAATATAGAAATAATTAAGTTTCGAGATAAATTTCCCTAGATTTGTTCATTTTGTGGGTCTTCCATTTTGTTTTCACATTTTTAGAAAAACGAATTAGTACAAAAAATGAAGGAAGTTAATATCTTTTCAGATCATGTTTTTTTGGTGGAAGTTATGACTGTGGCTTGACAGTTTCTTAAGCTCTACTGCTTTAGCCAGTTTCAGAGAATTTCATTGGCTTATTTCAGGTTTATTTTAGGCCATTCCCTCTGAAAAGGAAAAAAAAAAATCAAAAGGAATCAATAAATGTCCAGATACAAACTTCCCCTTGCCTTCCTACATGTTTTAGTTGTTTCTCCTACAATCTTACTTTTTCAAATATGCCAGTGATCTATGCTGAACCTCACTTTTTCCTCCACTGTGGGACTAAGAGCATTGATTGATATTAGCTGAAAGTCTGCCTCTCTGACTTACACAGTATGTGGGTGTGGGTACACAAATGTATCAGACTGCACAGGGTTTGGCCCAAGAAATAACTGCAAGTACATGACCACCCATAGTTTTCTTTGGGAACATTTTTGAGCCTCTTTTATGGCTTTACGTTCTCTTAAATTTAAGTCTGTTTCTTTCTATTCTCAAATCCCCATTTCCCCTTGGTTGTAAATTGTCACTTAGGTGTCTGGTCTTTTTTGGCAAAACTGGAGCATCACTTTGCACGTGGTGATGGGTGTGACTCACCTGGTATTCTGTCCCCTTTATCTCATGCTGGCTCTAAACACTCCTCCACTTTCTCTTCCTGAGTTTGCCTTAATTCACTCTGAGTTCACATTCTGGCCCATTGCATCTGTTTTCACTTGCCATTTTCACTGTTTTGAGAACAAAATAATAGCTCTGATCCCCATAGGGGTCAATTACCTTCACTGTGTTCACCATCGCATATTTCATTTCCAACCGAAAATGGCATTTTGCACTCAACTTGCCCACGTCATGGTTAGGGGAGGCAATATGGGTCAGAGTCAGAAGGGAGGCAAATATTTTGAATAGATTTATACAAATCCATCAGTGCACCTGGAAAAACTGTACAGCACAGTGGACAGAGCATAGGTATTAGAATCAGAAACTAGCATTCAAATCTACGCTTTCCTACTTATTAGCCATTTGACCTTGGATGGTCACATAACCACTATAAATTCAGTTTTTATGCATACATAGGCAATAATCACAATCTTATTGAATTGTTATATGGAACAGAGAAAATGGGATAACATATTAAAAATGCCTTACACTTGAGAGAAGGGTACTATGTAAATATAATTATGATTATTATTAGTACCACAACAAAGTTAATGCATCTCTTTATTTATAAGCTAATGACCTGGTCCTCAATGCAATTTGACAATTATTCATGGATTCCAAGTGGATACTCTAGTCTATGTGTAGGACATATGAGAGGAGTGAAACTCTCTTCAACTTTCCCTCATCATCAGCTCTGCCTACTATACACAGTCCAACATTTCAGTGAAATATTAGAAGTTCTTCTCATCTTGTCAAAGTCTGGCTCTTGGCCAGACTTTCCAGTCCCTACTCTTCTTCCCTTGCACCAACAATCTGTATTCTTGCATTTATCCGGACTGCTCACGTCCATATGCCTCTTTGTGTTTCTTTATGCTGAAGACAGACCAGCACGAGGCAAATCCTACTGATTTGAAGACCCAGCATAAATGTGACTTTCCTTGTGAGTCTTTCTTGAGCTGCCCTTCTACTCCATCTTCACGGGAAGGGTGCCTTATTCCAAACACACAACATATTAAGCCTTTCACAAATCTTGCTCCTTTTCTCTCTTACCTCTCTTACTGATCTTACTTATCATTACTGTAAGTTTCAGCTAGCAAAACTTGTGGCTTAGATGTCTTCTTTGGGAGATGGAGCAAGAAGAAAATTCTGGCTCTAATACTTACTGTCTGTGTGACTTGGATATATTCAGAATCTGTCTTTATATCTCCCAACAGAGGTTCTCAATGCAGTTGGCTCATAGTAAATGATTACTTTTTAAACATGATGATAGTGGAACCTCTCTGTTGATTTCTACATGGTGATGTAGGTTGCCTGTTACTGGATTTGAACTCATCAAAGCCCAGGTTAATACTTCTTGCTGTAGCTCCATTTTAATCCCAGTGCCTGCCAGCTATTGGCTGAGTGCACCCTTGACTGTTTTCCTTTTCTCCAGAAATCTTGCCTCTCTGGGGGCTTCTAGGAGCTTCAGCTCACATCTAGGTGCCTACATACTTCCTTCTTCAACACAGCATCTCTTCTGGGCTCATAGTGTCCTCTGGCACTTTGGGGTGGCTTTTGATCATTCTTTAAAGCAAAATGAGAGGGTTTAAGATATTCCTCATATTTCCTTTGATGTTGGCCCATTTCCTCCACTGGCAGACCTTCTCTTTGGTTCTCCAGGCAGAATTCATATATCTAATTATCCACCTTCCACTTGATGGAAAACTAAAGTCTTGGTGTAAGCTATGTAATAAGCTGCAATGGAGAAATATAATTCAAAAGCAAAAAAAAAAAAAAAAAAAAGGACAGGCTGATTGATTAGCTCATTATAATAGGAAATACTTTGGCAGGGGGGGCAGGACTAGATTTCACTGAAAGAAAACCATACCGTTTTTTGCATCTGTGCTTGGTGAGTTTTACGGCTTTGTTTTGGCTTTTACAAGCTGATTGCTAATCTAGTAGGAGAATATGTGCAAAACCAGAAAACAAGGAAAATACTGCTAAGAAAATCAAAGACATTTCTAAAAAGATGTTAAATACACAACTTGTCTTTGGTTCGGATATGTTCATTCACTTGAATTGGGTCACACATTTTGAGGATGTCAGAATGTTTTTTCTCTTAGGTGGAATTAATACAAGATCTGGGGCTCTGAAAACCTAGGTAGTTTCCACTCGTATGTTTTTCTTCAAAGGCCTTGAGTTGATTCAATTAATTATGGTGCCCCGCTGAGTTCCATTTTCATCTGAACCCACATGGCAAAGCTGTAAATGGTACGTGCAAATAAGGATCCATCTCTGGGGAGAGCCTCCTTACAGGAATGCCTGCTCTCACTTTGTGAGTTGCCAACCATGTGCTAAGCTGGGTTTCAGGGCTGTGACCCCAAGAAAGGGAGCTTGTCTTGTCTTTTCTCTTCTTTTTTGATATTAGTGCCAACATCTTCCATTTTACATAGATTTGAACGAGGGAAAATGTGAAAAATACATTTTTATTAAAATGAAAATCAAAGATTGCCATTGCAGGAATTCTCTTGGGAGTTTATTCTGTTCTATCTTAATAATGCCAAGGGATATATCAGAATGTCTTTACTTTCACTCAGGTGTCATGAAAAAAATCAAGCCTCCGCTCAAATCTTCTTTATTATTGTTTCATTTCAATTAAAATTATATTTCATTAAAATAGGATAGGAGTGTATTTTACCTCAGAATGATTCATGAAAGGCTCTTCTATGGAGAAATATTTTTCAAGACTCAGATAAAATCTTACATCATAAACAAACAAAATCTAATGTTAAATAACCATCTTTTCCATGCTTCATGGGTCTTTATTTTGATTTTTGGTTTTAGACAGCGCCTCTAATCATGACAGAGAACCTCCAAGTTTCACTTCCTTTTTGACTTGCTAACTCAAATAAATAGCATGATCCTATAGGTATTTCACTGGAGCCCAATACTGGCCTACATTTGTCACTGAATTTAAGGCTGGAATGCTCTTTAAAATATAGTACATACCATAGTGAGCTCTCTTCAAGCCAGGGTTCAAAGCCAGGTCTGCTCCTGGGGAACTCTGAAAACTTTATCAACATTTTATGCCTCCAGGTTTCACTTTTACCGTCATAAATGGGTATATGAATGCCTACCTTGCAGAGTGACTTTGAGAAACAAATATTTTATGATACGTAAAGATTTTCAACTATGCGTGGCACATAGTACCATGTGTATCCCTGGACCAACAGCAGAAACATTACCTAGGGAGTTTTCAGAAATGCATATTCTTGGCCCCACACCAGATGTACTGACTCAGAAATCTGGGTGTGCAGCCCAAGTATCCTATTTTAACAAGCCTTCTAGATGATTCTTATGCATGCTCTCATTTGAGAAATTGTCACAGTGTATAATAAGCTATACAAGGACAATTGCTGACTCAGGTAAACAGTAATTTATTTATTTTTTTTAAGATTTTATTTATTTCACAGAGAGAGAGAGATCACAAGCAGGCATAGAGACAGGCAGAGGGAGAGTGGGGAAGCAGGCTCCCCACTGAGCAGAGAGCCTGATGTAGGGCTTGATCCCAGGACCCTGGAATCATGACCTGAGCCGAAGGCAGAGGTTGAACCCACTGAGCCACCCAGGTGCCCCGGTAAACAGCAATTTAGAATTATCCTAGAAACTCACTAAATGAGGTAAGTCATTCTTTCTTAAGGAACACTCTTCCTTACAAATACAGCATCTTCAGGTATAAATAACAATATGTAACAATTATTGACAGCTTATTTTCTCCTAGAGCACCAGAGAGGTGCAATACTCCTTATTTTACTTAATCCTCATACAACCTCAAGAGAGAGCTACCATGAGCAGCCACAGTTTACGAAAGTAACTAGGATTACAGAATGTCACTGGTGCATGTAGAGGTAGATCTCTCCCTCAAACAAACTTCAGAAACATTATGCTTAACTACAGTTAGAAAAGTACCTTGTGCAGTCACCCTGCTCATAGAATTTTATTTTGACAATTGCTGAACTTTCACCATTGTATTCCAATTCTTTTAGTTTTTGATTTTTTAATTTTTCAAACAGCTTCGTTGAGCTTTAACTGATATTCAAAATGCACATATATTAAGTATACCATTTGATGAATTCGGACATATACATACATCCGTGAAAAAGTCAGCACAATCAAGATAAAAGACATATCCACTACCTCTAAAAGTTTCATCGTGTCTGTTTTTTTGTTATGTTTTGTGTTTTGTTTTTGTCTTTTGCTGTTGTTGTTTTAAGAACATTTCAGATGATACTCTCCTAGCAAATTTTTAGGTGTACAAGACAATATTTCATTATATTCCAATTTTCTAAAAACATCAGTTCTATAGAAAGTCGTTTTCACCATCTATATTGTATTTCAGTGTTTACACACACAAATATATATTTCTATGCATTTTATTACATATTTACATATGTATGCACATGTACCAAAGTAGAAAATTCTCGAGAGTAGAAATCACATTTATCTTTTCACCCACTGCATTTAAGTGCTTAGTACCTGGCATATAAGTATATAATTTGAACTCAATAATTACTAATTTACTGAATGAAGGAGTGAATCAATGCTCTTCTACTAGTCCTGATAAAAACAAAACAAGACAAAACAAAAAAAAATCAAAACAACAAAAAAATCCTACCAAAGACTTACAGCTCTAGAAGCCAGGATATGTTTTTCTAGTCCTGTTGAACTAAAGAAATTGTGGCTATATCTCCATTTAGAAAGCAGATACATTCGTTTTAGTATTTTTAACATTGATACGACCAACCTACTCACAAGTCATTAGATCAATGTGACATTTCACTCAGCCATTAATCATAAAGACATAAATTTTGAGGTTGAAAAAGACCTTAGAGAACATCTAATCTCTCCTTTTGCAGGGTGGGAATTTGGGCCCAGAGGTGAAGTGACTTGTTCAAGGTTAAATGCTGGATAGGGGTGAGGCTGGAAGTGATGCCAGAAATCCAGGTAGGCTGATTGTTGGCCCAGCACTTTGTCACCCTGGATTCTCTTCATATACTTGTGTCTGGCTTTGGCTGAGTTTGGGCAAGTAATACATGAAATGCGATTATATGCTACCCTCCTACAATCTCACATTTAATCCGACTGAAAAATGCAAAAGCAATTTTCTTCTTCTTCTTCTTCATCATCATCTTCTTCTTCTTCTTTTTAAATTAATGTCTTTATTTTAGAGAGAAATGGAGAGAGAGAGAGAGTATGCACGAGTGGGAGGAGGGACAAAGGAAGGAATCTCAATCAGGCTCCCCAAAGAATGCAGAGCCTGATGCAGGGCTTAATCCCAGGATCCTGAGATCATGACCTAGGCTGAAATCAAGAGTCAGACGTTTAACTGACTGCACCTCCGAGGCACCCTGGGAAATTTTCTTCTAAACTGGCTTTACCACCAACAAACTACATAATCACCAACAGATTGGCTCAGTGTGCCTCAGTTTCTTCATCTCTAAATCTTAGAAAAAGTATAGTACCAGCTCCATGAGATAGCTATGAGGATTAAAGGAGATTAAATGAGTAAAATATTTAGAACAGGATGCATCCCGTGGTAAACTCTTTCCATGTGTTAACAATTCTTCCTCTTATTATTTTGGGGAGGAAAGTCTGTTAGTTGGGCATTTTCCTTTGAGCTGGGGTGATAAACAGATAAAGGGAAAGCCCGGTTGAGTGATGATTTCTCATAGGATGCAGACCAGCTAAGTGGCCCCAGTTCCCATCTATGACCAGACAAGCAGGCAACACTCCTTACTCTTCTTCCCACTTAATCTGGTAAATAGGGACTATTAGTTCATGTTATTCTTTGTAAGTTTGTGACTTGGACAAATGTGACTGAGTACAATTGAGCAGGCTAAATGGAATGACTTAAATTCTTACTGAAAGTTTTGGATTATAAGCACAAATTCAATTTGGAATGATCAATTCACATAAAAGTGATCGATATGTTCAATAATACATAGCTGATACCTGGAGAGGAGAAATCTTCGGGAGGTCTGCAGTTTGTGATGAAGAATAGAAAGGTGACTCTTGCTTGAAGAAATGGTTATGTTCTTGAAAACTTGTTAATAAATTAAATCTTTAAAAAATCAGCTTTTATATATTTCAGTGAAACTTCTTATTTTCCAAAAATCATAATGGAAATGCAGTTTATAGGTTTTTTTTTTAAAGATTTTACTTATTCGTTTGAGAAGAGGGAGAGAGTGAGAGACAGAGAGACAGAGAGACAGAGAGAGAACAAACAGGGGAAGAGGCAGAGAAAGAGCGAGAAGCAGACTCCCTGAGTGGGGAGCCTAATGTGGAACTTAATCCTGGGATCTGGAGATCATGACCTGAGTCCAAGGCAGACGCTTAACTAATGGAGCCACCCAGATGCCCCACGCACTCTATAGTTTTCTCTCTATTCTAGAGCTAAATCAAATTTAGTCTGTTTGGATAGATTATAAGAGTACCTTTTATGTAGCATCATATATAATATGTAGAGTGTGTATATATATATGTGTGTGTGTATATATATACTTTTATATATGTGTGCATATATAATTATGTATAATATATATAATTCATGTAGTTATTTATTTATAAATATATATATACATATATATGTAATTCAGGTAGTGTATATATATATATTTATTGTCCATATACATGCACACATATGTATGCTTGTGTTTGTGTCAAATTTTTTTTTATTTTATTTTTTTATTATTATTTTTTAAGATTTTATTTATTTATTTGACAGAGAGAGAGAGAGAGAGAGATCACAAGTAGGGAGAGAAGCAGGCAGAGAGAGAAGAGGAAGCAGACTCCCTGCTGTGCAGTGAATCTGATGCAGGGCTTGATCCCAGGACCCTGAGATCATGAGCTGAGCCAAGGCAGAGACTTAACCCACTGACCACCCAGGCACCCCAACAAATTTTAAAATGCACCCATACCCACTGCAAAATAAATTCCTTAAGAGAGCAGAGGCAATGAGCTCATTTCACTGATCACTAAAAATTAGTCTTACAACAAATGTAACAGATTGATGGGGTAGAATTAGAAGACAACAGACTAAAGTTCTCTGGTGGCAATAGCCACTTCCACTATACTCTCCTGATTAGGGGATTGTAACTATTTAAATCATTTACAGAATGGTCAATAAAAGGCAAAATTCACAACAGAAGAACTTCTTATAAAATGGAAAAGTATACTCTGAACATATAATGGTTGGTCAGAATCTGGCTTAGTTCTTTTCTTAAAAGAGAAAGGCAAAATAGTTTTTCTTGTTGATTTTAGGTTTTTATCTATATAGAAACTGGACTTCCTTTTGAGGACCCAGAAAAAGGCACTCTCATGTCTCATAGGAAGATCATGCCTCCACTCCAAGACAGAGAGAAAAGACTTCTCCTGATGGCTGCATTTTACCACACTGGCACAAAATGAAAACTTGAAAATTGGTTCTGCAGCTTCCATTAGAAGAAAGGAATGGTCAATTATCCTTAATTAATATTTACTGAGGACTCACAGGGATTTTAGCAGGTAAGAGGAAATGTCAAACACACCCACAAAAAGTTATGTTATTTCAAGTTAAATACAGATTTGACTGCAATGTTTTCCCCATAGTACCATTTTTTTTCATTCCTTTAGAAATCTAGTTATATATTTTTAAAGAAGGGTTGACTGTATATTCTTTAACTTGTTTCTTTTTACTTCTCCCTGCGGCAAAAAGAAGCCGCGACAACAAAAATAAAAGTTTTTATGATCCTGCTGAATCAAGATACTAAAACATGAGTTAAATGAAGAGGCGTGGTGGTTTTAATGAAGAAAAATAAAACAATTTAAGCGTTGCCAGGTGGAAAATGAAACAATCTCTTTACATGGAATGTGTAGAAGGAGATGAGGCCCATGGATGCCTGGGAAGACAGTTTCCAACGTCAGGAATTTTTTGCCATGGTCTTTGATCTGCAGTCCAATTTTCGTTTTGGTCTAAAAGAAAAAATGAAGAGGAAAACTCTACTCATTCTACTGAAAAAAATCTCAGTGAACCGAGACTAACTAGGGAAAAACAACCCAGGAAAAAGGGTGTTGATTCAAAAAAACAAACAAACCTTAAAAACAAAAATCAGAACAAAACAAAACCAAAATCCACCCCCCTCACACACAGAAACAGACCCAAACATCATAGCCACCAAATACTTAACATGCGGTTCATCTAATGTTATGTGAGTAGGACTTTTGCCTCTTTGAGAATGAACCATTGGTTCTATCTGATAACTATATTATTCACAGAAGTCAACTTCTAAAATTATGGTAACAATCATCTGCCTAAGAATACGGTCTGTGGAAATGTTTCCTATTGCCATGTTGCTGTTAGAATATATTCTGACCTTGTTGAGTGGAATGATTTTTATAAGTGAAAACCACACTGATGTTTAAGAGAAAGAGACAGTAGTATTGTTGCTTCCTTTTGTCCCATAGCAGACAGAGCTGACTTGGGAGCATACTTGGGAGGAAATTTTTTTACCCCCAGATGGCATAAATAGGAATTCTGGATATAAGGCTGGGTTTAAAAAATTGCTAGAAATGAAAAAAAAACTTAGAATCTGAGAAATGAATCATAGATTGGGTTGGAGATCAAGGTTTAAGTCACTCTATGGAACTAGGAAGGGCTTTTTAAATTTCTTAACTAAATTCTAAATTTAGTGTTTCAAAACACTAAATTTTCAAAACACTAAATTTAATGTGTGGGGAAGTCTCTGGGAAGCCAATTTCCACCATTATTCATAGACAGAAACAGAATCCTCTGTGAGAAACTAGAATTTTAAGCCCACTGTGAGAACAGATGAATAGATTCAGTAACATGGCTGGGAAACTAAAACTATAAACTAAAACAAAAATCCGAATGAAAGCTTAAGACCACATGCAACCAGTATGAAAATTTATACTCTTGGGACTGCAGGTAATAGAGAAATCTGAAAGGGATCTTTAAATAATAGAATTAAAAATGTTTATAAATGAAGGAATGGACGTTATGGATGTTATGGGAAGAAAGTACATCAGAAAATAATCCAAATAGAAATTTTAAGAGTGAATTTAAATTAAAATTTAAGAGTAAGACATTAAATATTTTTCGTTGTGTGGGAGATGGTTGGGGTAATGGAAACTAAGCCACTATTTACGAAGAGTGTTACCTACCCTATAGACTAACATTTACTTAGTTGAGGCTTTTCACCTTTATTCTCTGTAGAGCCATCTAGGCAACACATTGATTTAAATTATTTCTTTCCTTTATAGTTTTCATATACTAAAAGCTCTGATTTCTCATGACTTCCAAATATAACATTATTTCTAATAGATTAAAAAAAAAAAAAGAGAATCAGAACATGATGGTGCATTTTCTTCTCTCCCACTGCTGTGTGTCAGTCCTGTGGTTTGGTTTTCTTCCTGTTTAAAAGCTGTTACCACTACACAGATACTTGCAGAAGACATGAGACTCACGGGTTCGAGACAAAGGACTTTATTACTCACAGCACAGCAAAAAGCACAAGTTTTGGTATATCTGTATGAATTGTGCCTTACTCCTGAGTTTCATGAGGTGCTGAGGAGAGCCTGGATATGTATCTCCAAGTGTAATAGGTTGTGTTATAGGAGAGGAACTGTAGGCTTGATGAATCTACAACTCTGTAGCAAGCGATCCAATTCTTTGTCCTGAAGGAAAAAAAGTTACATCATCCCTTAAGCCTTCTCACAGCAGATGTGGTCCTTTGAAGCATCCCTGGAAGACTGGTCAAAGTTTCCCAGAAAGATGGACCTGACTTCAAGGCACCCATGGAGGTGTGTCTTCTGCAGTGGGAACATCACTTAACTTCTTAAGCATTCAGTGCCTCAGTTCCTACCTTGGTTAAATGAAGCAGTAGAAATTTGTTGCCTCCAAAAATTGTATCAGCTCTAACATTCTATGACCCTTTTTGACTGAAGTTTTCATTCTTACAGAAAGGATGTGGGTTGGAACTGGGGATGGAATCTCAGGTTTCTGACACGAATGTTGAAAGGAGCTAAGCATTCATAAGGTGACAGATCTAGGGGCGCCTGGGTGGCTCAATTGGTTAATCTTCAGACTCTTGATTTCAACTCTGGTCATGATCTCAGGGTCATGGGATTGAGCCCCATGTTGGGCTCTGTGCTTGGCCCAGAGTCTGCTTGGCCCTCCACTTGCTCCTCCACTCACTGCTCTCTCTCTATCTCTCAAATAAATAAATTTAAAAAATTCTTCTTAAGGTGGCCGATGTAGGAAGGAGGACGATGGGATCAAATATTTTAAGAACACATGAGTACAATTAGTAAAGTCAAAGCCATGAAGATTTTAATCAAAATTGTTAAAAATAGGATGTGATACATTTATTTTAGTGTCATTATGGTTTGGATCTATGTACTCTGATAAATGACTAATATAGAATATTATTCTCTCTGGGATCCAAAGACTAAGCTATTAAGGACTCTGATTAGACTATTTTGTTTAATATGGGACAAAAAGTATAGATGCTTTGCTTTGCGATGGGAGGCTTTTCCAGTTACCTTTTCCAGGATTGGTTTGCATGTCATATACCATTTGCTTTTTCACAACTTACAAAGCTGCAGGTTCTTGCCACCATCTTTTGCTATCTTGATGTCCGTTCTGATGACCTCCTTCAATTTTCATGTCTTGAGAGAAGAGTTTGCTTGTCCCATATCACATACACAGCTCCTTGTTTCATTCCTCAGTGCCGCAGTCATCACCTCTTTCCCCAGAATGATAATTCAGTGGTACCTGTGTTATGATAAAGGAATTCTTATAGGTTCAGGGCAGTCTCTTTGTTCCCATCTTCTCTGAGGACAGAGTCTGATTTCTTTCTTTACTCTACAGGTTATGAAAACATGCTCAAGAGCCTATTACTCATCAATTCTCCAGATATTGTTTTTCTGTTCCTTTCTAATAAACAAGGGAACTGAAATAAAGCAAATCTCCTGATACTGCATGTCTTTGGCTATTATGCCCATTTCTATAGAAAAGGTTTTGGTGTGACCGTGTTCAGATCTATATTGCAATCAATGTTAAACAGCTCCTTCTAAAATAGCTCTCCTGTATGCAGGCTCTTCTTTCTTCTCTTTTTCTGTTTGTTGCTGTTTTTCTAAAAGCACATAACCAGCCTCCTGCTTTCACTTTCCTGAATACCCATTCTGCTCATAGGTTCACTCTAAACAACCCTAACATCATTTTTCCTGGACATCAATAAATCTGATATATTTTGACTACTTATCTTTCAGGCAATAAATATCCTTTTGCAAAATGCATTTCACAAATTAGCTCAAATTACATTTGGACTGCTTAAGAGCTGCAGAGAAGGTGCCAAACATTTGATACAACACACCATTGTATTTAACTTCAGGGGAGATAAAAATTTCTGAGTCCCTCATTAAAAGTAAAGGTGAAAAGCCTCCCTCTCTCTCTCTCTCTCTATATATATATATATATATAAAACCAACATCAAGCCATTTGCTTTAATTTATGTGTCACTTTTATTAAAGGGTTTCATGATAATATACATTCCTTGAAGTTTAGGTGTGAATCAAAATGAACCTATGTGTTTATAAGTATATATCAAAACATTTTTCAGATGGTTTATCATCCATAGTAGATTATGAAAATCAAAGTGAAAAATTAGGAAACATTGGTACAAGCTGTGGCTTTAGCACACCTTAAGCCTTGCTGCCTTTTATGTCTGTCTTCCTTTCATTTATTTGATATTTTCTGCCTCACCACACACTACTTTAGTTGATGAGACAGTGATCATGAAGTTATCTGCCAGCTGAAAATTTAAAACTTGCTCTCATTATGATTTGTAATGGAAGGGCCTAATAATTTCTCCCAACCAGCTCTCATAGATAAGGACCATGGAGGCGTTGTGAGAAATTCTTTGCTTCTGGATCTGGGGGAGGGTGAGTACTGTGTTGTTGTATCATATCACTGGTATTTCTAGTTCATCTTTTTTGCAGAATTGGAGTTTTCAAATCAAAACATTAGCCAGCAGGCATTTCCCAGAGAAAAGGAGTTCAAATTTGAGCTCTGCATGATGTGGTATGTAGTTTCTAGAATTCATGGGACTTTTATAATCAGTATTATCTTTCCTCTCTAACCATGATCCTCATAGATTATGACAGTAATGGGCCACCCAATTTGGAATCTCTTTCTAGACATGGTAAAAAGCAAGCATAAAAAGCTTGTTTTATTATGGTTCAAGTGAAAAATTACATCCTGTGGGCTTTTCCCCCAACAAATTAATGAAAATTTGTTGAACATCTAGCATGTGAAAAATATTGTGTTCACTACTAAAGAGGAATCTAGATGATAGTTTTAGATGGCGAAGTAGCAGGCTGAGACTTCTTCAGCTAGCCGGAGATCAGCTAGATAGCTTATCTAAAGATTGCAAACACCTGAAAATCCATCGGCAGATCGAAGAGAAGAAGAACAGCAATTCTGGAAACAGAAAATCAACCACTTTCTGAAAGGTAGGACCGGCGGAGAAGTGAATCCAAAGCGACGGGAAGATAGACCCCGGGGGGAGGGGCCGGCTCCCGGCAAGCGGCGGAGCAACCGCGCACAAAATCAGGACTTTTAAAAGTCTGTTCCGCTGAGGGACATCGCTCCAGAGGCTAAACCGGGGCGAAGCCCACGCGGGGTCAGCGTGGCCTCAGGCCCCGCAGGGTCATAGAAGGATCGGGGGTGTCTGAGTGTCGCAGAGCTTGCGGGTATTGGAACGGGAAAGCCGGCTACAGAGACAGAGCCGACAGTAAGCTCACAGCTCGGTGTTACCTTGAACCGATCGCAGGCTCAGTGAGCTCGGAGCGCGGCCGGAGGTCAGGCAGACGGGAGTAACTGGGCGCTGTTCTCTGAGGGCGCACTGAGGAGTGCGGCCCTGGGCTCTCGGCTCCTCCGGCCGGAGACCAGGAGGCCGCCATTTGTATTCCCGTCCTCCGGAACTCTACGGAAAGCACTCAGGGAACAAAAGCTCCAGAAAGCAAACCCGAGCGGATTACTCACCCCGGCCCCGGGTAAGGGCGGTGTAATTCCGCCTGGGGCAAAGATACTTGAGAATCACTACAACAGGCCCCTCCCCCAGAAGATCAACAAGAAATCCAGCCGAGACCAAGTTCACCTACCAAGGAGTGCGGTTTCAATACCAAAGAGAGCAGCAGAATTCCAGAGGAGGAGAAAGCCAAGCACGGAACTCATGGCTTTTTCCCTGTGATTTTTTTTAGTCTTGCAGTTAATTTAATTTTTTTCTTTTTCACTTTTGTTTTTTTTTCTCGCCTTCAGGTAAAATTTTTTTTTTTAACTGTTACCTTTTTCTTTTTTAACGATTTTTTTACTAGTTTATCTAATATATATATTTTTTCTTTTTTATATTTTTCTTAGGTGTTTTCTTTTTTTTTTAAATTCTTTTCTTTTCTTTTCCTTTTTCTTTTTTCTATCTTTCTTCCTTTTTGAACCACTTTTTATCCCCTTTCTCCACCCTCACGATTTTGGAACTCTTCTAATTTGGTTAAAGCATATTTTCCTGGGGTTGTTGCCACCCTTTTAGTATTTTACTTGCCCCTTCATATACTCTTATCTGGACAAAATGACAAGACGGAAAAATTCAACACACAAAAAAAGAACAAGAGGCAGTACCAAAGGCTAGGGACCTAATCAATACAGACATTGGTAATATGTCAGATCTAGAGTTCAGAATGACAATTCTCAAGGTTCTAGCCGGGCTCGAAAAAGGCATGGAAGATATTAGAGAAACCCTCTCGAGAGATATAAAAGCCCTTTCTGGAGAAATAAAAGAACTAAAATATAACCAAGTTGAAATAAAAAAAGCTATTAATGAGGTGCAATCAAAAATGGAGGCTCTCACTGCTAGGATAAATGAGGCAGAAGAAACAATTAGTGATATAGAAGACCAAATGACAGAGAATAAAGAAGCTGAGCAAAAGAGGGACAAACTGCTACTGGACCACGAGGGGAGAATTCGAGAGATAAGTGACACCATAAGACGAAACAACATTAGAATAATTGGGATTCCAGAAGAAGAAGAAAGAGAGAGGGGAGCAGAAGGTATACTGGAGAGAATTATTGGGGAGAATTTCCCCAATATGGCAAAGGGAACGAGCATCAAAATTCAGGAGGTTCAGAGAACGCCCCTCAAAATCAATAAGAATAGGCCCACACCCCGTCACCTCATAGTAAAATTTACAAGTCTCAGTGACAAAGAGAAAATCCTGAAAGCAGCCCGGGAAAAGAAGTCTGTAACATACAATGGTAAAAATATTAGATTGGCAGCTGACTTATCCACAGAGACCTGGCAGGCCAGAAAGAGCTGGCATGATATTTTTAGAGCACTAAACGAGAAAAACATGCAGCCCAGAATACTATATCCAGCTAGGCTATCATTGAAAATAGAAGGAGAGATTAAAAGCTTCCAGGACAAACAACAACTGAAAGAATTTGCAAATACCAAACCAGCTCTACAGGAAATCTTGAAAGGGGTCCTCTAAGCAAAGAGAGAGCCTACAAGTGGTAGATCAGAAAGGAACAGAGACCATATACAGTAACAGTCTCTATGGCACTAAATTCATATATCTCAATTGTTACCTGGAATGTTAATGGGCTAAATGCCCCTGTCAAAAGACACAGGCTATCAGAATGGATAAAAAAGCAAAACCCATCTATATGTTGCCTCCAAGAAACTCATTTTAAGCCCGAAGACACCTCCAGATTTAAAGTGAGGGGGTGGAAAAGAATTTACCATTCTAATGGACATCAGAAGAAAGCAGGAGTGGCAATCCTTATATCAGATCAATTAGATTTTAAGCCAAAGACTATAATAAGAGATGAGGAAGGACATAATATCATACTCAAAGGGTCTGTCCAACAAGAAGATTTAACAATTTTAAATATCTATGCCCCCAACGTGGGAGCAGCCAACTATATAAACCAATTAATAACAAAATCAAAGAAACACATCAACAATAATACAATAATAGTAGGGGACTTTAACACTCCCCTCACTGAAATGGACAGATCATCCAAGCAAAAGATCACCAAGGAAATTAAGGCCTTAAACGACACACTGGACCAGATGGACATCACAGATATATTCAGAACATTTCATCCCAAAGCAACAGAATACTCATTCTTCTCTAGTGCACATGGAACATTCTCCAGAATAGATCACATCCTCGGTCCTAAATCAGGACTCAACCGGTATCAAAAGATTGGGATCATTCCCTGCATATTTTCAGACCGCAATGCTCTAAAGCTAGAAATCAACCACAAAAGGAAATTTGAAAAGTACCCAAATACATGGAGACTAAACAGCATCCTTCTAAAGAATGAATGGGTCAACCGGGAAATTAAAGAAGAATTGAAAAAAATCATGGAAACAAATGATAATGAAAATACAAAGGTTCAAAATCTGTGGGACACAACAAAGGCAGTCCTGAGAGGAAAATATATAGCGGTACAAGCCTTCTCAAGAAACAAGAAAGGTCTCAGGTATACAACCTAACCCTACACCTATAGGAGCTGGAGAAAGAACAAGAAAGAAACCCTAAGCCCAGCAGGAGAAGAGAAATCATAAAGATCAGAGCAGAAATCAATGAAATAGAAACCAAAAAAACAATAGAACAAATCAACGAAACTAGGAGCTGGTTTTTTGAAAGAATTAATAAAATTGATAAACCCCTGGCCCGACTTATCAAAAAGAAAAGAGAAAGGACCCAAATAAATAAAATCATGATTAAAAGAGGAGAGATCACAACTAACACCAAAGAAATACAAAATATTATAAGAACATACTATGAGCAACTCTATGCCAATAAATTTGACAATCTGGAAGAAATGGATGCATTCCTAGAAACATATAAACTACCACGACTGAACCAGGAAGAAATAGAAAGCCTGAACAGACCCATAACCAGTAAGGAGATTGAAACAGTCATTAAAAATCTCCAAACAAACAAAAGCCCAGGGCCAGACGGCTTCCCGGGGGAATTCTACCAAACATTTAAAGAAGAACTAATTCCTATTCTCCTGAAACTGTTCCAAAAAATACAAATGGAAGGAAAACTTCCAAACTCATTTTATGAGGCCAGCATCACCTTGATCCCAAAACCAGACAAGGATCCCACCAAAAAAGAGAGCTATAGACCGATATCCTTGATGAACACAGATGCGAAAATACTCAACAAAATACTAGCCAATAGGATTCAACAGTACATTAAAAAGATTATTCACCACGACCAAGTGGGATTTATTCCAGGGCTGCAAGGTTGGTTCAACATCCGCAAATCAGTCAATGTGATACAACACATCAATAAAAGAAAGAACAAGAACCATATGATACTCTCAATAGATGCTGAAAAAGCATTTGACAAAGTACAGCATCCCTTCCTGATCACAACTCTTCAAAGTGTAGGGATAGAGGGCACATACCTCAATATCATCAAAGCCATCTATGAAAAACCCACCACAAATATCATTCTCAATGGAGAAAAACTGAAAGCTTTTCCGCTAAGGTCAGGAACACGGCAGGGGTGCCCATTATTACCACTGCTATTCAACATAGTACTAGAGGTCCTAGCCTCAGCAATCAGACGACAAAAGGAAATTAAAGGCATCCAAATTGGCAAAGAATAAGTCAAATTATCACTCTTCGTAGATGATATGATACTATATGTGGAAAACCCAAAAGACTCCACTCCAAAACTGCTAGAACTTATACAGGAATTCAGTAAAGTGTCAGGATATAAAATCAATGCACAGAAATCAGTTGCATTTCTCTACACCAACAGCAAGACAGAAGAAAGAGAAATTAAGGAGTCAATCCCATTATAATTGCACCCAAAACCATAAGATACCTAGGAATAAACCTAACCAAAGAGACACAGAATCTATACTCAGAAAACTATAAAGTACTCATGAAAGAAATTGAGGAAGACACAAAGAAATGGAAAAATGTTCCATGCTCCTGGATTGGAAGAATAAATATTGTGAAAATGTCTATGCTACCTAAAGCAATCTACACATTTAATGCAATTCCTATCAAAGTACCATCCATCTTTTTCAAAGAAATGGAACAAATAATTCTAAAATTTATATGGAACCAGAAAAGACCTCGAATAGCCAAAGGGATATTGAAAAAAAAAGCCAATGTTGGTGGCATCACAATTCTGGACTTCAAGCTCTATTACAAAGCTGTCATCATCAAGACAGCATGGTACTGGCACAAAAAGAGACACATAGATCAATGGAACAGAATAGAGAGCCCAGAAATAGACCCTCAACTCTCTGGTCAACTAATCTTCGACAAAGCAGGAAAGAATGTCCAATGGACAAAAGACAGCCTCTTCAATAAATGGTGCTGGGAAAATTGGACAGCCACATGCAGAAAAATGAAATTGGACTATTTCCTTACACCACACACAAAAATAGACTCAAAATGGATGAAGGACCTCAGTGTGCGAAAGGAATCCATCAAAATCCTTGAGGAGAACACAGGCAGCAACCTCTTCGACCTCAGCCGCAGCAACATCTTCCTAGGAACAACGCAAAAGGCAAGGGAAGCAAGGGCAAAAATGAACTATTGGGGTTTCATCAAGATCAAAAGCTTTTGCACAGCAAAGGAAACAGTTAACAAAATCAAAAGACAACTGGCTGAATGGGAGAAGATATTTGCAAACGACATATCAGATAAAGGACTAGTGTCCAGAATCTATAAAGAATTTAGGAAACTCAACACCCAAAGAACAAATAATCTAGTCAAGAAATGGGCAGAGGACATGAACAGACATTTCTGCAAAGAAGACATCCAGATGGACAACAGACACATGAAAAAGTGCTCCATATCACTCGGCATCAGGGAAATACAAATCAAAACCACAATGAGATATCACCTCACACCAGTCAGAATGGCTAAAATCAACAAGTCAGGAAATGACAGATGCTGGCGAGGATGCGGAGAAAGGGGAACCCTCCTACACTGTTGGTGGGAATGCAAGCTGGTGCAGCCACTCTGGAAAACAGCATGGAGGTTCCTCAAAATGTTGAAAATAGAACTGCCCTATGACCCAGCAATTGCACTACTGGGTATTTACCCTAAAGATACAAACGTAGTGATCCAAAGGGGCACGTGCACCCGAATATTTATAGCAGCAATGTCCACAATAGCCAAACTATGGAAGGAACCTAGATGTCCATCAACAGATGAATGGATCAAGAAGAAGTGGTATATATACACAATGGCTACTATGCAGCCATCAAAAGAAATGAAATCTTGCCATTTGCGACAACATGGATGGAACTAGAGCGTATCATGCTTAGCGAAATAAGTCAAGCAGAGAAGGACAACTATCATATGATCTCCCTGATATGAAGAAGTGGTGATGCAACATGGGAGCTTAAGTGGCTAGGAGAAGAATCAATGAAACAAGATGGGATTGGGAGGGAGACAAACCATAAGTGACTCTTAATCTCACAAAACAAACTGAGGGTTGCTGGGGGGAGGGGGTTTGGGAGAAGGGGGTGGGATTATGGACATTGGGGAGGGTATGTGCTTTGGTGAGTGCTGTGAAGTGTGTAAGCCTGGTGATTTACAGACCTGTACCCCTGGGGATAAAAATATATGTTTATAAAAATAAAAAATTAAAAAAAAAAAAGAGGAATCTAGGTACATGGTATATGTGGTCCTATTTACCACCAATTTTTCCAGTCATGAGAGGAAGATTCTCTGTATTTCAGAACATGCCTCTGTCTGGGGGCATTCTATTCTGGGAGGAATAGACTAGTCCTTTGGATATGAGACATTGATTATCTGTCTAATTGAGGAGCTGTTTAAGAAGATGATATTCACAGAAGTTGCCACACGTTCTGCCCATGTTAAGCATTATTGCATGCTATTTGGAAATAATAATAATAATAAACAGTGATATTCAAAGCCTGCAGTCAGAGGTGTTTGCAACTGCTCACTAATAAATTTGACTGTTATTATGTAGAAGTCATATGGGATCGTTGGCACAATATTTTGTTTACTTTCTATTTCTGGCATAATTGTTATTGAACAAACTAGGTGGTGTTTATTCATTTTCTATTATCCGGAACTGTTTATATATACATAGGCTTCTTTCTTTTTACATATTGGAAAAAACTCACAACTGAAGACTTCTCAGTCTGGTATTTCCATTTGGGAAGTATATTAATAGCAGATGACTCAATTTCATTCGTAGATTTATTAATTCTTGTATTAGCTTTTTAATTGTGGTTTTCCAGGAATCTGCCAATTTCATCAAAATTTTCAAGTGTATTGGCACAGAAGTGTTCACAACATACTATCTTTTAAATATTAAAACAAAAAACTATAGGATTGTTGTGATAGTCTCTTTTCATTTCTGATATTGGTAATGAATTTCATCTGTCTCCTTTACTTATCAATCTTGCTGTGACTTTCTTTTTTATTGCTTTTATTTTCCTTGGATTTGATTTGATGGTTCCTTTTCTACTTTTTAATATAAATATTCAGATAATTGATTTCAGTCTTTCCTTTGGAGATCACCATAAATGCATATATAAAATATAATATTTATACCTACATACTTAGTATATGTTAATATGCTAAGTACAATGAAATATATATTTTCTTACATGTTTATATATTAGAACTACTTAAATATGTTTTTATGTATTTCTATTTTATGTTAATGGATATTTTAGCAAAGTATTAAACCAGTTACCTAACTTTCCATGTTAAAAAGTATTATAATATACGTAGATTTTAAAATGTGTAATATATCAAAACTTGTGTAACACAAGGGGAATTTTTATATTTATCCATCAAGAATGAAGTTGCCTGGGGGTGCCTGGGTGGTTCAGTGGGTTAAAACCTTTGCCTTTAGCCTAGGACATGATCCCAGGATCCTGGGATCAAGTCCCGCATCAGGGCTCTCTGCTTGGCAGGGAGCCTGCTTCCTCCTCTCTCTCTGCCTGCCTCTCTGCCTACTTGTCTGTCTGTCATATAAATGAAATCTTTAAAAAAAGAAAATGGAGTTGCCTTGAGTCATGATGCAGTCTTGGTATAACTTTATTTTTTTAAATTTAATCAATTAATTTATTTATATTTTTTTATTTTTTAAATTTAAATCTTTTAAAAATTTTATTTATTTATTTATTTATGTATAACTCTTTCTAATCCAGCCTCCAAGGGTTAGTCCTCTAGAGATTACAAGAGGTATTTACTATAGTGCCCAACTCCTTGGTGAGTTCTGAACTACTGTGTTTCTTTTCAAAGCCCTGAAAAACTGCTGAAAACTCTGATTTTTCAGAATGCCTCAGCTTAGCTTCTTAACCCCTTGTCTCACTGCTGTAGAGCTTGGTAAAGGCCTTGAGGATAAGTCACTTCTTCACCCATCCCATTTTTCCAGTCTCTTGGCCTCTTTCCAGGCTGCCTTGGACACCCTGAATTTCAATTTTTGTTTCTCCCTTAATCTGAGACTGACAACACTCTGCTGGCCTTTTTGACTTCTGGTCCAGCTTCTATACTCAGATTTTTCACTTTTTACCCAATGCGAAGAATCAGCAAATGGCCAAGGTGAAAATCAGAGAAAGCAGTAAGCCCATTTTAATCTCGTTCCTTTCTCTCCAACACCTTGGCTCCTCAATTCCTGGTTGTCTCAAGAATTTTGTGATGTTTTCAAACTTATGACTCATGCTTTAGCTAATTTTTCTAATTGTTCTTAGTAGGGGAATCCTTGTACTGTCCTCTGCTGACTATAGCTAACAGTAGAAACTGTGGCATAACAAACATTTTTCACTCAGCATTTCTGAGCAGTATTTGTAGGGTTAAGATCTTTCTTTAATTAACAAAAGATAGTTTTTTTGTCTTGTAATTTTTTAAAAAGATTTTATTTATTCATCTGAGAGACAGAGCAGAGAGAGAGAGAAAGGGAAAGAGCACTAGCAGGGGTAAAGGGCAGAGGGAGAACGACAAGCAGACTCCACACTGAGCAGAAAGCCCGACTCAAGGCTTGATGTCAGGACCCTGAGATCATGACTGTGCTGAAAACAGATGTTTGACTGACTGGGCCACCCAGGTGCTTCTTTTGCCTTATTATTATATTTGGGTGACTACTGTGTTACACATGATAATAGTGAACATGCACTATCCAAGCATATAAACAAGGTCTGGAAAACTTATTTATGGGTATATGTCAAAACACAATATATCTTGACATTTCGAAAAATCCTATCCTTGTCTATCAAACCATTCTAGTGAAAGACCTTATTTTTTATTAAAAAATTTATATTAAAAAAACCACACCTAAACTCTTATTTGGGGTTATTATTATTGTTAAAATATTATTATTATTAACCAAACTTTTTCCTATCCCAGCATCACTTTTAGTAAGCAATATAATATCTCAATCTTTAAACAGTTGTCATATTGATATGAAAATTATTTATTCTTTCCTTATTAACATGACAGATTAGGAATACTATCAGAAAATACTTTAATCCCTGAGTTTTAGTAAAATAACCCATCAAATCTACTTTACTTATATAAATGAAGTATTTGTTGTAGGCTTGTCAATAAATTTTGACAACCCCAGAAAAGTGATAATGGAGACATCAGATTTTCAAGTCAACTATGTCTGAACCTGGGAGTTGGAAGTAACATTCTTCCTTACTTCCTTACTGTTCAAAAAGATTGAACAGCTTTATGTTAAATCAGCCAATGGCACAATCCCACTGCTTTTGTTTGAAAAATATTGATAGAAGCTGACTGATGGACTTCACAGATGGAAAGAGAAACAGATTATGGGAACTGGATAGATATACTCATGAAGCTAGGCTCATTCAATAGACTGATAGAAATAAAAGTTTTACCATTTATATAGGCTGCTTGGCTTACATCAGCTATATTTTCATCTTAATATTTTTTTAGTCCATTTACATTAGGTGGAAAATAGATAATGAAATATTACCTGTATGAGTAGAAAATATGGGGGGGGGTGCTGTGCATTAAACTGTCCCTTTAAGCTAGTTAGATATCCCCACAAGGAGGTGACTCTATGCTCATGCATGCTTGCCCTATCTGTTCATTCATCGACCCACCTCTCCTTTTGCCATTTCATTGGGGAAAATGTAATAACCATTAACACAGCTGTAATGGCATTTCCAGCAAAGACTATGCATCATTATTGCCATTTATGCACCAAATCAACCAATACTGGTACATTATGGAGCATCTGGTCATGCAATTTAAACATCTTCTGACTTGAACCAAACCACTGGAGAAGTGGGAGAAGATAATGCGGCTATCAGGTTTCCCTCTAATGTCTATTCAAGCCCTGATACTGTTCCATCAAGCCATCTTCTGCCTTCCTTGTCTTCTCATGTCCACCCATCCCTAAACCATGCTCAGAGTCTCTGAGAAAACCTTAGAGAGAGTTCAGGCTTCACTGGTCTGGAACCAGAAGGAGTGCAATGCTAGGGATGGTGTTCATTATGTTGCTACCTAAGAAGTAAAATCCAGGGGTATGCTGGTGTTTGAGGCAGTCAGGGAGTTTGAGATGACACATCTGGCAAGTTAAGTTTCTGAGTTCATATTTTTTATTTATTAATTAGAATTTTTGGTAGATGACCAGCAAATGAGTGAAAGCGTGAGGAGCACAGAGAGAGGACGAGCTCATTTGTGAAGTTTCTGTGGCAGAGGAGTGAGGTAACAAAGTTTGAGTTCAAGTGTTTACCTAACATTTAATTTAATAGACGCTCGAACAGAGCTTGACTGGTATCATGCTCTACTCTTCACACTCTGTGAAAATTAACTAACAGCAACTCCAGGACATCGATTTTGTTATTGCCCCTGTTTCTAAGGGTTAGGCTGTTGACTCTAGAGGTTAAGTAGCCTCCCCCATGTGCAGGATCAGCAAGTTGCAGCGCCAGGTTTGAACTAATCAGACTGCCGCCAGCCTCCTTGGTTTCTGAATCGCTCTGCTATGGAAGAAGTACGCTCTGGAACGTTTGCTCACTAGCTTCAGGAAGAACCATTTAACCAAAAGTTAGGGGATAAACTTTGGGTTCGAGGAGAACAAGAGACAACTTCTCCAGGACTAACCGTGCTGCTGGGAGAATTAGGCCAGCTTTGGGCTTGGGAGTAGTTAAAGGCTCAAATCCCCAAAGAGAATCAGCAAGCATGAGACGTGGGGTTCGGTGTCAGGGGGTGAAATTAGATGTACCTACAAAAGGGGTTTAGCTTAAAATGTACTTATCGCATCCCTAGTTTACACAGACCTTGAGTCCCTGGTATTTTGACATGGGTCTGTTTTCAGAGTAACTCTTTATGGGAAGAACGTCACAAGACATGGGAAAAAAAAAGAGTAATTACTTTAAACTAAACAAGCACAACCTAGGAAAGAAACAGCCCTCACTGACCTTGAAGAGGAGTAGTGATACAAGAGTTAGTCAAAAGCATTAGGGAGTGCTCAGGGTTCCTCAAGGTCCCTTCTGTCTGGCTCTCTGATGAATACCTCTTGTTAGCTGACTCCCCTGTCTATTTCCTCCTAACCATCCTTCCCTCTACTGCCTCATCCATTTAAACTACTCTTCTAGCTACTATGGCCTTCCCTTGGGTCCAACAGTCCTTTAGCCCCCATCTACATAGCCTGACCTTGGCCTCCATGCCACCATGTTTATCTTTTAGACAAAGGTGTGGATGCTTACACGTGCTTTGTTTTTAATTTTTTCACCTTAGGAAGATAGGGATGAAACTAAACCCACGGAATACAGAAGATAAATGTATGGCAGTTGACTAGGTAAATAACTACACAGAAACAACAACAATGTCATTTATATCATCATTGCTATTGCTATTACTTTTATTATATCATTATTTAACAGGTACCTTTATGAATACTTACTGAAAAGTGTCAGGTATTTCACAGATAATGTTTACAGTAACCCTGGGATAGGCACACTCCTCGTATTTCAGATGAGGAAACAGAAACAAAAAAAGTTTAAATAACCCGTTGGGGTTGGGAAGTGGAAAACCAAGATTTGGACTCAGACCTACCTTATTCCAAAGTCTTGGGTCTCAGTCATTAGTTTATACTATTTTATCTTATTTCATATTTTTAAAAATATTTTATTTATTTATTTGAGAGAGAGCATGAGTGGGAGGAGGGGCAGAAGCCAAGGGAGAAGGAGAGGACAAGTAGTGCTGAACTCTGAGGCTGAAAAGGGGCTCGATGTGGGGACCCTGAGCCAAAGTCAGATACTTAATGGACTGAGCCACCCAGGTGCCCCAGGTTAAATTATTTTAGACGTGAATTTAATTTGAGAATCATAAGAACACATGCCTAAGAAATAGCTGTTGGTTAAGTAAAATTTATGGAGTTTTCAGCAGTGCTAAAGCAATGGTAAGAATTAGGTACCATGAAAATTTCTTATAAAGTGTAATTAATGGCCAAATATGACAACAGTGAGTTGATAGTGGCTATGGAAGGCAGATGGTGGGCATCCACATATGTATGCGTAAGGCAAACCTGAGATTATTATCTGATTTAATGAAGGAGGAACTCTTGGACCTCATGGTTTTCTTGATGGTAATTGGCATTAACTTTGAGCAACTCCACTGATCACTATATAGGCTGCCCTTTTCTCTAATTCAGACAGTTCTCTGAATGATTCCATTTCAGTTCCAAATCTGCATGCTCTGTGTTATTTTATTTATTTGTTTGTCTATAGAATTTGAGAGTTAAAAAGTCTACAGCTCAAAGCAGAGATGAATAAAATCCACTGGGAATTTTAATATTATTTTTAGTCATACCATTAATTTTCTGGAGCAGCACTTGAAATTTTAGTTGGCACTTTTCAGAGACATGGCACCAAAGGTCCTTCACCTGTATCCCCACCCAGCTCCTTTGCTGGGGAATCCTCTCTCCATAAACTTGACCTGCTTAGCCAAAGGTAAGAGGTATGAGATCTGGGCCTCAGAAATCCACACAGCAAATAAGCCATGAATGCTTACCTCTGCAGCTTCACAAGCTGAACCAAATCTAGGAAAGCCCTTGCTCTCCTACTAACAACCATTTTCCGCTTGCTACTTTCCTCCTAGCTCCTTTCTTGAGGGTGGTATAAAATGTCTTACAGAGCGGATGGTAACTCTCAGATTGCTTTCTGCTAAATGCAGTAAATCTAACACATTTTGCCTGACTCCTGCTAAAGGACGATTGGTTGCGAGCAGCACGTGAATCGGAAGATTTTGAAAAAGGGGTTTGGCAATTAGTGTGTGGCCCTGTTTTCTTCCAGCAGGTAGTCAAAAGAGAAACATCTAACAGTGGGGGTCATATCTCACCAAATACCAAGCAGACCGAATTACTCTGTTAGATCTCAGCTTCCCTTGAAGTCTGAGATCTTGTAAGTTTCCCTCCTGGGTGCAGAGACAGTGTTCCTCTTCCCAGGGAGAAGCAAAAGCCCTGGTGACCACAGTTTTGCCCAGGGATCCCAGGGAGTCAGGCAGGCAGCCAGCCAGCCCTCACGGAAGTCACTCTGTGTGAGCAGCGCTGCAGGAGCGTGCGACCAAGGGACAGACAAGGACAGATCTGGAAGCGGCATGTGAAACTTTATTCCTTGTAATTCTATGTGGCGTATCTTTGATTCTTAAAATCCCCTTCTGAAAATGTGGTGAGTCATTACCTCTGACCGTGGCTTGTCTGTTGGTACACTGTGAAACTGTTTGAATCATGGAGGAGAAAAGAAATCAGTGCCATTTTGGTTTTAATTAAATCTTGAAAAAGATTCAAACATACGCCGCTTCTTCCTGCCATCAGGGATCCTACAATTATTGAATTAGAGGAGTGGTGTCTGCTTTCAGCATCTTGAATTTTTACCAGCAGATAATTTCTCTTTTCTATTGTTGGATATTTTCTTGGTGCATTTTAGGGCTGTCATCTTTGGCAGAGCTAATCTGGTTTTCTTCAGCCACAGTTCTGCTCATTAATCCATTTATGGATTTTTGCGTAGTTTCTCCTTGGAAGGTGAGGGAGTACATTACCTCGGAGGTTTTCTTTCAAGCCACTTAAGAGAGACTGTTCCTTTTTTCTCTGTCCATAGCATGCGTGTGAACCACTCCAGCATGCTAGCCTTTTGAAAATTCATCGTAGGGCCTGGCTGGGATCGTGTTAGATGAACGTATTTGTATACAATAAAGATATTTACAAAAAGTTTTTTACTTACCCTTTAAGAAACTGACTTCTCCTTCTCCTTGGCTTGAAATCTATCTGCACATTTTATTTATTTATTTATTTCTGTGTCTAGTGCCCTTCTAAGCACCGTGAAAGATACACAAATATGTAGGCATACACGCATGCACACACAAACTGAAAAATGTACCATGTTTGAATTCTACTGAGTGTTTAAAGAAGAATTAACATCAATCCTCCTCAAGCTCTTCCAGAAAAGAATACCAGAAGTGGTGTCTGGCTGGCCTAGTTGGTAGAGTATGTGACTCTTGATCTTGGAAGGTCATGATTTGAACCACCTATTAAATATGGCAACAACAAAACAGAAGAGAGGGTGACTGGGTGGCTCAGTTGATTAAGCATCCAACTTTGGCTTAGTTCATGATCCCAGAGTTCTGGGATTGAGCCCTGTGTTGGGCTCCTTGCTCAGCAGGAAGCCTGCTTCTCCCTCTCCCACTCGCCCTGATGGTGTTCCCTCTGTCACTGTTTCTCTCTCTGTCAAATAAATAGTAAAATAAAAATCTATAAAAAACAAAACAAACTATAAAAACAGAAGAGAAACAATTCTTAACTCTATGAAGCCAGCTTTGCCTTGATACCAAAGCCAGACAAAGACATCACAAGAAAATAAAATTATACCCCCAAATCCTTAATGCATAGAGATGCAAAAATCCTCAAGAGAATACTAGCAAAAAGGTTATGACAGCATGTTAAAATTATCATACCACATGATCAAGTGGGACTTATCCCAGGAAAGCATGGATAGTTCCATGTAAAAACATCAATCAATGTGATTCACTACATTAATAGAATGAAAAAAAACAACCTCATGGTCATCCCAATTGATGCAGAAAAAGCACCCGACCAACTTCAATATCCCTTCTTGATAGAAAACACTTCACAAACTAGAAATACAAAGGAACTTCATAAACATGATAAAGGGGGTTTATGAAAAACCCACAGCTGATACCACACATAATGGGGGAAAGAGTACAAGTTTTCCCCAAAAGATCAGGAACAAGACAAAGATACCCACTATGGCCACTTCCATTCAACAGTTACTGAAAGTTCTAACCAAATCAATTAGTAAAGAGAAAGAAATAGAAGCCAAACAGATTGGAAAGGAAGAATTCAGACTATCTCTATTCACAGGTGGTATGATCTTATATATAGAAAATAGTAAGAAATTCACTCCCCCCCAGACTATTAAAGCTAATCAACAAATTCAGAAAAGCTGCAGTGTCAAAAATCAGTTGTGTTTGTATACACTAATACTGAAATCCAAAAATAGAATTAAGAAAACAATTTAACTCAAGATATCATCAAAAAAGGAATAAATTTAAAGAAGTATAAAATTTAGACACTAAGACTATAAACATTACTGAAAGAAATTTTAAAAGGGGCATATAAATGGAAGTGCAACCAGTGTTAGTGGTTTGAAAGAGTTAATATTATTGAGATGGCAATACTCCCCAAATTTGGCTTATATATAAATCAATATAATACCTATAAAAATTGCATTTTTTAGTACAGAAATAGACAAACAGTAAAATTCTTGTATAATTACAGGGGACCCAGAATAGCCAAAGTAATCTTAAAAAGGAACAAAATTGAAAGACTCAAGTTTCAGAATTTCAAAACTCACTATAAAATTACAGTAATCAAAACACTGTTGTACTGTTATAAAAATAGACATGTAGATCAGTGAGAGTCCATAAATAGCCCATATGTCTATGTGCATTTGATTTTTGAAATAGAAGTCAAGACAACTTCGTAAGGAAAAGAATAATCAGTTCAATAAATGATGCTGGGACAACTGGATATACAAATGCTAAAGAATGGATTTGGACTTTGATCTACTTTTTACAAAAATTAACTCTAAATAGATCTATGATTTATGTTCAGTCAGTTAAGCATCTTCCTTTGGCTCAGGACATGATCTCAGGGTCTTGGGAACAAGCCCCATGTCAGGCTCCCTGCTCTGTAGGGAGTCAGTTTCTCCCTCTCCTTCTGCCCTTTCCCCTGTGCATGCTCTCTTTCTCTCTCTCTCTCAGATAAATAAATAAAATATATATATTTAAAATTAGATCTATGATTTAAATAAAGAACTAAAAGTACAAAATTCTTAGAAGAAAACAGGGATACTTCTCCATGACCTTGGATCTGACAATAGTTTCTTAGATATCACATCAAACACACAAGCAACAAATAAAAAAATATGCATAAATCTGACTTCATCATAATTAAAAACTCCTGTGTATCAAATGACACTCTCAAACAAGTTAAAAAGCAATCATCAGAAAAAAAAGGCAACCATTAGAATGGCAGAAAATATTTACAAATCACATGTCTGATAATAATTGATCATCCAGAATATATAGAGCATTGTACAACTCAACAATGAAAAGACAACAGCTCAACTTAAAAATGGGCAAAAGGCTTGAATAGACATTTCTCCAAAGAAGTTTCAAATAACCAACAAGCAAACAAAAAATGCTCACCATCATTAATTATTAAGAAAATGACAATCAAAGCTATACTTAGATACCACATCACCCCCCACTAGGATGCCTAGAATAATAATAACTAAAAAAAAAAAAAAACCCTCTGAAAATAACAAATGTCAATGATGTGGAGAAATTGGGACCCTGATAAGTTGCTGGAGGAAATGTAAAACAGTTTGGCTGCTATGGGAGACAGCTTGATGGTTTCTCAAAAAGTTAAACACAGAATTACCATATGATCTAGCAATTCTACACCTAGGTCTGTATGCAAAGAAAATTGAAAACATAAATTCAGAAAACATATACACAACTTTTTATAGCAGCATTATTCATGATAGGCAAAACATAGAGAACAATACCCATTTCTTAATGAATAAACAATTTAAGGTATATTATATAGAATATTATTCAGCCACAAAAAGGAATGAAGTACTGATGCTTGACACAACATGGATGAAATGAAAAGCAAATGCTTTTGAACCAGATAGTGATAATGTTGCACAATATGGTGAACATACTAGAATGTACTCAATAGTGCACTTCAACATGGTTAAAATGGTGAATTTTATGTTGTATGCATTTTCCTCAGTGAGTATAATGATAAAAGAGTACCATCATTCTCAAGTAGTTCACAGTTTAGCTGAGAAGAAGATGAAACAAATATACATCAAAAAATCAAGTAGAGGGGCACCTGGGTGGCTTAGGCAGTCAAGTGGCCAACTCTTGATTTCAGCTCAGGTCATGATCTCTGGGCTATAAGATTGAGCCCTAGGTCAGGCTCTGCTTGGTATAGAGTCTGCTTGTCTTTCTTCCTCCCCCTTGAGCCCCCTCCTCTGACCCTCCCCTACTCACACTCTCAAATAAATAAAATAATGTCTCTCTCAAATACATAAAATAAATGAGATCTTTTTAAAAATCTTAAAAAAAAAGTCAAACAGTGGCAGTCCTTACTTTCCCTGACAGTATGGAGCCATAATATGACTATGCAAATTGAAACTATGCTATTGTTCAAGATTTTGAAAGTACAGGCATATGTAATTTCTATGCCTTGGCAAATTATCACACTCTTTTCTAGGTTTGGATCAGCTTCTGATATTTTATCTTTTACGTTTTATATGTCATAAAAATATCTGTGAGGTTTTGTTTATTTTATGTCAGCAATTTCACCATTAAGTTCCTCTGACATCATATCTAGAATCTCTTGAAAAACAGCAGTGTCAATATTCTCAAGGTCAGCTCTTTCTTTTATTAACTCCATTTCCATGGGATTCTATTTCCACTTCCAATGTTACCACTTTTCATTTCTTTGCTACATTTTTGTCTTTGTTGATCAGTTCCCTCTTTTGATTATTCCTTTTTGCAAAATGCCACTTGATTTATCACTGAGAGACAAGGAGTCAACCTGACAACATGCTTTGCTGTCTGTGTGTGAACTTATGACAGATGTAGTGACCAGTCACTGACAGACTTTGAAGGAAATGAGGGGATTGGTCACTGATTGTGATGCACATCATGATATGCACATGTTCATTTGTGAACTAGTGTTAGCAGCAAAATTTTATTTTATATAATTACAGTTAATATACCATAGAGACTGAATTAGAATTTTGTTTGGGGGAAATTGATGTTATTTAACTAAAATGATGATCACTCTACTGTATGCATATTTGAGCCATACAAAGCAAGGACTACATTTTCTAAAATTGTGCGATAGGCAGTAACATTGCAATAGAATTTTACAGACTGGCTTAACGATGAGTTGGATTAGTATAAGGATTAAAGAATTCCTTTAGGCCAACAGTTATAAACGTAGGCAATAGAGGAAGGAAGAAGCTTGATATGAGTGCGTCAGTGGGCAGATTTACCTGAATATACCAGAAAAAGTACACTCCTGACCAACAGATAGTCAGGCATAAGCCAGACTGTGGCAGGACTTGAAACCTAGGCAGATTTGTAAACTGTAACAAAAAAAAAAAAAAAACTGAAATGAAAAAATTATGGTTAATAGAGGCAGAAAATGAGAGTTTCTATGTAGGCTTTGCTACACATTCCATTTCTAATCTTTGGTAGGTCATGGATGTTGGTTTCCTCATTTGCAAAATGAGGGTAATCATACTTAATCCAAATGACTGAGCATAGAGGATCTTGAAAGCAGATAAAAACTTAAGACTGTGTCCATTCTTCAAACAGCATTTACTGAGTGCCTTCCTTCAGACAGAAACTGTGCTACGTATTTCTGTCATAGGAATGATAGGAAATTGTCTTTCTATCTATGGGTTGGGAGAGGAGAGGAGGAAAGAGATGTGTAAACACAAAAATACCTGAACAGTCCGGTAGCTGCTTCAAAGGAAGTTATAGTGAATGGTTGAACCAGGAGCAATCACGATAACATATTACAGTATTTTAGGAAGAATTCTATGACAACTCCTTAGAGGATGACCTAAGAGGATAGATGTCTAATTTTAGTGAAGAGCTTATTGCTCCTGTTTATAGATCCCATCTAGGGTCAAGCCAATGGAGTGAGTTGCTAAAGTGGACTGGAGGAAACATTTGGAGTTAAGAAGTTCAAGATTTTGAAAGTGCAGAGTGTTCTTTGAATCATCTACATATACAGCAATGTTCCCAGGAATGATGGCATGATTAATCTTCATTTATAAAGGTATTCTTTATGCAAATAAGTCCCTGATAATTAAGGGAAGTGACTCTAATCTTTGATTAGTTATCATAGCCTGGAAGATAGATAACCAAGAAGCAGCAAGAATGTTCATTCTTTAGAGCATGTTGCATTAGTGCTTCTCAAACTTTAATGTGCATGGAAGTCACCTGGAGTTTTGTTAAAATGCAGATTCTGATTCAGAATCTACAGATGGCTTTTAGTAGTATTAACATTTTAACAATATGAATTCATTGTTGGGTGCATAAGTATTAATAATTGTTATATCTTTTTTGATATACTGATCCTTTTACCATTATAAAATGATCTTTCTCTTTTACCCTTTTTAACTTAAAGTCTATTTTGTCTGATGTAAGTTTAGCCACCCTTGTTTTTTTAAGTTACCATTTGCTTGAAATGTCTTTTTTTTATTCCTCACCCTTGATCTATGTGTCTCTTTAAGATTCATTTAAATGAATCTCTTGTGGGCAGCACATTGTTGTATCTTATTTTTGTGTTCCATCTGGCCTCTCTACATCTATTTTTGGAGACTGTAATTCACTTAGGTTTAAAATAATTACTGGTAGCTAAGACCTTACTAATGCCATTTTGTTCATTATTTTCTGTTTGTTTTATAGATTCATCATTCCTTGTTTCTTATGTTGCTCCCTTTGGTTTTGGATGTCTTTTGGTATCAGTATGCTTTAACATCTTTACTGTATTCTTTTGTGTAAAGACTATAGGATTTTTCTTTGTGGTTACCATGAGACTTACATAAAACATCTTGTAATACCCTATTTTAAACAGATAACAACTTAACTTAAACAGAATTCACAAACTTTACACTTAACTTTTCTTCCCTCTCACATTTTAGGTTATTGTTATTACAATTTACATGGATTTTATATTGTGTAATTAATAGCAGTTTATTATAATTATGGTCATTTTTACTATGTTCATTTTTTTAAACTTTTAAACTGAAGTTGTGAGTTATGCACCAATATTACCATATGGCAAAATCTAACTATGAATCTAAATTTATCCTTACTGGTAATATTTATGCTACCATTTTAATGGTTTTATGATGTTCATTATCATTCTTTTGCTTCTACTCAGAGAACTCCCTTTAACATTTCTTATAAGGCAGACCTGGTAGAAATAAATTCCCTCAGCTTTTGTTTATTTGGGACCTCCTTTTTTCTGAAGGACAGCTTTGCTGGGTATAGAATTCTTGGTTGACATTTATTGTCATTCAGGATTTGAATTTATCAACAATTCCCTCCTGGTGTAAAAAGCTCTGTTGCAATATCTGTCTCAAGTCTTATAGTATTCCCTTGTTTATAGTTTCTCTCTTTTATCTCTCTGCTCTTAACATTATTTCTTTGTCTTGATTTTGACAATTTAATTATAATATGCGTTGGTGTGATCCTATTTGAATTCAACCTATTTAGGATTCTTTGGATCTTATGGATCTGGGTGTCCATTTCTCTTTCTAGGTTTGGGAACTTTTTAACCATTAATGCTTTAAATATACTTTCTGTCCCTATTTCTTTCCTCCTTTCAGAAATGCAAACATTGTTTCTTTTCATTGTGTTCTATAATTCCCATACCATAGGATCTTAAAACTCTTTTTCATTCTTCATTTCATTTCATTTCTTCATTTCATTCTTTCATTCCATTTTGCTTCTCTGACTTGATAATTTCAAGTGTCCTATCCTTTAGGTCATGGATTCTTTCTTCTGCACGGTCAAGTTTACTTGTGAAACTCTACTGAATTTTCAGTTCAGTTATTGTATTTTCAACTCTAAGATTTCTGTTATATTTTGTTTATGGGTGCAAGGACATTTCCTTGTCAAACTTCTCATTTCTTTTCATGCATTATTTCATTATTTTTTAATTGTCTGCTGTGTTTTCTTGTAGTTCATGAAACATCCTTAAGGAGATTATCCTGAATTCAAGTTTACTGATTTTTTTTTTCCAGTAGAGTCAGTTATTGGAGCTTAATTCATTTCCTTTGGTGGTTTCATATTTACTCATTTTTTGTGATGCTTGATTTCTTATGTTGATATCTGCACATTTGAATAACAGGTTTGCTCTTATAGACTTTATAGGTTTGCTTTGGCAGACAGTAGACAGTCCTTCATCAATCGGCTCAGTTTCTGTTTCTGGGTATATCTGTTAGCAATATCTTTGGGCAGGTGGGGCTTGCTATTATGATCTAATTTGGGGTGAGGCAACTGTTTGAGCTCTAAAGACAGGGATGTTTGGTTGTGCCACTGGCTGAGAACACTTGGGTAGGACTGATGTCTTTGTTCCCTACCCAGGTGAGACTATAGGATGGGCTCAGTGGTTGCCTGGGTTCTCTGGTCAGGTTTACTAGATGGTTGAGACTGGATACTATATTCAGAAGTAGATGGGGCTATGAAATATCTTCCTGCCCTGAGGGACAGTAGGTTGCCAACTTTGTTCTGTAGAAGAGCAAGGCTTCTGGTTGGTATTACTACTTGGGCACTATAGGTGTGAACATGGATTGGTACCCATGATCCATGCGCTGGTTGTTGAAAAACCCTTTCCTTTTTCATCACAGTCAGATTCCCAGTGGTTGAACCCCACAGAATCCCATGCAACCCCTGTGGTGCAATATTAGAGTAGGGGTTCGCACAGACTCACCCACCATGCTGGGTGGAGGAGCTGGTTGTCCATCCTGGGTTCTCTTTTTCTGCTGGAGGAAATGGAGGCTTAGGGAAGACCATTGGCATGGTGTTGTGCTGGCCTTGGGGAAGGGCAATGCAATCAACATGTACTTCTTTTCTTACCCTTCTGATGAAGTCAGTCATGGTCTCAGCTTTATTCCCATATTCTAGGATTCTCTGAGTGGTATCTTGTTCTTGAATAATTTTTAGTTGTTTTTGTGAGGGGAAGAAGAGTCAGTAATGTCCTAAGTTACCATCTTGGTGACATTACCTCTTCTTGTTAATTTTTTCTCCAGGGTAAATTCCCAAAACGGAAATGAATAAAATATATGGAGATTATTTTAATTCTTAGCTCTTATTGCCAAATTATGTTAATCAACTATTATACTCTTCTATCTGAAAAAAGTAAGAGTGTTTATTGGATACTATAGTCTTTTAAATGTTTGCTAATTTAATGGGTGACAAGTTATAACATGTTTTATTTTAATTTGCCTATGATTCTTTGATTACTAAAGAGATTAGGTAATTTTTCACTTGCAAGTGTAGTTGCAAAAAGCAATTCCATGAGCTGTGGAGTCAGATCACTTAAGTTCAAATCTTGAATCTGCCATTTACTAGACAATATATTGGAGATGTTACATAACTTCTCTGGGGTTTTTTCTTGTTTTGTAAAATCTAAATATGTATGACACCTATGCCATATAAATATCCTGAATTTTAAATCAAATATATTATGTAAAGAACTTGGAATAGCACTTAGAACATATGGATTGTCAGTAGTTATTAATAATAGTAGTTGTATTTTCAGTTGTAAATGATCTATTTGTGCTTTTTGTTTGTCTGCATTTGCTACTGAAAATGTCACACTCATGATAGCCAGAAGTCAAGGATGCAAACAAAGATTTAGCTCTGTATTGTCCAATACCATAACCACTCACTACATAGGACAAGTTAAGTAATTAAAATTACATAAAATAAAAAATTAAGTGTTTCAGCCATGTTAACCACATGTCAAGTGGCAGTAGCCACACGTGACTACTGGCTATTGTGTTGGAGAGTACAGATTTATTTATTTATTTATTTATTTATTTTAAGATTTTATTTTTTTTTTATTTGACAGAGAGAATGATAGAGAGAGAGGGAACACAGGGCAGGGGAGAGGGAGAAGCAGGCTTCCTGCTGAGCGGGGAGCTGAATGTGGGGCTCAATCCCAGGACTGAGCTGAAGGCAGATGTTTAATGACTGAACCACCCAGCACCCCTCTAAAGTGCAGATTTAGAGAACTTTTTCGTCATCACAGATTATTATAGAATAATAATAATATATTACTATATATTAATAATATATAGTAATTTCAGATTATTGAGATTAAAGTGTTTTTTAAGCCTTGAGTTATCCAATCACTTACTTTAAATCCTTACTTCACTGTGCTACTTTAATTTTGGCATATGTTAGAAGTTCTGTTTTTTGAGATATTCAGATGTATTTCTTTAATTTCTTAAATTAACTGGTAATGACATAATGGTGTCAATAACAAAGGTGTCAGGAATGGGAATTTACACTATATTTGTATAAGAAGAATCAAGGGAAACTGAAATGATAGAAAAAATGTTTTATAAATTTTGTAGGGATTATAATAATAACCCAGACTCTTCTTAGTATATTAATTTTCCAATAGTAAACCACATATAAGAATCTTTGTTAAACAATTTAAAAACTAGTTTTTTTATTATTTGTATATTCTGTATAATTATCAAATTGTGGTTTCATACATATTACTAATCCACAAATAAGTTTATGAAGCAGCAATAAAATTGATCTTGGTAGATGTAATCTAAGAGGTTACAATAATGTTATTTTTAAATAATAATTGTACTTGCTAAAGTAAGTGAGGTAACAGCCAAAAAGTACTACATAATAAATTTAGCAAAAATAATTTTAAAAGTTATGAAAACAAATGAGAATAGTATACCTTATTTAAAATTTTTGGTCTTCTAAGATATTGCTTCTTACTAGAACTCTTAGGGCTGAAAAATGAGTCATTTACCAATCAAAGAAAATTTAAGTATATTTGAAATGAAATCTTGACCTCTAGCATGGATTTTTGGAATACTCTGGTGTCCATATTATTAGATGTGTATATATTAAGAAAAATAGAATATTAGTAGTAAAAGCAAAATGCTATAGGGGTCCAAAAGGGAACGCTAACCAAGACATTTGAGAGAATCAAAAAGTAATACATGGATAAGCTCACATTAGAAATGGACCTTAAAGGATGGGGATCATTTTCTTATAAAATTTAAGAATATAGATTTAAACTCATTACTTTTTTTATACATGATGTAATGTAACCCATTATATTTACAATCCTTTTTGGCCAATGGAAACACCACCTTTGGCCACTGGGGATACTTCATCTTGCTCCTGTGTCCTAGAACATGACTCAAGTAGTCTTTTATAGTTTCTTTACTTTCCTAACAAGGTGTCCAAGCTTATCTTAAATATGTCTTGCCATAAGATTAGAGTCATCATAGGCAATATTAAAAAAAAAAATAAGATGGTGGAAAAAAGTTTTGAGAGGTAGAGGAAATATAAAGGCATTTATAAATGTCAAAGGAGGAGTTGTTTCTATAGGTCTACTCAAAGGAGTAGAGAGTGGGTCTTTGGTTAAAGACAGAATGGTTGTGAGGAATTGGTTCTAAAAGCTGTAGATGATGATGAATCATCTGATTACATCTTTTAATATTTTTAGATGGATGAATAACTCGATTGTGGTTGAATTTAAGTAAGCAGATTTAAAGATATTATGTTAGATGAGAAGATACTGTAAAGAAATTAATTATAGGGTTATTACAATAAATACAGTGACAGTTCATGAAAACTGCAGTGGAATTGGGGAGTATTATGTAGATGTAAGAGGTGTTTTAGAGTTAAAATCCTCAATAGTTGGCTACTGGTTGAATATAGGAGTTTGGAAAAATTAGGAGTTAAAACATTAATGAAATCTGAAGCCTGGAAACATAGATTTTCAACAGGTATAGAAAAGCCAGGAAGAGCAATTGGACTTGTGAGAACCTTAACATTGGGGACATATCAAGGTAAATAGGCATATAAATATAAATGTCTGGAAGCCATTGGAAACATAAGTCTAAAGCTGAAGAGAGAAAAAAGAGAGAGATCTGGCAGTCTTTGCTATTGAGATTGCAATAAATCCATGGAGGGATATATTAATTTAAGACATTGCACAAAGAGAGAAAAACATGACTTAATAGAGAATCTTGCATTGTCTCCATCATTAAAGGAGAATGAAGACTATAAGGAATTGTTCACAGGGACAAAGAAAAAGACTTCATAGAGTCAGAAAGGATGATGATGTTTTGGTAGCAGATAAACTCAGAAATAAGGGGTTCTCAAAGAGGAGGCTGTACTCAATTGAAAGATTAAATAGAAGAGGAATTGGTAAAAAGACATTTTTTAAAAATTATGTTAGTCACCATAGAGTACAACATTAGTTTTTGATGATTCACTGTTTGCATATAACACTGTGCTCCATGCAATACATGCCCTCCTTAATAACCATCACTAGGTTAACCCATCCCCGCAGTCTCCTTCCCTCTGAAACCCTCAGATTTTTTCTTGGAGCTCATAGTCTCTCATGTTTCATCTCCGCCCCGATTCCTTCCCTTCATTTTCCCTTTACTTCTCCTGATGTTCTCCATGCTATTTCTTATGTTCCACAAATGAGTAAAACCATGTGATAATTGTCTTTCTCTGCTTGACTCATTTCACTTAGTAAAATCTCCTCTGGTTCCATCCATGTTGATGCAAATGTTGGATATTCATTCTTTCTGGTGGCTGAGTAATGCTCCATTGTATATATGGATCACATCTTCTTGATCCATTCATCTTTTCCAGGGTGTCTGGGCTCCTTCCATAGTTTGGCTATCATGAACATTGCTGCTGGAACATTGGGGTGTGTGTGGCTATTCTTTTCACTACATCTGTATCTTTGGGGAAAATACCCAGTAGTGCAATTGCTGGGTCATAGGGTAGCTCTGTTTTTAACTTTTTGAGGAATCTTCACACTGTTTTCCAAAGTGGCTGCACCAGCTTGCATTCCAAACAACAGAATGAGGATTCCCCTTTCTCCACAGCCTCTCCAAAATTTGTTGTTTCTTTCCTTGTCAATTTTTGCTATTCTAACTGGTTTAATGTGGTATCTCAGTATGGTTTTGATTTGAATCTCCCTGATGGCTAATGATATTGAATATTTTTTCATGTGTCAATCACATGTATGTCTTCCTCGGAGAAGTGTCTGTTCATGTCTTCTGCTGATTTTTTGACTTAAAAACTACCTATGAAAAGTCCACAGTGAATATCATTCTTACTGGGGACAAGTTGAGACCTTCCCCTTAAGATCAGGAACATGACAAGGATGCCCACTCTCACCACTATTGTTCAACATAGTACAAGAAGTCCTAGTAACAGTAATCAGACAACAAAAAAATAAAATGTATTCAAATTGGCAAAGAGGAAGTCAAACTCTCTCTTTTCACAGATGACATGACACTTTTCGTGGAAAAACCAAAAGATGACACTTTCTAAATTACTAGAATTCATACAGCAATTCAATAATGTGGCAGGATAAAAAATAAAGGTACAGAAATCAGTTGCTTTTCTATACACCAACAATGTGACTGTAGAAAGAGAATTCAGGGAATCAATTCCATTTACAATAGCACCAAAACCCATAAGATACCTTGGAAACCTAACCAATGAGGTAAAGGAGCTACTCTAGAAACTATAGAACACTTATGAAAGAAATTGAAGAAGACACAAAAAGATGGAAAAACATTCCATGCTCATGAGTTGGAAAATAAACATTCTTAAAATATCTATTCTGCCCAGAGCAATCTATCCAATGCCATCCTGATCAAAATACCAATGGCATTTTTCAAAGTGCTAGAACAAACAATCCTGAAATTTGTATAGACAGAAAAGACCCCAAATCACTAAGGAAATGTTGAAAAAGAAAAACAAAGCTGGGGTCATTGGGTTGCCCGATTCAAGCTAAATTACAAAGCTGTGATCACCAAGACTACATGGTACTGGCACAAAAACAGACAAGATCAAGAGCCTAGATATGGGCCCTGAAATCTATGGTTAACTAATTTTTGACAAAGGAAGAAAAATATCCAATGGAGAAAAGACAGATGTACAACATATTGACTTGACAATTCTATGCATCACTTAATGCTCACCATAAGTATAATCAACATCGATCACCATATATTTTTATAATATCATTGACTATATTTCCTATGCTGTACTTTTTATCTCCATGAGTTACTTATGTTAAAACTAGAAGTTTGTACCTCTTAAATCCCTTTATCTGTATTGCCCCACTCCCCCTACCCCCTCTGGCTACTACCAGTTTGTTTTCTATTCTTGTGTCTGTTTTTTATTTGTTTTGTTTTTCATATCCACATGTAAGTGAAGTAATATGATATTTGCCTTTGTCTGACTTGTTTCAGTTACTATTATACACTACAGGTCCATCCCTATCCATGCTATCACAAATGACAACACCTCATTCTTTTTTATGGCTGAGTAATATTCCATTGTGTACATATATCACAATTTATCCATTCATCTATCAATGGACACTTGAGTTGCTTTCATCCATATCTTGCTATTGTAATTAAGCTGTAATAAAATAGAGGTGTATATATCTTTTCAAATTAGTGTTTTCATTTTCTTTGGTTAAATACCCAATAGTGACATTACTGTATCACAGATTTTTTTTAAATTTCTTCTCAGCGTAACAGCATTCATTGTTTTTTGCACCACACCCAGTGCTACATGTAATACGTGCCCTCCCTAATACCCACCACCTTGTTCCACCAACCTCCCATCCCCTGCCCCTTCGAGACCCTCAGGTTGTTTTTCAGAGTCCATAGTCTCTCATGGTTCACTTCCCCTTCCAATTTCCCTCAACTCCCTTCTCCTCTCCATCTCCCCATGTCCTCCATGTTATTTGTTATGCTCCACAAATAAGTGAAACCATATGATAATTGACTCTCTCTGGTTGACTTATCTCACTCAACATAATCTTTTCCAGTCCCGTCCATGTTGCTACAAAAGTCGGGTATTCATCCTTTTTGATAGAGGCATAATACTCCATAGTGTATATGGACCACATCTTCCTTATCCATTCATCCATTGAAGGGCATTTTGGTTCTTTCCACAGTTTGGCAACTATGGACATTGCTGCTATAAACATTGGGGTACATATGGCCCTTCTTTTCACTACATCTGTGTCTTTGGGGTAAATATCCACTAGTGAAATTGCAGGATCATAAGGTAGCTCTGTTTTTAATTTATTAAGGAACCTCCACACTCTTTTCCAAAGTGGCTGCACCAACTTGCATTCCCACCAACAGTGTAAGAGGATTCCCCTTTCTCCACATCCTCTCCAACACATATTGTTTCCTGTCTTGCTAATTTTGGCCATTCTAACTAGTGTAAGGTGATATCTCAATGTGGTTTTAATTTGAGTCGCCCTGATGGCTAGTAATGATGAACATTTTTTCATGTTTCTGATAGCCATTTGTATGTCTTCATTGGAGAAGTGTTTGTTCATATCTTCTGCCCATTTTTTTGTATGATTATCTGTTTTGTGCATGTTGAGTTTGAGGAGTTCTTTATGGATCCTGGATAGCAACCTTTTGTCTGTACTGTCATTTGCAAATATCTTCTCCTATTCCGTGGGTTGCCTCTATTTTTTGTTGACTGTTTCCTTTGCTGTGCAGAAGCTTTTGATCTTGACGAAGTCTCCAAAGTTCATTTTTGCTTTTGTTTCCTTTGCCTTTGGAGACATATTTTGAAAGAAGTTGCTGTGGCTGATATCAAAGATGTTGCTGCCTATGTTCTCCTCTAGGATTCTGATTGATTCCTGTCTCACATTGAGGTCTTTTATCCATTTTGAGTTTATCTTTGTGTACGGTGTAAGAGAATGGTCGAGTTTCATTCTTCTACACATAGCTGTCCAGTTTTCCCAGCACCATTTATTGAAGAGACTGTCTTTTTTCCACTGTATATTTTTTCCTGTTTTGTTGAAGATTATTTGACCATAGAGTTGCAGGTCCATATCTGGGCTCTCTACTCTGTTCCACTGGTCTATGTATATCACAGATTTAAAAAAAAATTTTTTTTTTTTGAGGAAACTTCATGCTGTTTTTCACGGAAAGATTTTTATTGACAAAGATGTCACCAATTGCTCTGTATTTTCAAGAGAAGCACTTTCCGCTGATTTGAGAATGGTGATGGTCGCGTTGCAATGAGCCAGCCATACCATTTTATTCAATTTCCCCATAGACTTGGGCATGACCTTTTTTGTATAATTACTAGAAACATTTTTGCACCTTGTGGCCATGGAAGAGAATAAAAGGACCTGTTCTTGTGAGAAACTGAAAATGCCAACTCACCTCAGGAGCAGGATGTTTTATCCACCAATCCGTTTTTTGTTGGGAAGTTGGAAGGCACACTTTCATGATCACATTTTCATGACTCTTAAATATATCAACAGAAATCATTATTTAGTAGGTCCACAATTCCCAATTTCACTAATTAATTAAATGTTATACTCATTTATTTGAATCATATATTCCACAGAGAACTTCACAGACCATTCCTTCTTGACACTGGATTTTTAACTTAACCATCTGAGAAATTACTGTCTCCAATTAGATTGAAATATTTACCTATCCAGTTAGAACGCATAGTTCATTTGGCAGGAATGCAAATGCTGGAAAATATTTCCATGAGCAAGAATTATCTCTTTTTTTCCCTTAAATTCAACATCTCATATACCATATGTTTCTGTTCTGAGTTTGTGAGGGGGAAAAACTCTATTTTATTTGTTTTTCCACTGGCTCAATTATATGTGTTCCAGGAGAATCCTGGTATCAAAAATTACTCATTGGAAAGACGAAAGTTGTATAAATTTTCTCTAGCAGGTATATAAAATCCAATGAGGAAGGTGATGACCTCAGACACCTTTCAAACTATCTAGTAATCTATAGAAGCTCACAAAGAATATAAAAATAAAAGCTTGAATGGATCTGTCTTCTTCTCCCACTCACTTTGCTTATTTCTTTTCAGTCAGTTTGAGCTGAAGCAGCTAGTGGGGTTAATTCCTTGACTGTTCTGTCAAATGTTAGGCTCCAGTACATATACTTGTGTATATATGAACAACTGTTTTTTAATAACCTGCCAAGAAGCTATAATCCTCCATTGCAGTCCCCCTGGGATTTAATTAGAATGGTTTTCCACAGCCTGACATGTTTATGGGGCATAGGTAAAGAGACAGTTCATAAAACTGTCAATTTTCTGAGAAATTAAAGAAAAATTGGGCTGCTTAGTGCTTTGGCAATTCTGTGCTGCTGATACTAGCATTGCAAGCAATGAAATCAAAGGAAACATAACAAGATACTGATGCATTAGATATGGGTGGGTTAAAAATAATGTACAAGGGCATTTGTCAATTTGAATGCATAAAGAGGCAAGTGTAGAAAGCAAAACATAAACTGGAGCAGCCTGACTTTGGTGTGTTTGGGAACAAGGAGGCAACCATTGAATAACAGTTTATTTGCATCCAGAAGATTTATAATTTTGTTTAATAAACAAGATCAGGAAATGAATTCTTGAGAAGATTTAAAGCCTTCTTAGGAAAATGGTAACGTGAGGAGCGGTGCTTTGATTTGAGGATCCTTCATTTAAATTATCTTTTTCCTACTGATAAAAATTATTAATGTAACATAGACTCCAGATTGAGAATCAAGTCTGTAGAAACAAATGAACCCAACGTTAACTGGTCAAGCCTCTTTTCACATTCTAACATCACACTGCCTAAAAAACCCAACAACAGCAAGAGTATAAAACAATGGAATAAGTACAAAATATGTAGTTCTAGAAGAAAAGAAAATCCAGCATTGAGTGCTGTCAAAATGGCTATGGTGTGAGTAACAATAATCACCCCATATGTGCTAAAATTCCCCATCCTAGCAAACCACTGGCAGGGGTCTTCTGAAGACAGGTGGCATCCTGAATGCTATCACTCAGAACAGAGCTGGACTGGTAAAAGGCAGACCTTGGAACTTGGATATCATCATGACATTGTGACTTTGTTCTTGGAGAGTTCCATCCTTACCATATGTCAGTCTAGTTCATGTCCCAGGAGTTTTATTTATGCATCCATCTACTAATTCATTGATTTACTGCTGTTTTCCAGGCATTGCACAATGGACTTGGGGTTTATAATGAACTAGACACATACAATGGAAGGTCATAGACTTTGGAGTCAGATGTACTTGGATTCAAGATTCTGACTCTGCCACTTAATAGCTATATGACCTTCGTTATTACTTCACCTCTATGCTACTCAGTTTGTACCAGGAAAAATGAAGGAAATTCTACTTATCTTAAGGTTGGATACCTACTTTAAAAATATTAGTTTTATCTTCTTTTCTTGTTCCTCAAGACCTCCTAAATTAATGGAGGATGTAGACACAATGACATAAAATAAGATTATGGTATTAATTTATAAATGCTTAAGAGATGTACACTGGATCTCATAGGGGAATTAAGAATGGGTTCTGCCTGGGATGTTGGGAGAGTTTTTGTAAAGGAGGTAATATTTGAACAACATTAAAAAAGGCTTTTTAAATGGAGACTAAGGAGAAGGAAGCTGATGGGTCGTCAGGAGAACATAAGTGATCCAATGTTCCTGTGTGCACATGCGTACCTATGTGTGTACTCATATGTGCTTGTATATGTGTGCAGGTGAGGTTGGGGAAGTGGTAGGACAGAGAAGCACCAGAAGTGGAAGATAGGTAGGGTCCCAAAGGTAAAACCTCTTTTTGCACTAACAGTTTTTTCTACTAGAATGAAAAGCCACTGAGGGATCTTAATAAAATTAGAAGAAAAGATTTGTATAGTTTCACTATTGATTCGGCATTTCTCTAGGATAAAAATAGTTTACTTCTGAGCCATTTTAATGGTGTATTGATGCCATTGAATTTTTAGGCAAAGCAAAACCAAACCAAACCAACACAGCAACAAAGAAAAAGACACTGTCAATTTTGCATATGAGAAATACATAGATGGCATGGGGAAAGATGTATAACCAAGGAAGGGATTTAATTAAGCCTCAGTTTACTTCCTATGACAGAATCTCACTGAGTTGTTCAGAGAAGAAATTTGGAGGGGAAAAAAGCTTGTTCAAAAATACATCTTGGGATGCCTGGGTGGCTCAGTGGGTTAAAGCCTCTGCCTTCGGCTCAGGTCATGATCCCAGGATCCTGGGATCGAGCCCTGCATCGGGCTCTCTGCTCAGCAGGGAGCCTGTGTCCTCCCCTCTCTCTCTGCCTGCCTCTCTGCCTACTTGTGATCTCTGTCTGTCAAATAAATAAATACAATCTTTAAAAAATACATCTTATAGCAGAACATGGTCTTGACTTAAAAGAAATCAGGAATTTATCCTAAATCAGACACAGCACGCATTGATAAAGTCCATCTCATAAGCTTTTCTAGAAGCAACACTTCTGTATGACTTCACAAATCAAGAGGCCTGCCAACACTGAAATTATCTCCAGAGTTAAATTCTTATAATTAAGGTCTATGTAGAACCATAATTAATATAATGTTATACTTACAATTTTGTAAGGATAATAATAGTTTGGTGTGCTGTAGCTTTTTCCATGTAAGCATCTAAAAGTGATTCATAATCATCAACTAATTAAAATTCTTAAGAGCATCTCAAAGATAAGCTAAATGGGTTATTCAGAACTTAATGCCTGGTGTAAAGTAAGTTTTGTCTTCATTTGAAACAACTGGAAAATAAGTGGTGGGGAGGGGAGACATTAAATATATTGAGCTGGGATTAATCAGAGGATTGATATTCACCAATTTTGCATGTGATTTCCAGCAAGCAGGCTAGAGCACAGTTGTGCTGATCCTGAAGGAGGAATAATCTCACAGAATAGTGACTCTGAATCTTAGGCATTCTCAGGATGTCGCCTACTGCATAAGACCAATGATGAATCCCTTTTAAGTGAAATGTTTTAGCCTCCATAGGTGATAAGAAGGTAGTGGTGAAAACATGTTTGGTTAAGATTCCTGAACAGGGGTGCCTGGGTGGCTCAGTGGGTTAATCCTCTGCCTTCAGCTCAGGTCATGATCTCAGGATCCTGGGATTGAGTCCTGTATAGGGCTGTCTGCTCAGCAGGGCGCCTGCTTACTCCTCTCTCTCTCTGCCTGCCTCTCTGCCTACTTGTGATCTCTCTTTGTCAAATAAAAAAAAATATTAAAAAAAAAGATTCCTGAACAAAGTGGAGCTTGATTTTGAGTAGACAACTATATTATCTGATTATTCTATAAGTGCCTCATTTGCTGTTCTAAGTTATATTGTATTTTATCATCATATTGTAATACTTGGCCAAAAAAATGAATTAGGTTTGTAATGCTTTTAACTCACTATGGTGCACAGATAATATAGACACATATATTCAAAGTATGTTACTATTCTGAGTTCATTTCAAAGAAATTTATTCTCCCCTTCAAAAAATTATTTAGCTTGTTAGAGTTATTAAGAATAGATGCAAACCTGTTGAAAGTTTCTTTTTTAAGATTTATTTACTTATTTGAGAGAGATAGAATGCACACATGTGCACATGGAGTTGAAGGGTAGGCAGAGAGAAAGAGAGGAGAGAGGGAGAATCTTCAGCAGACTCCTCACTGAGTGTGGACCCTGATGCAGGGCTCCATCCTATGAGATCATGACCTGAGCCAAAATCAAGAACTGGAAACTCAATCAACAGAGCCACCCAGGTGCCCCAAACCTGTTGAAAGTTGTAAATTGGTGATAACTTTAAATTTGTTTTGAAAAAAATTTCCATAGCACAGATTTTGCTTACTCATATGTATGCTTCTGATCCAAGATATTATTACAGGATATGTATGTATTTTTTTCATTGCTTTATATTATTTTCAAGCATGTGATTGCAGAAAGTTGATATTGGGCAAGATAGTAGAATACTTCAAATCTTAAACTTGAGAGTGGAACTCATCATCTATGTAATAAGTAATCTTATTCTTATTCTACAGGCATAACACAACAATTAGGTAAGTATATTTATTACAGTAAAAATATTTAAATTAGTTTAGTATATAAGAAGTAGGCTTTGGTACTTCCAATTAATTTCCTTGGCTGATTTCATATTTTTTTCTTCTTTTTCTCCATTTATAACCTTTCTATTTCTCTTTCTCACAGAGTACTGCATTTATTTTTATTATATATTCTGCTGTTTCCCTTTGTATTTTTTTATTCCTTTCTTCCAAAGTTTCAAAATTATTATTGTTACTTTTAGGAAAAGTGGAAGCAGTCATTAGACACAGATTGTGTGTGATTTGTCTTTTATTTAACCATGAACCATCAGAGGGAGAACATGTTAAGAGTCCAGGACATCATGGTTTTATTTTTTGCCATATTTTTTCATGTCTTGTGTTTTTATCTCTTTTTTTCATGTTAATAAATCACTAATTGGTTCTCATCCGTTTATAAAATAAAACTAACTAAATAACTGCCATTTCTCTCTACAAGTACATAGTGAAAATGAAGAAAGAATGCTTATAGGCAGACATAGAATAAAATCGAAAAGGAGTCAAGGAGAGATGTGCTAAAGGTCACCAAAGTAATATAGAATTCATTCAGATCAAAGAAAGTTGGGAGTTATTTGACAGTGTTTAATAAGGAGCAGCTGCATTGGGAAGTCTTCTGTAATAATTTATCCTTCTTTTGACTTGCAGAGCACTGAGCTGTCCCCAAAGAATTCAGATCATTGAATGTGGCCACCTTTTCTGATTTCCTTCGCCTATTCAGTTCAGACGATGTGATGTAATGTGATGTGTCAGTGTATGTATGATGGAAATGTCAGTCTCTATAAGAACTCAGCTCCAGGATCCTGGGGTGAAGTGTTACAAAACACATCTTTGGTGGAGCAGAAATAATGTTGCCTTTCCTGCACTTCCCACGGCTACAGTAGATGGAAAGAAATGAATTCAGAATTCTCTAGTTGGTCAGGCCATCTTCTCCGTGAGCTTTGCCTCAGGCACCCCGGATATTGCCGCATGAGAGCTATATTTCATTTGTCCTCAGATGCTTGCAGCTAAAGGGCCACGTTTTTTAGGGCTCAAATCTCTGCCTCACAACCAACCTTACCAGCTTCAACTACCCATAAAAAGAAATCCATCAGACTTTGCTAGAATTTATGGCAAGAATGGTCTTCTGTTTCATGAGTTCCCAATAAGGTGAAGCCTGGCTTCACCAACGATCCAAGTAAAGTAATAAATTCAAGTCATTATCTGTTAGTAAATAAAGGTCACGGACAGGTCAGTGGAGGAACTCTCAATCACCAAAAGGTGATTCTCAGTATTTGTGAGAACTTCTACTAGATATTGTGAGAAGCAGGAAACAAAATGCTGTAGTTTACAGTGAAAGCAATCGCTGGCCTTCAAATTCATTGTTACCAGAAAGTCTGAAATTCAAAAAAGTGGGAGCTCTATTTGCTGTCATTGATGTTGGAAAGTCCAACACGGTACGGTGGAATCAAGGAGGTTGCAGAGCTTCTGGTCAGCCCCACACAGAGGTTAAGGGAATTTCCTCTCCACAAGGCCTTCCAGCTTCCCACATTCCCTCTTTCTCCACAGAAAAGATGTGTCAGTGTCCTCACATATTCTTCTTTTCTTCTTTCCCATTTCAAGAAAGAAGTGTAAAAGGCAAGGCTAGTCCCCTCACCCTGCACCCCCCACCCCCCCACTGCTCTGTGATGAACCCTGACCACATCCTCTCCTGTTCAGTCAGGGCTTTTTCTCCAACAATGACCCTCTCTCCTTTCTTAACTTTTCTCCTACTTCCAATCTAAAGAAATAATACTTCCCTCCATTCAAACCTTCTATCAGCTTTGTGATTTTTGGTTAATTTTTTTTTTGTGTGTGATTTTTGGTTCATGTTTTTTTATCATGTTGTTATGGAAAATTTCATATATACACCAAAGCAGAAGAGAAAAACTAGCCCCTATTTATGCAACACTCAACCTCAGCAATCACCAAACCATAGCCCACTCTTGCTTCATCTCTACTTCCATCATTGTCTCCCTGTCATGCTGTTTTAAAACAAATCCTAGAAATTATATTGTCTCTAGTATTTATTACTGAAATAAAAGGGGTCTCTTCCATTAAACATGACAACAGGGGTGCCTGGGCGGCTTGGCTGGTTAAGCATCTTGGCTCAGGCCATGGTCTCAGGGTGGTGAGGTGGAGCCCCATGTCAGGCTCCAAACTCAGCTGGGAGTCTGTTGTAGATTCTCTGCCTTTTCATCCTCCCCTCATGAACCCTCCCCCGACTTGTGTTCCAGTGCTCAAACATACTCTCTCTCTCGCTCTCTCTCTAAAATAAATAAATAAATAAATAATACATGACAACAATGTCATTATGGCATTTTAAGATGAACAATTATGCTTTAATAACTGTCAGATATCTAGTTAGTGCTCAGATGTTCTGAACTGTCTCAGCTAGTTTCTAGACAGTGAGTCAAGACTCAAATAAGATTACATTTTGCAATTAGTTGTAGCTCTTAAGTGTCTGCCTTTTCACTGTCTCTCTTGCAGTCTCTCTCTATTATCTCTCTCTTTCTCTCTGCAATTAATTTGTTGAAAAATCTGTATCATTTGCTATGGGGAGTTCACCAAAGTCTGGATTTTGCTGACTGTGTCCTGTGAGATGATATAGCAGGTTGTGAGCACTATGCTTCTTACAGATTGATATTTGAATCTAACATCTGGGTGAGATTCAGGTTTTATATATATATTTTTGTGTGTGTGAATACTGGAACACTGAAAAGAAATAAAATAAAATAAAATGGAAAAAAAATAATATACCTATAAAAATACCCTTTAGATAGTGTTCTTTTCCTCCATTAGGAAGTAATAACGTCTCTCATGGGATATGGGCTCAAGTTGACAGGTACAGTGTCATACCATTGGGGGCAGTGCTGTGGAAGTGACTAATTCTAGAGTAAGAGCAATAGGGGTGCATTGCCTACAGTACTGTCAATCCTAAAGAAGACTAAAAAGCAACTGTAAAACTAAAGCTGGCATATTCTTTTTATTTATTATGGAGGCTGCCAATTATAAGTGCTGTTTCTGGAAAAAAAAATCTGTTGGACTAAGTTCTAAACAATTGCTGTGGTTCCTGTTGACTTTTAATGATATATCTGTAAGCTTCAATTAACCTACTTTTATTACCTATCCTTTAATAAACATTTTCTTCTGCACAGAAGTTAGTTCAGAGAAGTCCAGCTTCACAGTTGGCCTTGGCTCTTGGTATTCAGTGAAATGTTCTCATTTCAAGAATAAGTACATGAGGATTTGGATTCATTAGAGCTTGCTTTGGGGCAATCTGTGTCTCCAAACCCTGTGGGGCTGCATAGTCCTGTGTTAATTAGAAATCTATCATAATATCACAATTGTTGTAAAGTGGAAGACATAGAATGAGCTACTTCAATTCTCAAGTAGAAATTTTGTGTAACCACTTGAAATTATTTGTTCTTAAATTTTAAAAGCCTGAAATAGAATGTGAATTGCAAGACATAATACTTTTGTTTGGTATGGGTAAATTTTAGTTCTATGTGAAATTTTACTGTATTTGATTGAAATGCTTAACACTGAATTTATTCTTTTCACATTTTAATTGTTTAAAGACAAAAACTAATTAACTTTTAATTAATTTTTTAAAATTGAAGTTTATTTAAAAATTTTAACTGTTTTAAAACTAAAGAACATTTTTTTATTTACTAATTTTATTAGTAATTTTATTTACTAATTTTCAAAAACTGAGTTGGCTCTTTATCATCTTCAAAAAGTAAACTATTAGAGGTTTTTTTTTTATCATGAACTCATTGATTTAAAGATATTTTATGTGTTTTGCAACAGATTTAATCATTGCAACCAGATTGCCCATCTTTGGTTAGTGTGGGAATCTCTTCAAGTTAGCTTTTGCGTGTTTTTGCACAAAAGACCTTAAAGTCTTTGCTTGCTTTCCTGCTTTTTAGTATGACAAGATGTTTCAGACTCATTTTGTACATTTCTTTTCCCAGACTTCACATCAGTCATTTCTCCAAGAAAAACTGGCTTATTTTTGTATGAAATAATGTTCAGATTCAGTAATGGTACTTATTGCTAGGATGTTGGTAATGGTTTCTAGACATTTACAGTAGATAGTGCTAGATTAAGAAAAATAAAATCCTCAATAAGATACTGTTATGCTGAAAATAAATAAATGAAAAAATACTAAATAGAAATAAAAGACAAAACAATTTTTAAATAAAAAAAAAAAATAAGTTCATACTGCTATTTCCATCAGAATTCCAGGATTTTTACTTTCCTTCATCAATAATGCATCTCCAAATCAGGATGGAAATCTAGTTTTCATAAATGCCAACATAAACACTGATTTGATTTATTACATAATTCCTGCACAATAGTCTCAGAATAACACCACCAAAACTATCTCCCACAATACAAGTAATAAAAACAAAGTTTATTTCATACTTTTGTCCATGGGACCCCTTCCACCAGGATACGCAGTCATATTAGTGTGCTTTCAAGTCCCTTAAAACATTTCCCCTTTTTCTAATTGGATCAATTTGATGCACATTTAGATTCATTTGTTTCATTTGGCTTTAGATTAAGGATTGCTTTTTAACATATAATTTTGGTTTATGATTATGTAAACTATTTACAGGGTCCCAAAGTAAATTCTACAGAGTAAGCTATCTTCAAAGACGTATAGCTTCTGCTCCTGATTCCCTCTACCTCTCTACTCTAGGTATCTCCAAAAAAAAAATTCTGGTTTAGGGCACCTGGGTGGTTCAGTCAGTTAAGAATCTGACTGGCTTAGGTCATGTTCCTGGGGTTCTGGGATCTTGGACTTCTGCTCAGCAAGGAGTCTGCTTCTTCCTCTCCTGCTGCTGCTCCCCCTGCTTGTGCTCTCTCTCACTCTCTCTCTGTCAAATAAATACAATCTTTTTTAAAAAATCTGGTTTATCTCCCATTTTTAGTCTAAGCAAATATTGACTTATGCTTTCATTTTTAATATTTACAAATATAAACAACAGCACATCATGCACACTTTCTTACACCTCACGAATGCTTTTTAGTCGCTTGTAGGAGGTTATAGTTAATATAAGAGTAATGATCTCCTCTAGGAGAGTTTCAGTTGGTATTAAATGAAGTAAGTAGTATTTATGAAGTGTTCACTGCACATGGTAAGCTCAGGTTAATTGCTGGTTTTCCCTTCTTTCTGAAGTCCAGCAATCTGAATCCTCCTCATCCCAAAAGGATCTCCCCCATGAAGCCATTTCTGCCTCCTACTTACAAATTTTGAGCAAAAGCAAATAAAATTCTTCAGCTTCAGTCTTTCTCACTAATGATTCTTCTTACAATTAATGTGACATAAACAAATATCCCTCAAATCCTAATTAGGAACCCCTCCCAAAATATTAAATTCATCTTAGAGTGATTTTTAACTCCTTTTATTTTCCTTGAATAGGTGTATGTGCAAATATAGTAAAATATCTTTGAACAATAGACCTCATTTTTAACCTAAAGTATTTAAAAAATCAGAGATTCCAATGTGTGCTTTTTAAATTTCCCCAAAGGACTAAACTTGAGATGGGGCTTTGAGCAATTCCATGTGATGGGAAGAGATTATTCATTTATGTAGTTTGGTTCATAAATTCTTCCAAACTATGGGCTAGGTGAGGAACAGATAATATATATCTTTCAAAAGTCTTAGTGACTGTCACTGAGAACAACTAACTTTGAATGAGTTTACCTCCTGGGGGTGCCCGGGTCGCTCAGTTTGTTAAGTATCTGGCTCTTGATCTCAGGATCATGAGTTCAAGCCCCACTTTGGGCTCCATACTGGGCATGGTGCCTACTTGAAAACCATCAGTGTAATGAGTCCATCTCCTTCTGGATAGAGGTGTTAAGACTCTGCTCTGTTCGCTCATTCACACAGAACAGGTGAACACTTCATTTTATACCCACTCACCATCTGAGAGCCCACTGCTTGACAAAGCAGCCCTGGAGTACAACTCTAGGCCAAGAAAGGTCTGTCCTTGGCAATGACGACTGTCATTGCTCCAGAGGGCACAGTGTGATGACATTAAGCTAAGCTTTATATACTTCACGTCCAAGTAGCTCTGGGAAGGCAATAAATTTAAAACACATTTAATGCTTGCAGGAGATAGGACTAGATATGTAATACTTAATAAGCTACCCAAGCTATACTGTGGCCCTTGGCAGCTCACTTTATTTCACTGAGATTTAATATTCTCATCAGCCACATGCAGACATTTGTGGGGCTTCTGGGTGGCTCAGTCAGTTAAGTATCTGACTCTTGATTTTGGCTCAGGACATGGTCTCAAGGTTGCGAGATTAAGCTCCACTTTGAGCTCATGTGCTGTGTGTGGAGTCTGCTTGAGATTCTCTCTCTCCCTCTCCCTCTGTCCCTCTCTCTTCTCTCTTTTTTTCTCAAAAACAATAGCAACAACAACACAATGCTGCTGTTGTACAAGATAAGCAAAATTTTTTCCAGCTCTGAAATTCTAGGACTCCTGGTTGAGCATGAACCTAATTCACATCAGTTAATGATCATATTGGTGTAAATGTCACACAGTCTTCATTTTGTCATTTTCATTTCAATTTATAAGTGTTTTTGCATTTGGAAAGGAACTTCCATGGTATGTGTGGGCTGATAATTTATGTTATTTTAGCTGAGTGCATTAGAAGGAAAAAGAGTATAAAAGCCATTATGAAGGAGGTAAATGTTAGTGGAAATATTGGATTGTGTTGGTTTGAATGATGAATTTGAATACTTCAATGCTCTTAAATATTCAGATCCATGAGGTTACTTTTTTACATTAGAACACTGAAATTTTCTGAAATCACATGGAAACTATTGTATAAAAAGGTAAAAACTGCAAACATTTATTGAGCACTTACATGCTGGATCCATTCAAATAAACTTATGTAGATCCTGCATTGTGTATTTTTATGAGGATTAAATGAGCTTATATGTATAAAGTCTTAGAGCAACCCTTGGCATATGAAACACGCAACAATTAAATACTTCTATTCATATATTTCTTTTCTTCCAACAATGATTTTGCAGAAATAATTCAACAGCTACCATTCATAGCATTATAAATAAGTAGTAGAATAGAGACTAATTAAGAAAATAGAAGACACTGATAAAACTCATTGTCAAATTTTGTGATATGATGGGATACAAAATGACTTCTCTTGTTGTCTTTATGACTTAGAAGGTTAAGTCAGATTACCTCCATTCTTGTCACTGCTTTTTAAAAGTAATTCCTCTGAAAGCTTCTTATGGTGCTGGGGAAAAAGCAAATTCCAAAAAAAGGTCTACTCTTTTCTTTTTAAACAAATGTCTATTTTCCTACTTTAAAATGAGGAAACACATAGTTGAAATGTGATCATTTTATGCATGCATCCATCCATCCAGCCATCCATCCATCTCTCCCTTCACCATCCATTTCTCCATCCATTTGTTGAGTCATTCTTTCAGGAACCATCAGGATTGCTTCACATAGGGAAAAGAAAATCAGTCTTGAAGTCAAACATCTAATACTAAAGTGAGGTTCTGTCTCTTGTAAGCTGTGTGATGCTGGAAAATTTACTTAATCCCTCTGAGCCTTAATATTCCCAAGTGAACTGTCAGATTAACAAACCTTCCTTTATGCTGGCTGACGAATCCACCAATGTAGGGAAGGCAACAGATTTATTTTCCTCCCCAAATAATGTATCAGCCTAGCTTAACATAAAGTTTTTCTGCATCACTGTTTAGCTCCATGTGGTTTCAACTCCCGATTCAATCTGCCTGGAGTAGAAGCATCACAGAATATAGAGCTGGAAAAGGCCCTAGACCTCATCCTGTCCAACTTCCTTATTTAATAGATGAGAACATTTTGGTCCAGGCAGGGTAAAAGAGACTTGCTTTGAAATCAAATCTGCTCAATTGCAATGCATAATATTGTTTGCCCCTTTATTTTTCACTTTATCCTTTTCTACTTATTTCACAATAAAAATGAGTACCTTTACTTATTTATCTTCAGAAAATCCCCTGTCCTTGACATTCAATATTCAAGAAAGGTATATTTTTTTTCTAGTCCATATTTTTTCTTATATCTTGGGTTGAAAATATCCCATTTTTACAAATAAGTCAATAAGTTTAAAGAAATGCCAATCTAAATCTTCAAAATGTACTTTATGGAACTTTATAAGTAAATAATAAAGATTATATGGAGGAAAGAAAGCATAGGACTAGGCAAGAATAATTTTAAAGGAGAAATGAGGCAGAACTTCTTCTACAGATATCAACATACAATATTGAATGATAGTAAATAAAATTATGTGGTTTTTGGTATGGAAATGGAATAATAGATCAATAGCACAGATTAGATTCCAGAAGGATACTATGACTGTGGAAAAGGCATTTTAAACAGTGGGAAATCTAACAAATGATACTGGGATAACTGGATATACACATGGATAAAGACTTAGAACCCTACCTTGTACTTGTGCACAACCCATAAAAAAATGATAGCCAATATACCGTTAAAAGATAAAGAATAAAGGAAAAAATTGGCCCTATACATAAATAATGAATATTGTAACCCCATTGCACTTAAAAGAGTATATGTGATATGTATGTGTGCGTGTGTGTGTGTGTGTGTGTGTAATGTCAAGGAATTAAATCATCAGAGTGAAGGTTAAGAGGTTAAGGTTAGGAGAAGCTTTTAATTTTTATTTTCTATGTATCGGTATTTTTGCTACTTAACATTTTTTCTATCATTTCTTGTAATTCTTAAAGAAACAGTCCAAAGTACAAAAAACCTCCCCATCAAATGGCACATATTCTAAAATTTTTTGGCAAATTTCTTGGTGTGTGTGTGTGTATGTGTGTGTGTGTGTGTGTGTGTGTGAAGTGTAAACCAAATTATATTTTAAATTAAGTAAGGGAACTATTCATTTTTAGAAAGTTAGAGTGCTTTCTTTCAGAAAAGTGAAAACCCTCCCTTAATCTGTCCAGCTCTTAGGTTTAGGATTTGGCACATCTGGTTTTCTTTAATTGTGCTTACTTCTATTTGCACTTGATATCTGGGTGACTTGACGTAGATTAACCATGTCATGCTGACTCCTGAAAGATGAGGTCTGTTCTAGAATCTGTTACCTGCTTCTGCTTAAGCTTTTGTTAAAGTTTTCTGTAGCTGAGACAGTTTGAAGAATAGAAGACCACTGGTTTCCATGTGATCCAGTGGAACATGCGATAATGAATTCTGGTGTATAAATATATTCTCTTTCTATCCTATTATTTGGGTAAACTAGCATGAGTAAATAACAAGGGTAGGTTAAGTAAATACAGTAATTAAAAATAAGAAGAAGCATGCGTGGGAGACTTTTTTTTTTTTTTTAAGACTTTATTTATTTATTTGAGAGTGAGAGAAAAAGCACACAAGTGGAGGCAGGGGCAGAGGGAGAGGGAAAAACAGACTCCCCGCTGAGCAGGGAGCCCAACTCCAGGCTAGATTGATCCTAGGAACCTGACCTGAGCTGAAGTTAGACACTTAATCCACTGAGCCACCCGGAGGCACCTGGGAGACTCTTTTTTTTTTTTTTTTTTTTTTTTTGCATTTAATAATGTTCAACTTTATTTTTTTTTCAATTTATTTATTTTCAGAAAAACAGTATTCATTATTTTTTCCCCACACCCAGTGCTCCATGCAATCCATGCCCTCTCTAATACCCACCACCTGGTTCCCTCAACCTCCCCCCACCCCTGCCACTTCAAACCCCTCAGATTGTTTCATTTTTAACTGATACTATTATTTCTATTTCTCTGGTGAGATATAGAGGTATTTTAGAAGCTAGAGAATTACATCTCTTTTCCCATTGATGACCACCAATTTTTTACGCAAGACCAGGTGCTTGGGATGATCTAATAACTTATTTGGCACTGATTGGCAATCCTTTGGTTGATCCAAAGACAACTTTGTGCTGAGCTAGAGTCAGGTGTTGCAATGTATATTTCAAGCACTTGTTGATGTTGAATGATTCCAGTTTAGTGATTAGGACTGCATTTTGTTGTATATATTTTAAGATTAATTTTAATATTTTAATCTTCATCTCAATTTTAATCTGTAACCCAAATTCTCCAACTAGATATCATCTAAAATAAACAGGCTGAGAAATGAGATGAAAATCTCTGCATGGATGTACATAGCTTGAAACAAAATTATGAGGCTTGATATTTTTTTCTTTAGACTTGCAAACACACTGCTTTTGGAAAAGCCAAGGTGACCATACTCATTTCAGCCTCTTAGATTATAGATATTAACACACTTATTTTAAAATTTATCTTGGGCCATGACTTATAGAAACCATTTCCATCACATGCCAAATACTGTGTTTGACTATTTCATGTCAATTACCTGATTTGTTTTCTCGGCAATCTTATAGATTAGGTACTTACCTCGAATTTATGGAGAAACTAAAGCCTAAAGAAGTTTCCTAAGGTGCTGTAATCAGAAGCAAGAACATTGGGGTTCAAACGCAGTTCTATTAAAAGCACATGTGTTTTATTTCATATCATCTCATTTGTCCTTCCATTGGCTGGGAACTGAATGATTCAAAAACAACAAACTTGAATGTCAGGTGCTGAGTCTTGAATACTAACAACTCCTAAAATTTGAAAGAGCCCTTTCCTTTGGACAGGCAGTGATGGTCCAAACTCAATGCTTATTATTCTGTTAAATTATTAGTTAATTTCCTGAGAGGCAAAAATGATATGTAAGTAGAGGCAACAATATTGTATAACTGGACATTTCTAATGGTAGTTGCATTTGGAGGTGATCTCGTTATGCCAGTGCCATAGACTGGACTATGTGATTTGGAGGCTTTATAAAGCCCTAACTCTTCACATCCTATCATCTAGTTAGAGTTCATAAATCCTAAATATAGAGTTATATCAGTGACCTGTGGTTACCACTGGCAAATAGGACGCCTTCCATTAGGTTTTTACCCCATATTTAATTTGACCATGGAAAGTAGAGTCAACAGATTTGAAAATGAAATATTTTTGATATAGAATAGTCCTAATTTTTGTTTTAAATTTTATATTTTTTAAAAAGATTTTATTCATTTATTTGAGAGAGAGAGAGAGAGAGAGAGAGAAAGCATGAGCAGGGAGAGCAGCAGACCGAAGCAGAGGGAGAAGCAGGCTCCCAACTGAACAAGGAGCCAGACGTGGGACTCGATCACAGGACCCTGGGATCGTGACCTGAGCTGAAGGCAGATGCTTAACTGACTGAACCACCCAGATGCCCTTGAATTTTTAATCAAATTTTCTTTGCATATAGAAACTTCTATTTGGTTGACTGTAAAAAATAGTCAAAGGAACAGAAGGTAAGTCCAAGCTGAGATCTTTTGCATCCAGCTACAGGGCTAATAGATTGAGGTCATTTTAATGCAAATTTTTAGCCAGTTTTGCAATTCTATTTTCATTTTGCAAATATGAGCTGATAAAATGTCAGACCCCCATCTAAGAAGTCTGATTTGAGTAAAAAACAAAACAAAAGAAAACAAAAGAGCTGTGAATTGTTTGACAGACTTTCTGTGCCTTGCTATGTGATATGGTCATGCCTGTGTTTCAATTTTCTCCGTGTTGTCCAAGGTTAAGTAGGACTCCCAATAAAATTGCTTTATGTTCCATATCATGTCCCTGTAAAGTTTTCTCCAATTCTCAAACTCTGTGACTCTGGGTCTGATCAGGCACCATGGCAGAAGGGATAAGAAATGAATGACTCTAGTTCCCAGTTTCAAACTAGAAAATGTTAAACTTTTCCTTTAGGTGAACCTGACCTGATAGTATGAATCACAAAAAACACTAGCATGGATCATTGGCTCTCTTTTTCCCCAGAAACAAAGGATAGATTTTAATGGATGGGAGACTTTGGGATACAAATACCAAATTCTGGGGTGCCTGGGTGGCTCAGTGGGTTAAAGCCTCTGCCTTCGGCTCAGGTCATGATCCCAGGGTCCTAGGATCAAGCCCTGCATCAGGCTCTCTGCTCAGCAGGGAGCCTGCTTCCTCCTCTCTCTCTGCCTGCCTCTCTGCCTGTCTGTCAAATAAATAAATAAAATCTTAAAAAGAAAAAGATGGCGGAAATATCTAACAGTATTGAGAAAACCAAGAAATGCTTAATACTATAATCAAAGCAAGTTGCCAGAGAGTTCCATATATGCCTGAACATCACTCTTCACATCCTCCCCAAACTGTAAAAAATGTATTTTAAATTCTTAAGGTCATAACATATATCTCTAAAATCAATTTGTTCAAAAGCTTTTCAATTTTATTGCTTAGAATTGCTGGAACATTTTGAATATATATATATATATATATATATATATATATATATACACATATCGTTCACGTGGAAATTATTTAAAGTCATAAAGTAGACCCTGGTCAACCTGACATAGTTTATCTGTCGCTCTGCTTGGAAGCTGGGGTATAGATTAGATGACTTATCTAGGCCCCTGTCTGTCCCTGGAATATGTGGGTAATTGGCTTTAACAGGGCTTGAGCAGCACATGGTTTGAGTATAGAGTGGGCAGAATCTGACCCCAGGAAGACAGACATAACGTTAATTTTTTAAAAATAAGAGCACTTGAAGAAAGCCAGAAATAAATCCAGACAGTATAAATAAGGCAGAGAGAGGCTTACTCATCACAGGAAAAAGTTAGGCTCATTAAAGAAGGTAATTATTACCTCTGACATACAGAACTGTGTGCTGCTTTAAATTAAGGTTCCTAACGAGGCATTTCATTGTATGTCCTTAACTGAGGGATTTAAGGAGGCAGCCTTTCTTCCAAAGTCAATGCGAATGGGAGTTCTATGTTCAAGGGTTTTGCTGGAGGAAGATGTTTCAGGAAAGAATAGTTCAGAACTATTAAATACACCAACGTACACACAACATCACAACAGATCGTTAGTGTGCTCAATGCCTGTCCAAACTGTGTGTTTGTAAGAGGAATATGTAAACTTTGCCACATGCTTATGATGTGCTCATGCATTTCATGTTAAGACGACAAGAGTACTGTCTTTGTTCCTTACCTGTTGCTAATGTGATTAATGAGCTTGAATAAACAGTTTTAAGAGAAAGTCGTAAATGTTTACAGTTTTTGCATTTTTATTAGTTCCTGTTTATTTCACTTTTCTTGATCATCAATGCCCTCCTCCCACCCCTTTCTGTATCTTAAATGCTTATAGGATTCAGGGTGGACTTAATTTGATTTCAGATTGATCATTCCTCTTACCTCAGAAGATGAGGGTTTATCTTGGTCACTAAAAGGAAACCCCTTATAACTGTCTCTAACCAGTCACCTTATCAAAAAACTCAATATTGAATACCAGTATCAAGTTCTTTTAATACTTAAAATGCATTACATTTTAAAGAAAATAAATTGCTTTTCCATTGAATACTTATTTTAAAAGATAAATTTTACGGCTCTGCTTTTCAAAATTTAAAAATTCCTCGCCAAACCACACTGCTATTACAAGAAATGAAATGGGGATGTTTGCTCAAATCTAAAGTTTGCATTCTACACTTTTGCCAAGCATGTAACAAATTCTGGAAAACCGATACCCCATTAACATGATTTCCCTAAGGATTCTTACCTGTTCCATCTAAGAGTAAGTGATAGTATAGCAATTTTGTAACCTCATTTTCTATATCTATCAGAAAAGCAGCAATGTCTACCAAACACCCAAGAGATACTCTAGTCCGAGATAGAATCTGTGATCTGTACCTACTATAGAGAAAAAAATCTAAATCTTTCTAAACTTCAGCATATGAGAGCATTTGAGTGTGACCCACAATATTACTAGCTGGTTAAAATCCATTTCCAGTTAAATTACAAAGTCCTATTGTTATTCACACACACCTCACCATGGGACATTCAAAGTTGGTTCATGTCCTTGGTAAATGTTCAAAATGTTCTCTAAAGTCAAATATTCTATGACATGAAATGTTATGTCAGTGTTTGATGCTGACCTAGCCTTAGTTTCCACCATGATGTCATGCTTAAAATATATGTTTAGTCTGTTTTTAAAATAAATACATCATTTTCTGATTTTGTTACAGGCTATCTTTTCAATCTCGACAACTGGTGCAGTCTTTAGTCTTCTCTCTTTTTTCACTCTGCTTTCCTTATAGATGATAGGACAGATGTCCTACCACTAGCCATTTCAATTAACCCGGTTTTTCCCTATACATTCCACATCATTTAAAAATGAAATTCAGCATATAAAATTTCTATTAAATATTAAAATGATTGGGAAATTCAAAGTAAGGTATTTATGATGAAAATATGCAGAATCTGTTTTGAATAAAAATGAAATATATCCACATGTACACTATGTCCAATATTTCAGTTATTTGATTTTTAATTAAGAGTTTAATTCTATTCACATAAAATCCATTCATTTAAAGGGATTCATTACTTTAATCAATGGCCACATCTTCAGGTCTCAATTTTGTGTGGGTACCTAGAGACCACAAAGCACAGAAAGCACGCCTCAGATATGTATCTTCAAGAATATTCCATTAAATGCATATTAATAATCATTTCATTAAATTTCAATGTTCAGTCACTGAGAGATATTAGTGGGCTGACTCATTCTCTCCATAGTTATTCACATCTAAATCATATGCCTTAATGTCTTTGTAGGTCAATTCCTCACCCGTAAATTGAAAGGGTTGTAAATGTCCTTATCATATTTTGGGACTATTGAGAGGATTCCTTTGACAATGTCCATTTATAGTCATGGTTATAGCTGCAAAAACCAATAGTTCATGTACCTTTAAACATATTCTAGACCTAATTTATAGATGGAAATATGGACATTCTAAAGAGTTTCAGTTCAATCAAAAATGAATATCTGGTTTTGTCAATGATTTAATGAAAGAAGGAAAACGTGACTTGAATTTCATAATCCTTCACCTGCTACTTTGTTGCAATAAAGAAAATGTGGAATTATGACAAAATATTTAAGTTACTTACTAGAGTTTCACCTGCTCTTGCAAAACAGTCCTACAGTTATCAAACATACTCATTTTTTTTTTTTTATATTGGCAATTTAGTAACTGTTTCCAAGGATCAGTTGGCAGCTGAGCTTTGGAGCTATTCCCAAGAGAATTTGAACATTCATGTCTGAGATCCTTTAAAAGCTTTACTTTACATTTTTGTCACTTCCCAAGCACAAGCTGTGACTACTTATATGAAGTTTGAGACCATCTAAAGTAAACGCTCCAAGTTGCCTGCAAAATCACCTTCACGTGCTACCGTCCTTACACTGGGCCACTGCCGGATCCCTCTTCGCCCAGCAAAAGGCCACTGATGCTAATACTTCACTGTTGCTCTGACCTCAACCTTGTTAAGTCCTGTCAGGACCTCATCTACAATTGCATCTCAAACATCTGTGGAACTCCATTTCTCTTTAAATATCCTCAGTTTCCATGATCCTGAAGGCCAAGCAAAATTCTATGATCCAATATTGTTCATTACTGTCATGATTGTTCATTATGACCATCAGGGGTGCCATACTTTTTCTGCTTTCTTTTCTTGCCAAATTTAAGAATGTTTTCCCAATACATTGATTTACTGGTTCATTCATTCTTAGATGCAATCATTTGTTAAAGATGTTTATTGGCAACATGATAGGAGAAAACCGGGTACCTGTCTCTGTCCCTGACACCAAGTCATACTTAGTATATAGTAAATGCCAAAGGAAACATGTTCTTTTACTTACTCACTCCTCATTTTTCCCACGCATTTAACAAGTCTCTTCCCCAATTATTTAAATTAATTGTATTAGAACCAATGTCATACTTTCTATGCATAAATGCCATACACGTAAAATATAGGTAAGTTTTTTAAAAAAAATTACCACTTGGGAGCACCTGGTGAGCAAATTGCTCTTGAACTCAGGTCTTGATCTTAAGGTCGTGAGTTCAAGCCCCATGTTGGGCATGGAGCCTAGTTAAAAAAATATACAATAAAAAATAAAAAGGTATCACTTATAATCATGCCCTGTTAATATGATATGTTAATGTTTTTAATCATTTTCTCCAGGAGTTGTTTATATGTATACATACTCTCATATTACAGTTTTATGCTGAAATCACTGTGGTCTTATATTCAGACATGCTGCCTTTTGTTTTATCATTTCCAAAAACTCAAACAAAGGGAACAGTGTAAAACATAGAATAAAAAGGAAGTGAAAAATCCATCACCCTGAGATACCATCTCAGTAGTGTCTCAAATGTTCAAACATTTCAAAATCACACCTATAATATTTGAAGACATTGTGAATATAAAAATTTCAAGGAATCAGACTTAAATTGAGTTCAATCTAAGTTCCTGCCACTCCAGTTCCATGTGGCTTGTGCGAAGTCTTTCTCCACACAAAATCATATATGAGTAATCGCCAAATATATAATTTTAACAACATAGCTGAGATTGTACTTAAAGCGTTTTTCTATCGCTCACTCAATACCCCTTAATGTCTTGAATACAATACAATGTCAATGAATCCATATGCATTACCTCATTAAGAGTTTTCAATTTTTTACATTTTTTTGAAGATTTATTTTTTTATTTTTTTATTTTGGAGACACACGGTGAGCACGGGGGCAGGGGGCAGAGACAGAAGGAAAGAGAGTCTCAGACAGACTCCCTGTTACGTGTGGAGCCGAGAGGGGCTTGATCTCACGACCCTGAGATCACAAACTGAGCCAAAACCAAGAGTTCCATGTTCAACCGACTATGCCACCCAGAGGCCCCTCAATTTTTTACTTTTAATTAAATAATATACATACATGTTTTAAAAACACTTACTATCATAAGTCTTGAAAATAAAAACAGCAGATGATGGCCCCATCCTACTCTGAACTAATGCCTCAGAAATTCTTCTGAACATTTCTTGTACATTCAAATCTGTTTTTCAAAATAACACTTTTAAGCTGCTATTTTTAGACTTCCTTATTTTAGACATTGTCTATTGATTTCTTACCATAGAAGAATGCAATTTAGTGTTCCTGGGCTTCCCAGCCCTTCCCCCTTCTCTACTTGCCTGCCTGTTATACTACAATCATGATGTTTGTGTTAGTTCAGGAGTGACTCTATATTATTACCACTGTAGGCATATTGTTCGTGGTTAAGAAATGCAGAGCATCACCATTTCATTCTTTTTCTATTTTGTATTGTTTTCTTACTTTCCTCCTATATTATTGTCTTACCTCCAGATTCTCTGATTGGACTGTTACATCCCTATCAACATGGTGAAGTTTTCCTTGGAGACGATCCACCTGTAAACATTCAAGATTGTTTTCCCTGGAGGCTTAAACTATTTTTTTTTTAAAGATTTATTTATTTATTGGAGGAACAGAGAGAGAGAGCACAAGCAGGGGCAGCAGCAGAGGGAGAAGGAGAAGCAGACATCCTGCTAAAGAGGGTGCCCATCTCAAGGTTCAATCCCAGGACTCTGGGATCATGACCTGAGCCGAAGGCAGATGCTTAACCATCGGAGCCACCCAGATGCCCCTAAACTTTTGGAATGATGCATTTTGGCGGGTTCTTTTTCATTTGAAAATAATATTTGAGGTTATTTTCTGTTTCAAGAAATTTATTTGCATTATGTCTTGGAAGAATTTCTTCCTTCTGTTTTTATTGTTTTTTTCTGTAACTCCTGGGTTGATTCTCTCTTACACAATGTTTCATTTTCGTATGCGTATTCTAACTTTTCCAGAAAGTTCTTTAATCTTATCTTCTCTAATTGCATTTTCAACTCCATTTGTAGAAGTTGTTAATTTCCAAGAGCTCTTGTTTGATGAATATTTCTTTTATTTGATAGTATCCTCTTTTTCACAAGTCTTCTTAAACTGTTTTGCCTTTTTTTTTTTTTTCTTTCCTAGGTTATCAATTCCAGGGTTGTTTTGCTGTTTGTTTGCTCCTCTTTTAATTTCCCTTCTTTTGTGAATGATCTTGTTTTCTCTGAGTTCCTTTTTTTCCTCTACCTCCTTTAATCTTTGTCTTTCATGTTGGAAGATTTAAACAATGTTTTCCCTCTCTGTCTCTCTGCTGATCTTTGAAAATGATGCAGTTATCCCTAACAGGAAGTGTGAAGTGGTGAGTGGGTGGGCTTATTCACCATGTGGGAACTCAGTCTTTGGTTGGGGGCTTTTAAATGCCACTCTGGGGATGCCTGGGTGGCTCAGTCAGTAGAGCATCTGCCTTCGGCCCATGTCATGATTCCAGGGTCCTGGAATCAATTTCCACATGGGTGTCCTTGCTCAGCGGGGAGCCTGCTTCTCCCTCTGTCTGCTGCCCCCCCCCCGACCCCCACTTGTGCTCTCTCTCTGACAAATAAATAAAATATTTTTAAAAAATGCCACTGTCTAAGTATCTTCTCTTGGACTGGGCAATTTTCCTAGAAAGAAATTCTTCAATCTGTTGAAAGTGAGACCAGGGTCCTGATGGTGTAGAAGAGAGCCAGGGCTCTGAGAGCCAAGCAAGGGGAGGGGAGCATAGGTTCATCGTTTAATACTCACTTAAATTCACTCTTCCCTTTTTGGTGCTTCTCTGTTATGCTCCACTGTGTATGATGTCTGTGAACCTAGAGCTTCTCCAATTCAAAATATTTTCATAGTAAATGTCTCATCTCCTGCAGGATGGCAGAGGTGTCGCTCCCTGGTGGAATCATATGGGAGAGGTTACCTGGGATATAGTTACTATTTATACAGATTGACAATCAATCTCTCTTTTTTAATCCTCATCCTATGCCCTTGTCATCATATGTACCAGCTGCCTCCATTTCTTGAGATATTCTTGGATTGTTTAATAAAAATTAACTTGCTCCCTGTTGGACTTTCTTAAAGGCTGGTGATATTTCCATCTGTTATCACACGGCTATTGACTTTACAGCTTCCTAAATATCCTTGAAGTTTCCTCTCTGTTATCATGTGTCCTCTAAAAACTCTTTTTATTTCATGGTGTTTTTCTTTTTAATTCATTTGCTATCATTTGAATAAAAATGTCCTAAGAGAACCAAGATACAGATTCATGTTCTACTTGCCATTCCATCCCTTTCTCAATGGCAAATAATAGTTTGGGAACCCAAGTTCACACAAATTTTCCTTTATCCCTAAAATGATGTGTACCAAATTGAACCGCAAGTTCGTTGAAATCAAGATCTGTATCTAATTTGTCTTTGTGTCTTCAACATCTAGAACCAAGAACAATATGTTTGTAACTAAAAACAGATGGCATACTGAATGGGTATTTGTGGAGGCACAAAGGAGAAATGGTAGATGCAAAAAAGAAATTGATATTATTTGCAAAATTTATAGATTAACTGTGCAACATTTAAAAAGAATCATGATGGTTTGTTTGGTTTGATAATGAATAAAAGTGATGAGAAAATAAAATCTAAAAAGACTTTATACCTTGGGGCCACTGTTTCAGATAGAGAAGTATCATCCCAGTTTTTATAATAACCTATTGAGAAACATTTGAAGTTCCATCCAGATCCAAGAGTCCCTTAGCCTCACTGCTGCAACTGGGTTTACTCTTCCAGATTATGCAGTATAGCATATGCCACAAGCACACACACACACACACACACACACACACACGCCCCCAAGACTAAAGTACAATATAACTCATGACTAAAACCTACCAGGAGAAATGCATCTTGTTCAGTAATGTTTTAACAAGTCACATACATATATTAAGTGATTAATTAAATTTTATCATTTATAAATTGCATTAAAAATAAATAAAAATAGGGGGGCCTGGGTGGCTCAGTGGGTTAAAGCCTCTGCCTTCAGCTCAGGTCATGATCCCAGGGTCCCGGGATCTAGTCCTGCATCTGGCTCTCTGCTCAACAGGGAGCCTGCTTCCTCCTCTCTCTCTCTGCCTGTCTCTCTGCCTACTTGTGATCTCTCTGTCAAATAAATAAATAAAATCTTAATAAAAAATAAAACAATAAAAAATAAAAATAAATCACATTGAAATCGCTGTCAAAGGAGGATGCCACAAGATAATACCCTCAGTGCTTAGCAGAAGGGGTAGGAGAACTGTAAATTACTGCTACAGGGTAGGGATGGCCAGGTCATGCCCAGCAGTACTGTGGACAGTGAGTAAGTTGTAGATTTCAGAAGGAGAACCTACTGTTTGGTTGTTGCAAATGTCAACATTCGACAAATATAGGACACATTCACATACCATCTACATCTACTGAGAGCATTTGAACATTACTGACCTGAATGTGCTGATGGTTCTTTTGTTATTTTGTGTTTACACATCTTTTCTCTTTGAGAGGCTCCTCAAGAGTAGAAAGCTTCTGAGGTGCTAAAAAAAAAAATCCTTTTTTTTGTTTTGTTTTGTTTTGCTAAGATCTACTGACTTATTTGAGAGAGAGATAGGGAGCAAGTGCAAGTGGGAGGGGTAAGGGGAAGGAAAGGAGTCTCAAGACGTCTCCACACTGAGCACAGAGCCACCTCACAACCCTGAGATCATGACCTGTGCCCAAAACCAAGCATCAGATGCTGAACCAACTGTGTCACCCAGGCACCCCAGGTGCTAAACAAATACTTAAGAACCCATGAAGTTACCCCGTTCGGTATGCCTCCTTTCTCTTCAGTAGGAATGGCCTGGATATCACCATCTAATTTTTGGAATAAAACTTGTTGGAAAAGTCAGTTCACAGTATCTGTCAAAGCCAGTGAATTATGTAAAAGGAGAGATTTGCAAGAATCCTTAAAATCCCTTCAACTTGAGTTAATTCCCAGGACCCAACCCTATTCTTCTCTCATGCTGGCCAACTGACTGCAGCTCTGGTTATGGTTTTCTCAGAACGGTGTGCTGGTGCCTTCTTTCTTGACTCTAGAACCATGGTGCAGAACACATTTGCCAGTCTCAAGGGGTGGTCTTACTGACCCCAGCCATAGCGTTTCACATTTTTTCAATCAAGATAGTTCTTTAGGGGCACCTGGGTGGCTCAGTGGGTTGAGCCTCTGCCCTTGGCTCAGGTCATGATCTCAGGGTCCTGGGACTGAGCCCCACATCGGCTTTCTTCTCGGCAGGGAGCCTGCTTCCTCCTCTCTCTCTGCCTGCCTCTCTGCCTACTTGTGATCTCTATCAAATAAATAAATAAAATCTTTTTAAAAAATAGTTCTCTATATATAGTATGGCCAGGGTGTTATTTTTTTTTTATAAAAATACTGAGGGTTTTTAATAAAAACACTGGGCAAAGGAAGGACTTTAGGATAAGTCCTTAAGAGTCTCACCTTTTTTTAATGTTTTAAGTCTGAAAAGAAATTGTAGAATAAACTAAACCCTAATTCCAAATAGTTTCCTCAAAAGTAGAGACAAACATTATTTACTTCTTTTTTTTTCTGTGCATGGCCCTCTGCAAGATTCATGGGTACTAGAGAGACACCAGTGAGAAATGGATGTAATTAAGAGTTAGAGAAATATTTATATTAATTTTGATAAATTTTAATTTGTCAAATTTTGTAGATTATTAGGGATTGTATGGATTTCGATGCAGGCAGTGCGCTTGTCTCCTGTTGGTCCAATGGAACATTCTATAATTTTGGATTGGATCAGCAACAACAGATTGTCAGAGTTCACATCCAACACCAATGAGTAGATCCGTGTGGGAAATACCATAGAAGACCATATATATCTGAGGAGGGGGCTCAGAACATTCTCTCCTGAGGAATTCAACTTCATATCAGCAGAGGTAAAGTGGATATAAGAAAAATGCCGTGTCTGTGGAGAGCATTAGGAAAGGTCATATATTTCAAAAAAGAATATTGTTTACAAGGAGTGTTAATAGGTTTCAGGGGAAATGTTAATTTTTTTTTTTTCCTGGATGAAATAGCTACTGTAAGTTTTTAATGGTTAATCATTCATTCCTGAATTTTTATATTAAGCATTTTATATTACTTTATTGACTTAACTTTTATGCTCTTCTTCATTTTGACAGTAAAGAATGACCAGGCAATACTCTTTGAAAATTGGAGACCATTTGCAGCTGCTCTCTGTTGAGGAAAGTGAATAATAGGGTGCCCTCAAGGAATTTCAAAGGTATCACTCAACAGAAACTTTTGTGTCTGAAGAAAACTAGATCATTTTATCATGGTAGGCATACTGATATGTTTGCTTTAATAAAATGCCATATTTCTGCCTTTAATCTCTTGTCAACCAGCTATTAAAAAGCCCCAAAGTGCATGCGTGCAGCACATGTAAACACTTGTGGTTTTGAGGTTACTACAGAACATACTAATAAAGCATGTAATTTGTGTTTTGTGCACAGACTGTAATAATTTATTGAGTGGTAGAAAGAAGCTCGAAAAGGATTTTCTCTAACTTTGGCCAGCAAGTCCATTTAATGTTAAGGCTCTGCACATGTTACATGTCTACGCATGTGCATACAGCAAAATCTGTTTAAAAAAACACCACAAAACCTTCATAACCAAAGTAGGACAATATGTAAATTAATGTCACATACGCCAAACATATTCTATCCAGTAACGTTGCTCCTTTAAGCTAAATGGGTCAGGAGGGTGTGCCATATTCTTTCTCAAGGGACTGTGTGTGTGTGTGTGTGTGTGTGTGTGTGTGTACCACATGCTGATGATACCTTGGCAGACGTAGGTTAAGTTAATTCAAGTAAATGAAGACAAATCATACTAGCAATGATTTCTCACACTTTATGAACAGGATTTCCATAGCCCCTGTGAAGAGAGGGCAGAGGACAGTTTGGTTTCCCTTTTTTATGTGGAATTACAAAATGTGGGGAGGTCACAGAAAAGTTTATTGTCTGACAACAGTTCCTATCATGCTTGCTTGAGTCGCTGACTGATCTATTGATGCCATAGCCTTACAGGTAAGGATGGTAAGTCACTCATCTTCCTGGTCTTGCTTGTTCCCTCATAAGATATTTAGCACACAACAAATAATTAAGATCGTTTGAATGGAAAGGTTTTGGAGGTGTGGAGGCAGTGAGCAGCTCACTGTATTTAGGCTAGGTTTCTGAAAAATTCTGTAGTTTGGGCAGAAAACCACAGTTTATTTACTCTGACAAACAAAAGCATATCCATTTTGGAGAACATGTCTGTGCTCAGAGGAAATGGGTGTTAGGAACGTACTGTTCTCCATGCTTTCTTACTTAAAATGTATACACATATATTAGATTTAAACGTGTAGACAAATCTTTGGTGATTTAGGATCTTTTAAATTTGTGGACTAATTGAAATGAAGCTTTTGTGTCACTTTTAAGTGCTAACCCACTTTTTCATTTCGTACTTTGGCTTAGATCTCATCAACCATTTCCAATTTACCCCACTCGGAATTGCAGAAAATAGAGAGGCATTTTGGAAATCTGTAAGGAGACAAGAGCAAAAAGTGCCTGAGACCCCTAGTATTTGAAGTAGAATGGAAATTGCACCCAGGTATGCAAGGCCAATCAGATCCACAAAGGGGTTTTCTCCAAGGGACTGAGCCAGTTTTCTAGTCTCATGAGAAGGAAACCATGTGCCTCATGGCTGTTCTATTATTTCTGTGGTCTGAAGTGCTCCACCCATCATGGGCTCATGTAATAGGTTCAGAGGGAGAGAGGAAAGAAGGGGAGAAGGGAGAAAGGAAGTGGGCAAAGGAAGAAGAAGCAAAGAACAAAGAAAAGTTTAAATGGGACACCTGGGTGGCTCAGCTGGTTAAACATCTGATCCTTGGTTTCCTGCTCGCGTCATGATCTCAGGGTCCTGGAATCGAGTCTGACTCAGGCTCCACGTTCAGCGGAGAGTCTGCTTGAGATTCTCTCTCCCTGTCTCCCCACCCCCCCCATCATGATCTCTCTTTCTCTAAAATAAATAAATCCAGGAAAAAAAAGAAGAAGAAGGAGAAGGAGAAGGAGAAGAAGAAGAAGACCACCTTATCATTTATTGGTTAGGAGCATTTTGTTTTGTAGTGACAGAGGTACTGATGTCAACGTTAATAAAAAGCCAAGAACTCATATTCTCAGATTGATAAAATTATAGTTTGGAAGATTTTTGATTGGCATTAAATGCAGAGATACATCACATAGAGATTAGCTATTTAAAAAGCTAAACTAAAACAAGCTTAATTGGGACTCTTTTGCTTCCCATCTTTGTTTGTTATTTATCTCTGACTCTCTAAACCCAAGGTGGATGTCAAATCATTTTCATGAAGTGCCTTTTGGCTGAGCAGATTACTTTTAACAGACACGATAAAAGGAGGTGGGCAAGTAGCTACAAAAGATTCAAAACAAAGATAATTTCCCAGGTCACATTTAGATCTGTAATTCTGTAAGATGGTGGGGGTTCAAGTATATCACACGTGCTTTATTTTATGGTAACATGTTGGTCAAAAAGCCTTTTGGAATATTTTAGATAAAGATGGGCATATCTGAAGAATAATAACGAAAGTGAATCAATTCAGAATGTCACGTACAGACTGTACCTCTAAATTAAAATGATTTGAAAATCAAATTGGTATCAACTACTCTCTTTTTTAGAGTTTTCACATTTTTAAATTTATTTTTTCAGATAAAACTGTCATACATTAAAGGCTATAGTTTCTATTTAAAGTTATTAGTTTAAAATAAAGACATGATTGCAGTAGAACCATAATTAATACCAAAACACACCCCCATGGGCATCACAGGATACACTGCAAGTTGTGAGTCACTGAATCTATTCATACTATATGAATGTAAGCCCTGTAAAAACCAGGATTTTTTTCCCCCATCAATAAGAAGAATGAAGGAAAAGCAATACTTTAAAAATTTTTTTCCAATGAGCTAATATGTGTTTCTTTATAACGAGATCAAGAACTAACTGAAGAGCAAAAACTCAAGAGCTAAGGAAAAGTATCACCAGTTAAGAGTTTCATAATGTCTGTAGTTTGTCAGTATCTTAGAGTATTCATTGATACTTTACAAGAACTTGTGAATTTGCTATTTTAGATTCATAATCTTCCATGATTTAAGATTAAGTAGATGTGAAATTTTTAGATACAGATTCAGACACATCTGGACTGCATCTTGCTGAATGTGACCTCCAAAAGACACCACTAGCCATACTTTTTAGAATATTTTAGTTTATATTTCCTCAACTTTCTTTAGTGTTTATCTTTCTTATTTGAAATAATTTGAATGGGCTTTAAAAAAAAATCTTACCAGGGTCTGTCATTTTGGGGCCTGATTCAAAATATCAATAAATTCAAGAGTAAGCCCTCCTAAATTCTGATATTTTAAAAAAACTGCATTAATTCATTTATTCATTTACTTGTTCTTTTCTCTATGTGCCTTCGGGAGGTTCTACATCAGTCATGTCCTGGAGGGGAGAATGAATGAGCCTAAATGAGGTTCTATCCGTCTGAGCATACACCTCTTATATATAAAGACATGATCTTTATTTATATATATATATATTATATATATATAAAGAAATGATCTTTAATTCTGAATGAACTTTGTTTTTTTTTTTTTTTTTTTTTTTAAAGCATTCTAGATGCTGAGGATTGTGTTGTAACACAATGGATTGAATTTCTTGCCCTCATGGAGATTACATTCTAATGACAAAGTTTCATAAAAAATACTCCTGTGCGTCAAACTAAACTCCATGACAACTGGGAAAATCATTTTTCTTTTTCCCATTTTTCTTTTTTTTGAGAGAGAAAGAGAGATGTGTAAGTGGTGGGAGGAGGGGCAGAGGGAGAGAGAGAGAATTCCAAGGAGACTCTACTCCCAGCACAGAGCCTGACAGGTGGGGATAGGGGTGTGGTGCGGGGGGTGGGGGTGGGGGGTGGGGGGGTCAATCCCATGACTCTGAGATTACTGCCTGAGGCAAAACCAAGAGTCAGATGCTTAATGTACTGAGCCACCCAGGTGCCCCTCTTTTTCCCTTTTATTTTTTTATTTATTTATTTTTTTAAGATTCCATTTATTTATTTGACAGAGAGAAACCACAAGTAGATGGAGAGGCAGGCAGAGAGAGAGAGAGGGAAGCAGGCTCCCCGCTGAGCAGAGAGCCGGATGTGAGACTCGATCCCAGGACCCTGAGATCATGACATGAGCCGAAGGCAGCGGCTTAACCCACTGAGCCACCCAGGCGCCCCTCTTTTTCCCTTTTAGACTCATGTAATTTCTTCTGCCTTTCACCAGGAACAAGCTGTGAATGCCTTAAAATTAGTTGGTGGAGCTCTCAAGGGGAGGGCACTTGCAACTTTCACACACGCACTTGCTCGTGATGATGTTATTAGGGACATCTCAGGTATAATCACAAAAAAAAAAAAAGAAAAAAAGAGAGAAAGAGAGATTTCTATACAGCATTAGAAAGTTGAAACCAAAGTAAAACAAAAAACAAAAAACAAAAAACACCATCAGTTGTTCCTCCCAAGTGTTGTTCTCGCTAGAAATGTCAACAGCTTAGCACATGCCAATGACTATCTGTGTACAGATGTCTGTAAAAGGCATTTGTGGTGCCTGCCCTTGAGATTAGATTAAGGTTGACCAGATAGAAAGGACAAGAAACAATCTCTCCCTTTAACATCTATCACTGCTTCTTCTATATTTTCTGATATAAGAGTAGCAGGTACACTGACTGCTTCTTGAAGTCATGTTTTATTTTTCTAGCAAGAACATTTAGGGGGCAGCTTGGCTCAGTCGGTAAAGTTTCTGCCTTCGGCTCGAGTCATGATCCCAGGGTCCTGGGATCAAGTCCCACTTGGCAAGGGGGGGTGGTCCTTACTCAGCAGGGAGCCTGATTTTCACTCACTCTCCCTCTGTCACTCCCCCTGTTTTTGTTCCCTTTCTCTCTCTCTCTCTCTCTCTCTCTCATAAATTTAAAAAAGAAATCTTAAAGAAAAAGAAAAGAACATTTGGCACCCAGAACTACTGTGTGGGATTTCACTGACTTATATCACCAAGAAGAAGGACATCAGGTGTCGTGGGGGCCCAGGAGTCAGACACTGGGACAGATTCCAGAGTAGCCTTATTTGCTTGAGGGAGTAGAATCTTTCTAACAAAGCTCACCTTCAGGATGAGAGAAATCAAAGCACAGAAGTTACAGCCAAGGAAATTGATTCATGGTCAAAAAGAGATTCTGAGACCAGAGGAGGATCTGTCGTTCAACCCCACTTCTACCCCCAATTTAACCCTATGAAGTCATGCCTGAGTGTTAGAGAGGGAGCTACGAGAGAGAAAGAAAAAAAAAATGTTTCTGTTCAGCAAGAACACAGCTGCATGGCTGTGTGGCCCAGGGAGTGGGTGAGTGTTGTGGGTGACAACAGCAGGCTATCTCTGGGTTGCAGAAACTCAGCTCCTCGGTGGCTACGCAGGGACACTAGAGACACTAGAGATGCACACACATGGGCATCTGTGTCTGTGGTTGGATTGGCTGTAGAGAATTTCAGGTCATACAAAGTTAGGGTGGGGAAGTTTCAGCAACAGCAGCCACAGGAAAAAAATCAAGTTGGCAGCCCCAGGGAGCTGAAGTAAATGTTGACTTTACCTAGTATTTGAACTCTGATTATGTGCCTGAAAAAAATTCTAAGTGTTTTACCTGCATTAACTCATAATCCTCAAAACAACTCTGTGAGTTAGGTCTTTTTATTACTCTCATTTTATAGGCAAGGCAATGGAAGCACAGAGAGGTTAAGTAACTTGCTTAGTATCACACAGCAATAAGTGACAGAGCTGCTAATTTAATCTGTGTAGATGAGGAAAGTGAATGACTCTTCTTTTTTTTTTTTTAAGATTTTATTTATTTATTTGACAGAGAGAGATCACAAGCAGGCAGAGAGGCAGGCAGAGAGAGATAGAAGGAAGCAGGCTCCCTGCTGAGCAGGGCTCGATCCCAGGACCCTGAGATCTCAGGTGACCCGAGCTGAAGGCAATGGCTTAACCCACTGAGCCACCCAGGTGCCCCGCGAATGACTTCTAAGATCTGAGAAATATTGAGTTGCCTGAGAAGAAGGGATTTTACTTTGAAGGTGACATCAGGGGGTACTAAAATAGCCTGGAAGAATAAGAAACCTATTAATTTTTCTTTTAATTTTTTTTCTTTAATCCTAGGTTAATGTGACCTGACAACATTGCTCTGGAAAGAACAGAGTAGCAAATACCTTTCCCATACTCTCCCCTTTCAGGAGCCAGACTTCAGTTAGCTCCAAGAGAAAAGGAGAGAAGACTTTGTCTCACATGTCTCTCATGGATCAGCACCCGCACAAGTGTGCTCCCGCTCAGTGATGCTCACAGTGACCCTCCCGCGGACCATTTTCATTTCTATTTCGTAGAAACAGACTCGGAGAAGTTAAGCAAATGTCCCAAACTCTCAGAAGGACTCAAATGCAGGCCTAACAAATTCCAAAGGCCATGCCCTTCACGGAGTACATGTTGCTCCTCCCCAGAGAAGAGATATACCAGAAAGAAAAAAAAAAAGTGAATTTAAAACATCTTTTTGCTTTTTTTTTTTAAAAAAAAAGGGTGGAATTCATAACAAATAGTAAATGATTAAATTGATAATTCACCAGAATTAAACATTCCTGAGAACACGACCGACTGAGATGCTATTCATCTATTTACACAAGGGAATAAAGGCATAAACAGTAGTGCAAAGAGTTCGGTTGTTAACCGAAGATGTTCCCTAAGTGCATCAGTGCTGCTTTTGATTAGAGCAAATGCAGATGCTAACCCAGCTGACTTGCCTTACCTCTCAGGGAGCATTTTGAAAACCAACTGTAACTACTTTGTACAAACTGTTAGAATTCTACGGAACCTCTGCCACACAGAGCATTCTAGCAGATTCGCCGCCGCAGTCATTCCCTAAATGTTTATATTAATGAATGGCCTGCTTCTGCTCTAAAGAGTTTCTCCTCTTCCTTCTCTTCTGGCCCACACACTATGTTAAACATCAGGTCTGACGGCACAGAGAGCAGTTTCTGATTTTAATAAGTTATATTCTGAAAACTGTTTGGAAATCAAATCCCTCGTCTCAGAGGATAATGATTATAAAGATGGCTAAATATTACATTAGCTCACTTAATCCAAGGTGCAGACGAAGAGAGCAGAGCATCCCAGGGGGAGTCTGGAGCTGGGGACAGCAGATAACGCTGGTATCACGAGAATAGTGTTTGGAATCTTGGAGGAAAGGAGCAGCTCTCCTCACTAAATCATGTATCGTAAGCCTCCTTTGAAAGTAATGGTGATACCAGCAACCAGGTTCCAGCTCCTTCTCTGTGCCACACGTGGTTCTGAGTAATTCATGTATCTATTAATTCTTGCAGTCCCCTAAAGTTGGTGCTATAATGGGTCCCATTTCACCAAAGAGAAACACGAGACACAGAGAAGTTAAGAACTTCGCCCAAGGTCACACAGTTGGTGAATGGAACCGGAATCTGTAAAACGGGGTAAAATGATATCTATACTCTCAGTTTGGAGCTTCATTGAAAAGATACATATGAAAGTACTCAACAAAATTGAAAGGGCAAGAGAAAGGATTGTTTTTTAAATTCAGAGTTAAGGGGCACCTGGGTGGCTCAGTGGGTTAAAGCCTCTGCCTTCAGCTTACGTCCTGATCCCAGGGTCCTGGGATCGACTCCCGCACCGGACTCTCTGTTCGGTGGGGAGCTTGCTTCCTCCCCTCTCTCTGCCTGCCTCTCTGCCTACTTGTGATCTCTGTCTGTCAAATAAATAAATAAAATTTTAAAAATACAGAGTTAAAATGCCATAGAGAGTAAGGATGGGAGAGGAAAGTTTTCTCCCGTTTTGATGAAGGCAGGAAAAGCCCAAAGACAAAACTGATGTCAAGCTAGCATTTGGAAATCCCACTTTATCCTGTTAGCATTTCACTTTCAATGCCCCGAGCTTCTTCCCGCCCTCCTCACCTTCCTCCTATGCTCACAAAGCTCACCACTGTAGGCCTACTTGAACTTTGAGGGGGGAATGGGGTGATGGGAAGGGAGAGCTAGAGTTCATGTTTTTCTGATGCTTTGATATCGGTGAGAGGAAAACACACCACATACTAGATAAGTGGCTGACCCTTAGAGATTTTTTTCTAGGCAGGTTACATGAACACTGCATGCCCGGTCCTGCTCTCAGGCGGTTGGGGTGAACTCTGGTGATCGAAGAGGTGATCATTTGGGTAGTTTGTAAGTTAGGTACTTAGTGGTAAGATCTCTGGCAATTTTTCACAACTGAAATTAAAATATAAACGTTTTCAGACTGTTTAAAAAGTCAGATATGAACAAAATTGCTTTTACTAAAGTTTTAATCAATTCTAGCTCATACTGAAACTTGGCAGACTAAAGACTTCTAACGCTACACTCTCAACTTCTTGGATTCATAATATTAAGAAAGACACAATCCTCCTCTTCCAAACCCAAGTTCGATGAATACAAAATACAATATTTACATATTTCAAACACTCACATTTCATCATATATTCCACTGAAATCGAGGTAATTCTGTTGGTCAGGGCCATGTTCATTACTGGTACATGTTGATGGTGCTTTAAGACTACACTTAGCATTTATTTTCTTGCGTGACCTCGGTTGCTGAAAACAGAAAACTCAAATAATTTTTCTTTCTAAGTGACACCAATGAGATTGTGTGTGGGTGTGTGTGTTGTGTGTGTGTGAAAATGTGCATTATTACAAAGCATATTCTGTAATCTTTCCTGAGAGAGAAAGGGCTCACTGAACAGAAGACTCTGTTCATTTTATAGATTCAATGTTATACTTTTGAATACCTCTATCTAGTTTCTTTTGAAAATGATACTACTTTTAAAAAAATGCTACAGATAATGTAGGAAATATGGACCTAAGAATGGTTGCCCCCCACTTTTAGGCACTTATTTAAAGATTTTATTTATTTATTTGAAAGAGAGAGTGAGTGAGAAAGCACCAGCCAGGGAGAAGCTGAGGGAGAGGGAGAAGCTGGCTCCCCAGTTAGCAGGAGCCCCATGTGAGGCTCGGTCAATCACAGGACCCTGAGATGATGACCTGAGCCGAAGGCTGACACTTAATGAACTGAGCCAGCAGGCTCCCCTCCCTCCCTTTTTTGGGGCTAAACTTTTATTTTGATTATTGCCTTAGCAATAATCAAAGAGCAAATATGAAAATAATAATCAGAGAGCAAAAGACATTTGCTTCATTGTGGCAGTGGTGAAAGAGCAAAGCCTTTAAAAATCTTCAAATATCAATTAATATGTTTAAATAAAGTCTGTCTTAAAATGAGTAGTCATAACTGGCACTTATAGGTGGCTCAGGGACACCTGAAAATCTGTGATGATCTGTGGGACCATCATAAATCCATACGCCCTTCTAGAGAATTTTTTAGAGAATGAAGGTTTTTTAAGGATTAATAGACATTTGAAAACCAGTATTGGTTTGGGTAAGTGAAATTCCTCAGAGATATGTTGCTGGATGCCAAAGAGGAAGGAGGAGCTGAGTGATCTAGAGGATGTGATTGACGTCAGGCATAAGAGAATATTGGCAACCAGATGTCCTGACCACGATGCTCGTAACACATTGCAACAGCCTTCAGTGAAAGGCGCAAGTTTATGAAGCATCTGTCTGTAGTCATCCAGAAGACTCTCACAATTAGAGACTGAGGATGCAGCAAGCTTACTGTCCCACGCTAATAATATCTGAGCAGCTGTGAATGGTAACATAGTACCATTCTCAGATTAAAGCAACAATGCCTAAATCTTCATGGTAAATTTCAGCCTACAAAAAAACCTAGGGATTTGCCCACGTATTGCCATGCAGGAATTTATCATAGCATTAAAACTTTGTAACCGATTTCTGCAAACACATTTCAAGTGTTTTCCTGAAACTCCCTTTTCTTAGGGTTACTCTTTTCCTATTGCATTTCTATGAGAAACGAAAAGGTTGATTCTTATCTTTCACCAGGGAGCCTTTCGGGTATATAAATAATAGTCATAGCCATGTGTGTTTGATTTATTGTTCAGACCATGGTAGCGTTCTGCATGGCCATTGGTGTTCTAAGTTTAAGGGGTTGCATGTCTCCTAGTGGGACTATTACATTTTAAGTACAATTCCTGTAATTCTTTTTTATTCTTCCCCCTATATTTAATCTCAGATTATACCATAAAGGTAACCAGCTGCAGAAATGGAAGAGTGCCCAACGTCCTACGGAGCAGATAATCTGAAAAGGGCTGATAAGATCTTTTCAGTCTCAGCAGAGCAAGGCCAGAGGGCAGTGTGTGGTTTGCTTTATGCAAACCAGAGCACTTGCCTCTCCTTTTGACCAGAGTCAGGCCTGTTAAACTGAGGACACAGTGTTCTGAAACTAGGGATGTTCTCTCTTTTTAGTTATTATGTGTGAGCAAGCCTTTTCTGCTTAATTACAAAAACATGATGATGCCAGAAATCTGATCAACTATCGAGAGATTGAAAATCAGGTTTCAGCCATGTCTATTTCCTCTGATGCGTCCATTTCCATTGAAGGAACATGGTATGGATAGGTTAATCTGGAGATGCCTCTAGGCAAATTCAGTGCTTTGCAGAGGACTTGAAGCACCAGAATCATTTTACACCCATGGATTATTTGTGCAATACTTTTCCTCGCTAAGTTAGTTAATGAAAGGAAAGCCTCTAGAGAAAGTACACTTATATCTTGCTTCTTTATTGATCCATTTAATATCTTTCCCCTTTCTTTTGAGAGGAACTTAATCCAGTGTATGGTGTTCTTGTCTGTGACAGCATGACTAAAATAAATCCCAGTTTGGGGGGAGTGGCAGAAAGTATCCAGAGATATGTGTCAGTTTCCCATGTCTGCCACTAATTAATTGTATCATTTCAAAGAGGCACCAAGCATTCTCCTGCCATTGCTCTGTTTGCTAGAAGGATCACTCATGTGGTTAAATTTCCAGGAAAGAGGGTAATATGTTACATTTGGATGAGGAAAGATACTCAGCTGTGTAACCAGCCTCCTCGTTCCCACATTGGACACTTATATTCTCTATTTCTTTACTCAACTCATTTGTTCCTTCTTTCCACAAACATTCTTTTGTATCCCAATTATGGGCCAAACCCTGTGCTGGGCGCTGGAGTTAAGGCATTCCACTCCTCATAGGATTTACATTTTACCAGGGAAGAGAGACAAATCGGGTCAATAGTAAAATGGTAGGTGCCTTTATAGGAGAAGTATGGGGAAATTTAGGAGCCCATGAAGCCTATCTAATCAAAATGAGAGTCTAGGGAAATTCTGAAAAGGGACATTTAGACAGAAACCTAAAAAGTAAGTGAGAGGCATGCCAAACACAAAGAAATAGACTCCTACTGAGGGCACAGGTAGTGCAAATGTGTCAAGGTGAGAGGTCATGTTCAAGGAAACACACAAAAAATTCAAAAAGCATGGATAATAGGGTACAAAAGAGACAAGATAAGAGATGAGGCTGGAGAGGCAGATTTGCATTCCCAGCAAGAAGGGTTTTGAAGACTTGAACTGGGAGGAAGGCATCATCAGTTCCAAGCTTTGAGTGGTACTTCTGCTCAGTCTGTCTGCTTGGAGACAGACTGGGGGAAGTCAGGTATCTTTGGAACACTTAACAAATGTTTGCTAATGCATAGTATCCTTTGAAACTTGAAGGTATGTAAATCTTACTAATCCCCACGCAAGTCATAGGAAATGAATTTTTACTCTAAAGTTTCATCTTTCTTGTAGGAGTATACTATGGAAGCATTTTAATTTTTTTCTAATGCACCATTAAGAAAAGATGCTCAAATGGGAAGCCCTCTTCCATGGGCATATCTAGGTTTACTGATTAATTTGTTTGTTAGTCATCATCAATGTCATTGTCATTACCGTCATTATAACATATTCCTCTAGATGGGAGATAAGCTTTGGTGACACATGAGCCATATTGAGTTTAGTTATAGCCCCACCCTTTTTCCTCCTCATTTAAATATTTGTACCAGGACCCTGTAACTGAACATTTCAGTTTTAGAAGCCCTTGCCTCTTGCACCATTGGGAACAGTTCTTCTGATTATCCTCCCTTCTTTGTAAGCTAATTCATTTCCCACAGCCTTCTTTGTTCCACTAGTGTTCACCAGGTTTGATGTACAGTGTATTGTTGATGTATTAGGTATCTGCTATGATCTATAGTCCTTGTTTGGTTTTCTTTAATTTAAGCCCTGGCCCCATCAGTTCATACTATTTTAATTGTTTGGACAATGCCGGTTCCTAGTAGGGCAGCTCTGTGACTCATTTTTTACCCATCCTCAACAAATGAGGAAACAGGTAACTCAAAGTTTGGAATAACGACTTAAAGGAAAAGTGGACTTTCTCCTCATCCCCTACCATTCTTACGTTCTCCATATCAACCCTATATGTTCATGTTCTCAAATACCCCATTTTCCAGAAATGGAAGTGGAAGAAAGATGGGACCAGTATGTGACCCTTTGAAAGAAATTTAAATAGGATAGATTACATGGGAATAGGGCAGTGTTCTCACAAAAAAATTAACTTTATCTGAACCCTTTAAAGCTTATCATAAATGCATTTGGTTATGAACAATACAAGTCTTTATTTAGGAAATACACTTGCTTCAACAACAAAAACTGTAACATAAAGCTATGTGAAGTAGAAATTATAATCTTCATTTTTTATTGCTTCATTAGTTTATTAGCCTGAATAACTATATAGTTATTATATATATATCTGTCTGAAAAAATTTCTGTACCTACCTATCATCTATTATCTATCTATCTATTATCCATCTATCATATTCTATACAAATGACTGGTAAAATCCTGAGGTCCAAAATAAAGAAGTTAGGAGAACTTTTATATATTGTAAAAGACATCATCAATTTACAAAGGCCTAGACTCAGAACTTTTTAAATAAAAGAGCACTGTTAAAGCATTTAAAATATTTACTATACTTTACATAATCATTTTACACATATAAGACATATATATAAATTTAGTAGGAAACATTAAGATTATTTCAACCTTAATAGATGAATGAGTTCTCTCCACAACATTTGTAATAAGGTAATCTCCAGATTAACCTATCCATACCATGTTCCTTCAATGGAAATGGACGCATCAGAGGAAATAGACATGGCTGAAACCTGATTTTCAATCTCTCGATAGTTGATCAGATTTCTGGCATCATTGTCTCTATATTTCTAGTGATGAAAAATGTACTGTCTCCTTTGAAAGCAAAACTATTTTCAAAGTCTTCCTTTTAGTAATTTTCACCTGCTTGGTTTTTGTTCTGCTTTCCAAGGATATTAATGAATTCATCTAACCTCTGTCCCACCTGACAGATACTTAAAAATGACTATTATATTTCCATTCATTTTCCATCTACTTTTAAATACTCTCAAAATTTTCAACTGTTACTCAGATTTTTGTTTGTCAAAGATCTATTGAATTCAGACACCCAGACCTGAACACAATGCTTCCAAGACAGTCCGAACAGGACAGTGAAGAGTCAAGTGTCACCTTCTTTGGTCTTATTTCAAGCATACTCCTTGCTGAGTGTAAAGCCCAATACAAGGCTGAATCTCATCACCTCGAGATCATGACCTGAGCAGAAACCAAGAGTCTGATGGTTGCCCTACTACACCACCCAAATGCCCCTCAGATACAGGATTTCTTTTTTTTTTTTTTTAAGATTTTATTTATTTATTTGACAGAGAGAGATCACAAGTAGGCAGAGAGGCAAGCAGAGAGAGAGAGAGAGAGAGAGGAGGAAACAGGCTCTCTGCTGAGCAGAGAGCCCAATGCGGGACTCGATCACAGGACCCTGGGATCATGACCTGAACCGAAGGCAGCGGCTTAACCCACTGAGCCACCCAGGCGCCCAGATGTAGGATTTCTAAGCCAGGAAACTTCCCTTACTAACTTCAGCTGCAGTGATAAATGTCCTTGCTGTTCTTGAACTTACACTTGAATATTTATTTTTCTTCAATTGTCTTTTCCATTTCTTTCTCCATTTTCTTTCCAGGCATTCTTTCACTTTCAGGATTTATCAACATCTTGCCTAATTGTTTTAAATTACATTCTAGTAGATATAGTACAGATCCAATTTTCTCTGACCATTGAGAATGTAATGCCTTGCTCTCCTGGTTAATACCTACCTTCTATGTGGGAGAAAGGAAAAAAAAAAGAGGTATTAAATGAGGGATGAAATCATACTATACTGCTTAATAGTAGAAAAATAAATATGCAAAATATGTTTACATGCATTGGCTAGATTGGTAAGAAAATTGGTTTATTAAGTTGGACGGTCCCAAGTATTTGTATATACAGTATAGAAAAATAAAAATAACTATGCACAGATTTGTATTAATTAAAGATAAATATAAAATAACATCAACAATATTATTATTAATTTATTTATTTATTTTAGAGAGAGTGAGCATATCAGTGAAAGTGGGGAATGGCAGAGGGAGAGAGAGAGGATCTCAAGCAGGCTCTAGGCCCAGGCAGAGTCTGACATAGGGCTTGATCTCAAGACCCTGAGATCGTGACCTGAGCCAAAACCAAGAGTCAGATGCTTAACTGAGAAACCCAGATGCCCCTTCCAATGTTATCTTTTAAATGAAAAATCATTAAGAGAGTATCTTTTCACAAATATAACTAACCATTGTTTCTATTTTGCCATTCATTTGTGTTTCAAAGAAGCTTCTGATAGACTATGCATTTAACCACAAATATAATTGCTTCCCATACAAAGAAACTTCATATTGGTTTTTTGAGTTTGAAAGCACCTTTCTGTCTCTTTTAAATTTCCAATCCCTCCTTTCCATGCTTCAATATCCTTCTAAGAGAAGGAATAAAGAGTTAATTTATTCTTTGCACTCACTCATATTTAGGAGTGTAGTAATTTCATATTTTTATTGATATTTTATATGGAAAACCCAAAAGACTCCACTCCCAAATTATTAGAACTCACACAGCAATTCAGTAATGTGGCAGGATACAAAATCAATGTGCAGAAATCAGTTGCTCTCTTATACACTAACAATGAAAGTACAGAAAGTGAAATTAGAGAATCGATTCCATTTTTTGTACCACCAAGAACCATAAGATACCTGAGAATAAGCGTAACCAAAGAGGTAAAGTACTTAACGAACTACAGAACACTCATGAAAGAAATTGAAGAAGACACAAAAAGATGGAAGAGCATCCTATTCTCATGGATCAGGAGAATAAACATTGTTAGAATGTCTAGACTGCCTAGAGCAATCTATACTTTCAATGCCATCCCAATCAAAATTCCACCAGCATTTTTCAAAAAGCTGGAACAAACAATCCTAAAATTTATATGGAACCAGAAGAGACCCTGAATTGCTAAGGAAATATTTTAAAATGAAAAACAAAATTGGGACCATCACGTTGCCGGATTTCAAGCTTTATTACAAAGCTGTGATCACCAAGACAGCATGGTACTGGCACAAAAACAGACACACAGACCAGTGTAACAGAGTAGAGAGCCCAGATATGGACCCTCAACTCTATGGTCAAATCATCTTTGACAAAGAAGAAAAACATATACAGTGGGAAAAAGACAGTCTCTTCAATAAATGGTACTGGGAAAATTGGACAGCTGTGTGTAGAAGAATGAAACTTTATCATTCTCTTACACCATACACAAAGATAAAGTCGAAATGGATAAAAGACCTTAACAGGAGGTAGGAATCTATCAAAATCCTAGAGGAGAACATAGGCACTAACTTCTTTGACATTGGCACAGCAACTTCTTTCAAGTTATGTTTCCAAAGGCAAAGAAACAAAAGTGAAAATGAACTTTTGGAACTTCACCAAGATCAAAAATTTCTTTACAGCAAAGGAAACAGTGAACAAAACAAAGAGGCAACCCTCAGAATGGGAGATGATATTCGCAAATGACACTACAGACAAAGAGCTGATAGCCAAGATCTATAAAGAACTCCTCAAACTCAACACACAAAAAACACATAATCATGTCAAAAAATGGGCAGAAGACATGAACAGGCACTTCTCCAAAGGAGACATACAAATGGCTAATGGACACGTGAAAAAATGGTCATCATCACTAGCCATCAGGGAGATTCAAATCAAAACCACATTGAGATACCACCTTATACCAGTTAGAGTGACCAAAATTGACAAGACAGTAAACAACAAAAGTTGGAGAGGATGTGGAGAAAGGGGAACCCTCTTACACTGTTGGTTAGAATGCAAATTGGTGCAGCCACTTTGGGAAACAGTGTGGCGATTCCTTAAGAAATTAAAAATAGACTATCCTTTGACCCTGCAATTGCACTATGGGGTATTTACCCCAAAGATACAGATGTAGTGAAAAGAAGGGCCATCTGTACCCCAATGTTCATAACAGCAATGTCTACAGTCACCAAACTGTGGAAAGAACCAAGATGCTCTTCAACAGACAAATGGATAAAGAAGATATGGTCCATTTATACAATGGAGTATTATGCTTCCATCATGAAGGATGAATACCCAACCTTTGTATCAGCATGGATGGGACTGGAAGAAATTATGCTGAGTGAAATAGGTCAAGCAGAGAAAGTCAATTATCATATGGTTTCACTTACTTGTGGAGCATAAGGAATAACAAGGAGGACATTAGGAGAAGAAAGGGAAAATTGAAGTGGAGGAGGAGGGAATCAGAGGGGGAGACAAACCAAGAGAGACTGTGGACTCTGAGACACAAACTTTGGATTTTTGGATGGGAGGGGGATGTGGGGTTGAGTAAGCCTGGTGGAGGGTATTAAGGCAGATACATATTGCATGGAGCACTAGGTGTGGTACATAAACAATGAATTTTGGAACTCTGAAAAAAAATTAAAAAATAAATAAAAAAATATTTTACTTTTCTATGTTCATGAAAAGAATTAATAATAAAATATTTACATCTAAGCTTCAGAACTTATTGGAAGAGTATAAAAGATAACTATTTATATGTTCAAACATTAAAACACAGATTACATATCAACTTCATAGACTTCTAATATGACCTACTGAGAAGGACACATCAATTGCATGACATTCTTGCCAAAAATGTATAATCTTAGTGTACTGATAAGAAAACATCAGATAAACCCAACCTGAAGGATGTGAGTCTAGGATTCATTCTGCAAAATACAATATCAGTACTCTTCAAAAAACTATGTTAAGGTCATAGGACACAAAAAAAGATTGAGACCATTGGACACTGGAGGAGAATAAGGAGATATGACCATAAAATGATCTCATTGGATCCCGAGACAGAAAAAGGACAATAGTGGAAAGAGTGGTAAAATCTGAATAAAGGCTGTAGTTTAGGGAATAGTATTGTACCCATGTTAATTTCTTAGTTTTGATCACTTTTTAGTGGTTATAGAGTATGTTAACATCAGGAACAGAAGAGTATATGAGGATTCTCCATGCTACTTTGCAACCTTTCTATCACTCTGAATTTATTTTAAAATAAAATTTTAAAAAATCTTAACACTTTTCTGAGTGTTCTGTAAAGGCATGCTTATACATATTTATTTTTCTCCTTATTTGAGAACTGGGTTTATTTAATATTACAGATGGTGGCATAAAATTGTAACTACCTTAGACCTAAAGGGGACTGATGATCATGCAATTCGATCTCCTTACTTTATAGACAAAGACAAAGAAGACAGAGAGCCAGGGAAATTGGTGACTGAACTGAGACCAGCATTCAGGAACCCTGACTCACGGTGTGGGTTGTATGCATGTGCATGCCTGTGTGTGTGTGTGTGTGTGTGTGTGTGTGTGTGTGTGTGTTCCACATCATTCTAACTCCAGACCAAAGAGGGCTATTAGCAGAATTTATGATTTAATTACTTTAGACATTTTTTAATTACAAAGAGTAACTTAAATAATTTAAGACTTGCTTTGTACCTATAAAAACCTTTGGTTTTTGTTTTCAGTTTTATCCATAAAAATGCTAACTGGATTTGTGTTACTAAATGAAATTTAGAACTAGTGATATACAAACATATTTATCAAAGGCAAATATTATTTTATTTATTAGTGCTCTCTAATGGCATATAATTCAAGGACAATCTATTGAATGAAATGGATTGCTTATTTTCTATCAATTGTTTCTTTGACTTTTTTGAAGATAATTTATTAACAAAAGTCTATCCCCTCTATTACTGCCAACAAATCTATTTATAGACATATGTTTCTTTTCTTACTAAGTGAAAATAAAACAAATGAAATTGTTTTTCAAAGTTTTCCATAAATTTTACTTCAGTCATACTGAAGCAAGCCTCTGGATTGTTTGTTTTTGTTGTTGTTGTTGTTTGTTTGTTTGTTTTGTTTTGTTTGCATATGTGAATGTGTACATGTGTGTTTTTCAAAGTATAAAGCCTTTGGCTCTTTTATAGAAATGAAAGCAAAAATTTAAAAATCCTAGGTGTTTCTAATCTAAGCCAGTTACTAGACTTGTAAATAGCAAGGATATTTGGTTCATAGCAGTTTCATATTATATTCAAGTAGTTTCCCATGATCTTTAAAATGTAGTGTCCTGTTAATGTTAATAGTCATGCATCTAAGGTCTTTAACTGGAATGTGAAGGAGTAGTGGTTATTTACTAGTCATAACCATTAACATAATACCGTGGCATATTTTCTCTTCTTTAGTCTTATTATTTTTGCTGAAATATCATCAAATATGAGAGAAGACACCTGTGAATGAATTTGACAGGTTTTTCCTATAGAAGGAGGCTTTCACATGCAATGCTGACTGCAATTCAATATTGTCATCCTTTGGAGGCTGCCTGACATCTGATGACCAGGCATAATGTTATGTAGAAACTGAAATGGAGGGAGTCTTACCAATAATGTGGTCAAGGTGAAGGTTTTGTCGTAAAAAAAAATGCCAAGAAGAGGATCAGTGAAATTGATAAGCCTCTAGCCAGGCCAAGAAAGAGAGATGACACAAATTATTAGTATCAGAAATTTAAGAGGGAACATCACTATAGATCCCATGGACAATAAAAGGATAATAAAAGAATACAGTGAACAATTCTATGCCCATAAATTTGATAACAGATGAAATGGACCAATTCCTTAAAAGACACAGTCCACCAAAATTTGAACAAGAAGAACTAGACAATCTAAATAGGGCTATGTCTTTTAGAAACTTAAACCAATAACTAATAGCTTTCCAAAAAAGAAAACACAAGGCACAGATGAGTGCACTGGTAAATTCTACCAAACATTTAAGGAAGAAATTATAACAATTCCCTACAACCTCTTTCATAATATAGAAGCAAGAAAGAATGCTTTCTAACTCATTTTACGAGGCTAGTATTACCCCAATATCAAAAGAGACAAAAACATAATACAAGAAAAGAAGATTTACAGATCAATGTCTCTCAAAAGGTAGAAGCAAAAATCCTCAGCAAAATATTAGCAAATTGTCCAGAAAAATGTATGAAAATTATATACCATGATCAGGTCAGATTTATCTCAGATATGAGAGGTTGATTCAACAATTGAAAACCAATTAATATAATGCCCTCATAGGTTAAAGAAGAAAAATCACATTATTATATCAATAACTACAGGAAAATTTTTGACAAAATCCAGTACCTATTTATGAAAAAAACTCAGCAAAGTAGGAAAAGTGGGGCTCTTTCTCAATATAATAAAGAACATATATAAATAATTTACCATTAACATAATACATAATGGTGAGAAACTAGAAGTTTTACAAATAAGATTAGAAACAAGGCATGTGTATATTCTCTCAGATTCCTTGTCAATGTAGTATTAGAAGTCCTAGATAATGTAATAAGATAAGAAAAAAAAAATAAGAGGTATACACTTTGATAAGGAAGAAATAAAGTTGCCTTCATTGGTAAATGACATAATTGCTTATGTAGAAAATCCAAAAGAATCAACAGCAAAAAGCCTTCTGGAACAAATAAGTGATTATAGCAATGTCACATGATACAGGATTAGTATACAAAAGCCAATCTTTTTGCTATATGCCAGCAATGAATAGGTAAGAATGTGAATTTAAAAACACAATACCATTTATATCAGCACCCTTAAAAATCAAATACTTAGGATAAATTTAGCAAAATATATACCAGATTTGTATGAGTAAGACTACAACACTGATAAAATAATTTTTTAAAATTTTGAAAAACTAAATAAATGAAGGGACATCCATGTTCATGGATAAGAAGACTAAATATTGTCAAGATGTCAGTTCTTTCCAACTTATTCTGTAGGTTCAACAAAGTCCCAATTAAAGTTCCTTCAAGTTATTATCAACAAACTTATTCTAAAGTTTGTATGGGAAGGCAAATCAGAACAATATTAAATAAGAAAACATTAGAAGACTGACACTACCCAACTTCAATACTGACCATAAAGCTATAGTAATTAAGACAACGTGATATTGGTGAAAGAATTGACAAATAGATAAATGGAATGGAATAGAGAGCCCAGGAATAAATTTACACAAATACAGTGAACTAATCTTTGACAAAAGAGCAAAGACAATACAAGAAAGAAATGATAGTCTTTCTAACAAATGGTGCAGGAACAGCTGTAACTTCAAGTACAAAAAAATAAATTTAGATACAGACCTAATACATTTGTCAAAACCTATGGGATGTACTACTCCGAGAGTACAATTCCTATAAAGTATGGACTTCAGGTGATAATGATGTTAATGTTGGTTTATCGATTGTAACAAATGTGTCATTTTGGTGGGATATTGATAATGGGGCAAATTTTGCACATGTGGGGGCAGGGAATATATATTAGCTCTATACTTTCTGCTCAATTTTGCTTTGAACTTAAAATTTCTCTAAAAAAACACCTTCTATTTATAAAGAAAACAAAAAAAAAGAATGCACTATTGATACTTTACCAACCTGGGTGGATCTCAAGGATGTTATGTTGAGTGGAAAAAGCAAATTTAGAAGGTCATATAAATTGATACACACATAGGATTCCATTCTAACTTTGTGCTGCATTCTGGAAATGACAAAATTTATAGAGATAGAGATTAGTAATTGTCAAAGCTTAGAGATATTGGGGGGTAGGGACTGGATGTAGCTATAAAACTATGGCCAGAAGGACATCTTTGTGGTAATGGGACAGTTCTGTGTCTTGATTGTATGGTGGTTATAGGAATGTAGACCTATGATAGAATGGAATAGAAGACACACACACACAAACATTGTACCAATGTCAATTTCCTGGTGTTAATAGGTTAATATCATTATGTAAGTTGTGTTACTGTTGGCAAAAACTGGGTAAGAGTGTCCATAGAACCTCTCTGTATTATTTTGTAACTTTGTTGAATCTATAGTCAATTCAAAGTAAGAAGTTTAAAAAACAAAACAAAATAAACAAAAAGCTGCTCTAGGTCTTGACTGGAAGTGACTGGAGAGGATTGAGGAGTCCTGTGAGGCCTTCAAGAGGAATATTCATAGGGGAACAAACTATTGGTTCACATCTTCTATTAATTAAAGGGACTTCCATGTTTGTGTTCATTCTTTCTTCCTTGTGAAGAGGCTATTTTTCTCTCATTCTCAGAGATAGTCAACTTAGAAGATTTATCTTATTGGGCAGTATGATTAAACTTCAGAAGGTAAATTGTGTTCTGATCAGGATTCCCAGAATGGCACAAATCCAATTTTATATTAAACATTTGGAGAAGAAAAAAAAAATTAAATCCCAGCACCCATTACTCAGAACGTGAAGCAAAGTGAAGGTGTCTTAAAAACTTAATTGCTAACTAAACAAAGAAAGGCTAGAGCAATGCTCAAAGAATTCATGTTTGAAGTAGTGGATAATCCTGTAATTGCTACTTCTCAGAAAAGTTCTGTGTAAATGTGGAAGAAAGCCGTTATTTAAATCATGGAACATTACACATCAAAGCAGTTTCTGTCAAGGATGTTTAGCTGCTTTAAACCTATTTTTTAAAAAAGAAAAGGAACAAGAACTTAGGTCCAAGATTTCAGTTGAAGCTGAAGAAAGGAAAAGAAAAGAAACTTGCTTTGTGTTTCCAAGCACATTCTTTTCTAGCATGCACACACACACATACACACACAAATGTAGTCCTTTGTGATGAGTTAAGATGTAAAAGCAACATTCCCTAGTGCGAGGGAGACACAAACTGTTTTGCATCTGTCTTTTCCTCATTTTTCTGTTCCTAATATGGTCTCTTCCACGTGGATCTCACACACAGTCAGGGACAGGGAAGTAAAGTATAAATTTGATCATGCCATTTGCCTCCTTAACATCTTACAAAGGACTCCACATGATAGATTTTTTAAGTTTTCAAGGCTTAAATGTGAAATAGAATCCCCTGTCAAAATACCTCCTTCTACTTTCCATCTCTGCAGCTTTCAAACTGTGTTCTCTAATAATTGTCAGTTCAGTTGTTTGCTCCTTTACGTTGCTTCACACTGTGAGGTATTAGACTTGCTTTTCCTTTTTTTCCCTCCGTGCTTGTTCCTTCCCCAATACACACAGACACTCTTCATTCCTTTGTCTTAGTCAGTTTGGGCTGCTATAACAAAATACCATAGGATGAGTGGCTTAAAAACAAAAGACAGAAATTTATTTCTCACAGTTTTAAAGGCTGAGAAGTCCAAGATCATGGTGCCAGCGTATTCAGTGTCTGGTGGAAACTTGCTTCCTAGTTCATAGATGGCCATCTTCTCTGTATCCTCACATGTCTTAAGAGGCAAGGCAGCTCTCTGGGGGCTCTTTTATAAGGGCACCAATCCTATTTGTGTGGGCTTTCCCCTCATGACATAATCACCTCCCCAAGCCCCCACCTTCTAAATATTATCACATGGGGCCTTAGAATTTAACATATGAATTTTAGGGGAATACATACATTCAGTCTATGGCACTAAGGTACTCACACAGGAGTGAGCCATCCCTGAGCCCTCCTGGGTGTGCTAATATTCGCAGCACCTCTCTATCAAAGCGCTTATAAGGAACGAGAATTACCTGTGAACCCATCAACCACCCTTTTGACTAGGACCTTCTAAGACAAAAGGTCACATTATCCACATTTCTCAACAACTCAGCGCACAGTATGCACTTAGTGAATAAAATGAAGTTAATCTTTCTGGTTAATCTTTCTTATGCTTTATTGACTCAAGAAGCAGTTTGTTGGATCCCAAGGAATTTGGGGGAGCTAATTAACTTGTAATATATTTCTATTTTAGGGTTCCACAGGAAGCTCTTTGATGTTATTTGCCTCTGTGATTCTCCTTTATGCAGTAATTGGACTTCACAATGAATTTCCATGAGGACTCTTGTCATAGCAGACTTTCAATTTTTCTGTTGAGAGTATGGACTTTTGGCCATCAAGACACCTATGGTGTTTATAAATATCCCAGAGTTATCCACAGGATTTTGGGGTATGTGCATTTTGTGGGGAAAGAATGTATAACTTTTGGGGCATCTGGGTGGTCAGTGGGTTAAACCTCTGCCTTGGGCTCAGGTCATGATCTCAGGGTCCTGAGATCGAGCCCCCGTATCAGACTCTCTGCTCAGTGGGAAGCCTGCTCCCCCCCCCCCACCTCTGTCTGCCTCTCTGCCTACTTGTGATCTGTGTGTGTGTGTGTCAAATAAACAAATAAAATCTTAGGAAAAAAAAAGAATGTATAACTTTCTTGAGAAATTCCAAATAATCCGGAAAGAAGAAAAGAAAAAAAAAGGAAGAAGTTACCAAATAGAAGTGAAGGTTAGATGTCTAGGGAAATGTAGGAAGAAAGAAGGACAGAAGCTCTAAAAGTATAAAATGATACATAAACAGAAAGTGAATAGGACCAGGGACATATCTCACTCAATCAAACTTTATCCAGCATGATACTCAGCCCATCTTTTGGGGCATATTTAAGTGTGAGCATAAACACATTCTCTTTTCCCCGCCAGAATGAAAAAAGCCAACAGGGGGCTTAAAAGAAGATAACGCACAGGAGCTCAGTATTTGTCTAAATACTTACCTTTCTGAGTCAGAGTATCCAATGGCTATCACTAAAGAGAGAGACATAGGTTATTTGTGACATACTTGTTTTTGATCAAATGTATATACAACGTTTAGTACCTGAGCACAATTATCTCCAGAAAAGATATTTCATGATCAAGAAACTGAGGTTAAAACAGCAAAAGCTTAATTTCCTTTTGAAATGACCAATGACCTGGATGAGGACAAAATTCTGTATCATCTCCGTGACTGGAACATGGGACTCCATGAGCATTCCAGGTGTGACCTGTGCAGATATTTATTTTATTCTAGGAGACCTCCTCAGATATGACAGTTTCTGTAGCTCGGAGGAACCGTCCCTCACACCTGAGCCAATAGAGACTTTGGGGATTTCAAGTTCCAGAAGAAAGGGGAGAAGTAAAAAACAAGTATCTCAGAGGTCTACCTTAATAAACTCAATTAATTACAAAACAAACTAAAACTTAAATGAACTGGCAATTTTAACTCACTGTTGGGGGGGGGGAAATAAAATCAACAGATTTCCAAAAAACTTGAAGAAGGAAAAGTATAGCATTTATAAATGAAAGCCAAGACATTTATTCAACCACAAAACTGCATTGCCAAGCAGCTTTGAGGATGTTCACTGGGCCACTGTTTGGTTAAATGTAGTTTGAAGACGTTTGACTACAGGATTTAATTTGCTGGATTCACAAATGTGTCAGTCACTCAAGTAAGGAGGCCATGTAGAACTATTTTTAGCGAACATTCCTAGAGTGAGCACCTTAATTTGTTGTCTTATAAAAGATCAAGAACAGCAGGACATGCTTGCAAAGATTCCAATTTTACATGCATTTTTAATACAACATGTTTCATAAAAACCTTACAGAGTGGTTACATTTTGTTAGTAATGGTCCTTCATCTCAAATCCCTGGAGGGTTCTTTATTCTGGGAAAAGAGTATCTAGGCACCCCCGGGTACTATTTAGGAGGAATGACTGCGTGATCATCTACTCCCGTGTCAGTTCAAGTTAAAATATTTTATGGCACTGTCAAAATTTGGTCAATAACAAATAACTTATTGTCATAGTCTATTGCAATAACAAGTCAGTATTTGTCAATAGCAATGCAAAGAATAGCTTATCCATCCTGAGTTTCTGTGTGGATGATGCTAAATCAAATGTCTACAAAGAGAAGAAGAGAGGAGGATATTCTAAGATTAAATCTGGTTATGGAAGGCATTTGATATCTCCGTCAATGGGAAGATTCATGCTCTTAAATAACAGAGAAAGAGAGCTCCGAGGAATGAAGAAAAATAAATATTGGAGTGAAGATTTTCTCAAAGAGAGCCAAGGAGATTTTTAAAAGTCCTCAAGTTGGAAGTATATTTGAAATAGTTTATGGAGTGATTTTATATTATTCTACATATGGAATATATAGAACCAGAATCTGGTTATTTTTTGTGATGTTAATTTTAGTGATAATGATGATGTTTTTGAGACATGATTGCCTGGGATAGAGGAACATTTTACAGAATCAAACAGAAGTTCTTTATTTGATTTCCATAATGTTGGTGTCACCTTGTTCCCTTCACCTTGTGATGGTCCAGGAAGAAAACGTCTATAACCGAGCCATTGCTGGGCACTCTAAGAAACTGGAAAGAATATTTGCATTCACCTAGCCCTTGGTGTCAAACTCATTTTACAGGACTCATTTCTGAGACCTGACAGAGCACTCCAAGACACTGATTCCATGAAGCATGGCCAGATCATAAAGTTTGAGCATTTGAATAAAATTTGGGATTATCTAATCTCACACCTGTCCTTAAAATGGACTGGATTTCATGGGATGCCTGGTTGGCTCAGTTGGTTAAGCAGCTGCCTTTGGCTCAGGTCATGATCCCAGCATCCTGGAATTGAGTCCCACATTGGGCTCCTTGCTTGGCAGGGAGCCTGCTTCTCCCTCTGCCTGCCATTCTGTCTGCCTGTGCTCTCTCTCTCTCCCTCTCTCTCTCTGACAAATAAATAAATAAAATCTTAAAAAAAAATGGACTGGATTTCAGTCTGTGTGCTGGCATTGCAAGGATTCTTCAGGAACAGGACTGTCTCTTGGGGCAGAATTTTCATCAATGCTAATGCTTTAAGTGTTGGAAAGATGTCTTTCTTTCCATTGGTATTGCTTATGATCATAATTATATCTCTTTTCTCTGTCATAGAGAAATTACTTTTCTCCATCATGGCCCTTTAATGGCTGAGCCATCCAAGTGCCCCTCTTCATTAAGGCCCTTTAAGATATAAACTCCCCTCCAAGTTTCTCCCATTTCTCTTTATAATGTCTCTGTAGATAGTGTGGTTTCCAGAGCTTTTCTCATGTTGCTGATTCTCTCCTGAACATAATTCAGATTTTCATGGTAGCTCTATGTAGCTGGAGACTTATCTTTCATATGTATTTTGGCCATCAATAACCAAGGATCCTCCCTAGCACTGTAAGGGCAACATACTTTTGTCTCTGTCAGAGTTAGTTATATATGACATAGATTTATGGGGGCACTAATGATGTGACCTCTAGAAAGAGTGAGCCAGGGCTGTATTTCTTTTGAAAAAAAAAAAAAAAAACTGAGACAGTAGGCACATTATCATTATAGAAATTCTAGAGTGTAGACACAGGCATAAAGCCCCATTAGGAAAAGCACAGCCCATGGGGTAAACTTGAACCAAAAGATGATGCAGAATCCTTGCAGAGGAAATGGAACACTATTTCAGAAGCTGGCTAGAAGAAAACTTTATTGAGTAAAAAAAAAAAAAAAATATATATATATATATATATATATATGTAATAAATATGAATGGCATACATTTATAAATATATATTAAATAAATAAATAATTTTATTTACTTATTTATTTATATGAAGGAGAGTGGGGAGGAGAGGTGGAGGAAGAGGGAGAGAGAGACTCTCAAGCAGACTCCCCGCTGAGTGTGGAGCTTGATCCCAGGACCCTGAGATCATGACCTAAACTAAAATCAAGAGCTGGCTGCTTAACCAACTGAGCCATCTAGGCGCCCCTCAGTAAAAATGTAATTTTATCCCTAAAGACAACCAATTGCTATTTTTAAATGTTTCACCTACTTGATTGCTTTCAAATCCTTATGATAGTCCCCAGAGAAAGTGATCATTATCTTTATTTGACAAATAAGGAATCTGGAGTCAAGACTAGTTATGTCCATGGCTCACGTTATACACTGAATTAGTGGTGAAGCGGGACCCCAGGCAGGTTAACCTGATTCCGGAGAATGTGAATGTAATTCAAGGGCACCAAGCGTCTTCGATATGGCTTCCTCATCCTGGGATTAATCCAGGGGTCTGGGGGCTGCCCTGAGTGTGAAGACCGAGTTTAGTGGCTCAGAGCTGGTAACAAGGGCGGAATAAAAGGCACTGGGACTGGTGGAGCCTGAAGTTTACTACTGACCTACGAGGGAACTTACTGTCATGCTAGTCAAGTGACATTACTGCATCCGAGAATGGCAGGAGGGGCCTTGTAGCAGACAAACGGTGAATCACCCTTTACTTCTATCTTGTGAAGAAGGTTTACACTAATCATGGACTGAAAAACAAAACTGTATCAAAGAAAAAAATATCTCCTCCATCCATGCAAAAGGAAGGATCAAATCTTTGTAATTAGAAATACAAAGACTATAAAATAGATGCCCCAAACTGACAACTCCATCCACTTTAGGAATAACAATTGAAATTATTATTTAAGCCGGTAGTTATTATGTGTCTTCTACTGTTTTAAGTGCTTTTCATTAAACGCTCATAATCACCCCATGAACTGTTATTCTCCCCATTTAACATATGGGTAAACTGAGGCACGAATTTTTTTTTAAAGCCGCTTATCCAAGGCACGTGGTAAATCACAGAGCTGGCCCTTGGACACAGGCATCTCTTGAGCTCCCATTCTCTTTGTCTCTACATTATAGTTTTGGTATGGTAATATTTTTCAGTCTCTTGTTAGATATTTCCTTGAGAAAATGATCCTGTCAGACATCAGATTAAGCCCCTGCTAAACATTAGAGTTGAACACTATCGTGTCATGAGGGAATACTCTGGTTCTGGACTGAGAATTTTAAACCTCGGGTGTTACTAAGTCATCCCCTTCCTGTGTTTTGTGTGGAAGAAATAACTGGTGGCCAAATGGTCTTGTGTATTTTCCTGAGAAGTCCGTTCTATGGTAGCCATCCATGCTATGGCCATGGTAGGAATTTTTTTCTAGAACTTATTTAATTTTCTTAATTTCACCTTTTCTTAATTGCCACCTTTTAAAAAATCTCACTGACTTCAATTTCCATTAAAAAAAAATCTTCCCCTGAAAAATTATTCCTCCACATAATTTAGAAGTTTCATTACTGAAATGTACCTTAAGGAATTATCATAATAATTATAAAAAAACAACAAGTTTCAGAAGAAATGAGTAGAGAAATAGTTTTCACTTTGGTCTCTTTGCTTTTTTGTTTCTGCCTCCTTTGCCCAGGCCTATGTCCATTGAACTCCGTAGAATGCCAAGACAGCATTTGTAAAGGGGGATTTATTTAACTGTGGGTGTGTTGTACAAATGCAATAATGCGACCCAACTCTTGTTTAATTTTGAAGGCTTTCTCCTAGACAACATTGCTCATAATGGACGGTTCAAGCCAAATTATCCATTATTGTTCCCAAAGTTTACAATTAAACTATCGATCAAAACTGGCAGTGATCCCTCCAGCAGCCGAAGCACAGAAGCTGCTGAATCGCATCAGGACCTGAGTGTATGGAGGCAGGAGAAGGGGACACTGACACACAGATGGAAGACTGACAGACACGCCCTCCACCAATCACCCTGGGATCCAGCCCTTGGTAATTTTCCCGGAGCCAAGAAACAGGCTGCAACCGTGGGTACGTACAGTGCGTGTATGGTTTTAATAGCCAGAGGTCCTCGCAATTTGTGACCCCTATCCCTGGCTGTAAAAATTGGAGTTTAACAGGTTCGGCTCCATAGGGAACCAACCTCAGCTTTTAGGCTCCTTCAGACACTGCAGAATGCATCTTTTCTGGGGAATTCCACAATAAAATGACTGTTATTTATCATTACAAACCTCTTTATCATTTAGTCAATAAAAGGCCTCTCTTTCTCTCACTTTTTTTCCTGTGGCGTGCTCAGAGTCAGAAATCGGTATTAGTCTCCCCTGGCCTGAAGGCAGGAGATGTCAAAAGCTAAATCATGATCTACCCTGGCTTCCTGGCTAAATTGTGTATGAAGGCCTGAGGCAAAAAGGTGCACATGCTCATTATTTGAAACAGAGATTTTTTCCCCCTTTCTTTTAGTTTTTCTTTCTTTTCCTCTTTCTTCTTTTTACATATTGAGACATAAAATAAATACGTGTATGACTCAGAAGACATCGGACATGAAACAAGGCAACAAGAACTTAACGTGTCGCCTTCATATATTTTCTGATCAGGAAATAAAAAAAAAAAAAGTGGACTGTCATTTAGACAAAAAAAGAGCAGCGGATTTCACCTCTTGAACTTTTTTGATCATGGTTGGGGAGAAAGGGTGTTGTTTATGGTCGAGTATCGGTAATAGGTGGCTTCAGAATGGAGAGTAGAACTGAAGAAAGGCAGGTTTTTAGTTAAGCATCATTGGTGTTATTTTTATTTGCACAGAGAAGCAGAAGCAGAGTTCCTAGTGTGGACAGGTAAGAAGGATCCGTTGTTTTGCATCTGCAAACAGGTTTTTGCCTCTAGGATTTCATCACTTCCTACAGCCCCTTCTGTGACAGCCATGTGGTATGAGGGGCTAGTATCTCAGGTCAACAGCAATGTCAACGTTAAAGTGTCTCCAAGTAAATAAATAAATAAATAAATAAATAATAAAGTGTCTCCAGACATAATGCATTCAGGGTACTTCCTGCAAAGCCAGATATCCCGAGTAAGGTTGGAAGCATCACACACTTGAACATGAGGTACAATTGAGTGGACCTAGACCTCCTTTTCACTGAATTGCTGTGGGGATGTGCTCTCTCCTGATTTTTACATGTGCCAGATAAAGACAGCACTCCATAGGGACATGAGTATGTTTGTTTCTTCGTTTTCTTATCTGTTCAACACATAATCTGAGCTCATCTTAGGTGGTGGATACTGTGCCTGTGATAGAAATATGGCTGTGAATGAATAAGGGGTTATCTAGTGTGATGAGATGGACCTGGAAAAACTTATAATGGCTGTGGCTATATACAGCCATGGCCAATTCTTTCATTTATAATAGGTCAATTTATAAATGAAGAAATAAAATTTCATGGTATCTCTGATGCTAAAAATCTTGATATTTCCCCCTGTCTATCTAATTCCTACAGGAAATAAAATGTAGAAGTATAGAAACCTATATTTTGAGTGCTGAAGATACTTTAGAGAGGCTCTTGTTCAATACTCCTATTTTACAGGGGAAGAAATTAGGGCTTCAGAGATTAAATAACAAACAAAAACCATACAAACCTTCAACTAGAAAGGACAGGACAGGGGCTGAAATTTGGATTACTGCCCATATCTTTTATGGTATCTTCAGTCTTAAGCTTTTCATGCAGCACTTATTGACCATGCATTCAAAGTTTGCTTGTCAATGGCAAGAAGACAGAGGAAAAATGTTTTCTCAGTGGTATCGAGTAGTTGGATATCTTGTCATCATTTGCTCATCTGAGTTCTTAAAGGTAAGCGAGAATGCTTGTACATACAGGGTGGCTCAGTTAAGGAGCTCAGCTGAACTACAGAATATATTAATTTGGGATATGTATGTATATACATGTATATGGGATAGGTGTATATATATATGTTTTTATATATAATACAACAAAAATATCAAATATAAATATATATATATATATATATATATTTTTTTTTTTTTGGCTTCACTTTGCTATTGGACATGCCCCTGAAAGTACTGATGCTCACTTATTATCCTTGACACAAACATGGACAAAGATTAAAAGTATCTGTTTTAATTCTGGCCTTCTAGCCTCGTTTGACCGGCCTGTGAGCTGCTCTCTGATATAATCCCTGGGATAGAGGAATTGTATAGGAGTCAAATCTGTAAGGCAGAAGAGCCAATTCCTAAACTAACTTAGTCTTAAACAGGCCCCTGCTAATCTTTGAGGCTATCTCAACAAGTTTTGGGGATAAACAGATTACATTGTAAGAGTCCAAGAGTGTGTACAGCAGAGGTTCCATTATGATGAAAAATGATGTGAGGTCAAACTGTTTCTCTCCAGACCATAGGACTGGCCAAAGAAAACCACCACAGTTTAAAATCTTCCAGGTATTAACTTGCATTTGAAACAATGTGAAATATTAAAAAAAAAAAAAAAAAGATTGCTTCTGACTGAAACCTTATACTGTCATCTCAGGGCGAACTCTATGACAGGTTACTAACCATTTTAAAATGAGGTTGTTTGTGATAAGGATGCAAATGGAAGGTTTAATACCGTCAAGTACAGAACCTTGTGGTGGACAGTACCGAACCATTTGTCTATTCTCTATCCTGAGTATGATATTTAAATCAAATCTTGCCTAACACATGCAGGATTAAAATATATATATATATATATATTTTTTTTTTTTGAACCTCTCATCTTTTTCCCTTTGTTTTTGATGCGATTAAGAGAAGATCTAGCTTGAGCCTGCCAGCTCTAACTTGCAAACTACACCAGGCTTTATGTTCTCAGTAATTTAAAAAATTATTCAAATTGTTTCTCAGACTTATAATTAAGATTCTTTTATTATTTAATTTAATTCTAAATCCACATTCCTTAGCTTTATACCCGTTACACAGGCACGGAACAGAGGCTCTTCCATAAAGACAATACATAAAAGAACTCTAAGAGTATCCATGAGTTTATTTAGATGCTTATCACGTTTTATCATGAGTGCTTATTTCTAAGTCAGATTAGCACTGGCTTTCTCTACCACAAGTGGCGTGGTGCTTAAGCATGTGTGGTCCAGCTGCCTAATGAAGTTGGCAGATACTACCTCAGAGTGGTAGACTGGACAGTGGTATTGGAGAACAATTCTTAAAACTGATGAGTGTATTTATGGTGGGCAGTCATTAAAGTAACGTAGTGGTGGGGCACTTGGGTGTCTGGGCCCATTAGGCATCTGACTCTTGATTTTTGACTCAGGTCATGATCTCAGAGTCATGAGATTGAGCCCCGCATTGGGCTCCACACTGGGCATGAAGCCTGCTGAAGATTCTCTCTCCCTCTCCCTCTGCCTTTCCTCCCCCTGCAAAATAAATAAAATAAAATAAATAAATAAAGTAGCATGGTGGCTTTCTGTACTAGGAGGCAAGGAACTGCTTCTGTCATTATGTGTGGGTGCTGGGGTATTCTTCTGTATGACCTCGGTGGGCCCCTGACTCTGCCTTAGTGTCCCCTGATTCCTTTCTGAGTGTGAGCTCTTTGAGAAAAGGGTGTTTAATAAGTACTTCTTAGATTGAGTCAAGTTTGGAATCTTGATGAGCAGAGGTAGACTGTTCACGCTAATAACACGCTGAATCCTAATGGGGATCATATTTGGAATATTCTATGTTTAAACTCTTTCTAATCCCAATGTGCAACTTCATAAAATTGTTGATGGACCACACTTCTGAGATTGATGAAAAAGTGTTCATACTTAGGTTCCCAAAGTTGGTAATACATCTTAAATATTTAACATCCCCCCCTTCTGCAGCAGGATTTTAGGTTATTACTCTGGCTAGATAAACATTACCATATATACACATAAAATGTGCATGTGTGTTTTATTTAAATTTCCCTTAATAATCGCTACAATTTACACAGTGTGGAAATTCCTTTAGCATGGAGTAATGATACTTTCTGGTAGAAGCTACCATTGTACTTAACGATCATTTTCCCTTCCAGTAAAAAGATAGACACCCCCTCATTGCCAAGTGACTGACTGCCTCCTACAGACTCCAGAAGTAGAGCTTAGTCTTGTGACTTGCTTTGCCAATGACAGCAAGCAGGTAGTCCTATGACCCTTGTGGAAACTCAATGAGCCATCAAGTATTCTTGCCAATTCTCTTGCTTTTTTTCTCTTCCATGAGAACATTATCTCCCAAGTAAAGAGTGCTCCTTTACTTCAGAATTTTAAATTGGACAGAGAAGAACCACATCCGACACAACTGAAAAATAAACAGTTGTTAAAAATCTACTCACATTTGGAGGTATTTTTTTGTAGCAAAAAATAACTATTATCCTATTAGTATTTATTTTAAAGAAAGGGTAATTGGATTTTCAAGACACAGAGCTAGAAAGAAGAGATACAAAGGAGAAAAATAAATAAAACGTGTCCTTATTCTAGAGCACAGAAAACTTTTGTTAATATATATTTATAGTTTAGAGAATTCAAGATGAACAGAAGAAGAGTATATTTTTAATATATAATTTAATTATGTTTTGGTAATATGTGCCTTTTATTGTATTTTTTTAAATATATTATGTGATGGTTGTATATCATTAGCAAATTTGTCCTAATTTTTTTATGTATTGTATACCTGACATTATTGTGTGGTTAAAATTTGAAAGAGAAACATGGTGACAAATGGATATCTTACTGTGTTTATTATTTACTTTTCAAAACTGAGTATACTGCCAATGTTTATAATATTTCTATTAAGGAAACATGTTTCTGTACAAGAAAATTGTGACTTCTTATTTTGGTATTGTTTTAATTTATTTCTTATAAACTAAAATAAATTTCCATTCCACCACAATGAGAATGACTTTGCTTACTTTGTTTTGTTTCGGCAAATAATCATTTGAGATTTTAAAATTGGCCTGACACTATTCCAAAAGATGGGTTTCTTCAGAGAAATTTTACTACAATTTCACACCTAACTCTTACATATCAAATTTTTGTAGTGGATTTGCAAAGTAATGCCAGCAGAAACTCTTTCTTTTTATTTCTCCCTTTTTTCACTCTTTATTTTATCTTTTTAAAATTATGTTTATTTATTAGAAAGAGGGAGAATGAGAGGGAGCAGCAGACTCCCCATGGAGCAGAGGGCCCAATGTGGGACTCAATCCCAAGACCCCAGGATCATGACCTGAGCCAAAGTCAGACAGTTAACCAACTGAGCCACCCAGGTGCCTGGTTTTTTTCATTCTTTATATCTTGCTTGTCAAGAGATATCAAACTGTGAGGGTCCGTTTCATCTTCTGCATGCATGTTGCTATATGCATGGAGTACTAGCATTGTAAATCTTTTGTTTTAGAATCATTGAGGGACCAATATCTAGTGTTGATGGGCTAGAGTGATTAATGATATTCAGAGTGTACTTTCTGGACTTGGTTTTCAACCATTCTACATATGAGATACTGATAGATAGATGGATATATAGGTATAGAGATAGATATATAAAATAAATAAGTTACATGTATTTACATATATTATAAATAAAGGGTGAGTTTGAAAAGCAAAAGTACCTATCACATTGTCTTGGACTGTGATCATTCCAGATCTTGTACTTATTTTAAGCATCATTACAGCTGATGGAAGACTCTTCCTAGAGCAGAGTATTATACTTAACATGGTATCTAGTGCAGTTTTCACCACTGAATATGTCAAATTTTGTGTATATTTACCATCACTCCAAATTCCTTATAATGTCTTTGGGACAAAAGTTATGTCTTTTTCATCTATTTGTGTGTATCACTTAGCACAATTCTCTTGGGAGAAGACAGGTTTAGTTAATAATACATTATAATTATGAGAATGTGGTATATTATTAACACAGTGGGCCGACCTGAATCATAAAGAAATCCAGAAGCTTTCCAAGTAACTTTTCACTGGGTGTGCCCAAGCAAAGTTAAGAAGTTCATTTATCCAAAAAGTGGACCCCCATACTATGAGGCTGGTTAAACTAAATAACTTGTATAGTTTCCTTCAACTGTTTGAATTGTCTTTTCTGACTCAACAGGTCCTACATTTATTGGTAGGGATTGCGACTTATGTTTCTTGGTGTCACTAGCCTCAATTTTTCCCTACATGGAAACTGTGCAATAAATATTGTGGAATGTAATGATAGGAGGCTCCTCAGATAAGACGGGATTAGGAATAGCACAAGGACTTTCTTGTGGGACTGAGAAGAGCTTGGCCTTGAGAAAGAACTGATGCAAAGTGGTTTCTTTCACAAGGGTTGGTGATGGGAGGTGGCTGGGCTCAGGGATGCAGATTTAGAAAGGAGATAATAGGTTTGATCTTGGGCTTGTTGAAATTGCTGCTTTGGGAGAAGGCAGATAGTAGGTCTGTGTAATGGGCGTGGAGTTTAGAAAGGAACTCTGGGCTGGGAATCTGTAATTGGTAGGCCTGAGATTCAGTCTTGGGTCTAACACTGACGAGTTCTGTGGCCTTGGGCAAGTTTTTTTTACTACTGTAGGTCTCATGTCATTATCTGTAAAATGGAAATAAATCATTTTGCCTACATTTTAGGGTTGTTATAGACATATTCTTATAGTAATTCCTGCAGAATATCATTTAATCATGGTTTCTTTACTTTTTTTTTCCCTTTTTAAATTTTTATTTATTTATTTATTTATTTATGTAGTAAACATAGTATATTTTTATCCCCAGGGTACAGGTCTGTGAATTGCTGACACAATTCACACTTGTTTACAATTCACACTTGTTTACACACTTCACAGCACTCACCATAGCACATACCCTCCCAGTGTCCATAACCCCACCGCCTTCTCCCAAGCCCCCTCCTCCCAGCAACCCTCAGTTTGTTTTGTGAGATTAAGAGTCACTTATGGTTTGTCTCCCTCCCAATCCCATCTTGTATGGAAAGAACCTAGATTGTCCATCAACAGATGAATGGATAAAGAAGCTGTGGTATATATACACAATGGAATACTATGCAGCCATCAAAAGAAATGAAATCTTGCCATTTGCGATGACGTGGATGGAACTAGAGGATATCATGCTTAGTGAAATAAGTCAATTGGAGAAAGACAACTATCATATGATCTCCCTGATATGAGGAACTGGAGATGCAACATGGGGGGTTAAGGGGGTAGGAGAAGAATAAATAATACTTTTATTTTTTTAAGACTTTTTTATTTGACAGACAGAACACAAGTAGGCAGAAAGGCAGGCAGAGAGAGGGGGAAGCAGGCCCTCTGCTGAGCAGAGCCCTGATGTGGGGCTCGATTCCATGACCCTGGGATCATGGCCCCAGCCAAAGGCAGAGGCTTTAACTCACTGAGCCACCCAGGTGCCCCGGTTTCTTTACTATTATAACTGTTTTATTATAACCATATTACAGTGGTTAAAGTGACTAAAATAATAATCCTTTTAAGAAACTGAGAAATGGGGAGATAAAATAACTAGATGCAAGCAAAAGATAACTTTTTTTTTTAAAGATAAGAGTAATGAGCATTTTTATATATTGAGTTAAAGGTTCCAGGAGAGAGGAAAACATTGAAGAGAAGGAGTTAAAGGAGGAGTGAACTCCAGGAAGGAATGAGTGAAAGAAGGGACAGAATCCGGAGGAAATCTACAGGAATGGATGTGGTCTAGCAGGAAAGGTGAAACATTTTGGTGATGGAGGGTCAAGAGGTTAGAGGCATGGGGAGTGGGGGTGAGTGTGTTTCTTAGCCTACACTGTGTTTAAAAATTGAAAGTAAATGGACTGCCTTATTAGTATTCCAAATTTGGCTTAATTTTATTACTTTACATGGGGAATTCCTCACTTCTTTTTTTAGGAGACTTGATCACTCTTGATTCTCTAAATAACTTTGGAACTAAAGGGAGGGAAGTTGATATATTTGCCTTCTTATTAGTGAGGAAACAGCCCCAGAGAATGAATGTGACTTACGCCAGATGAGGAAGGTCTCTGCTAGCTCTAACAGCAAACGGATCCCTCCCACTTCTGTACTATGCTACTGCTGTTCCAACCCACCACCATTTGGCTCTGATCTCACTTTAGAACCTTCCTTTTTTAACTCTGACTTCTGGGTTTAGCATCTGAATTTTGTCTCCCCTCAAAGAACCTTGGTTTTCCCTCACAGTCTTTTCCTCTCTGGCCTTCTGGATTTCACTTCTTACTTGTCTGGTCTGGTAAAGTAAGTATGTATTCATCCCTACAGTATCAAAACCCAGACCTGTCACATGGTGAGATCCTTATCAGGCTGGTCTTGAACCTCTCTCTGCTTGGTAGGGTCAAGATGGTTTTAATTTGTAGCTTATTAAAGTCAGAAACTGAATTAAGAACTATGTCTCCAAAACTGATTGGGAGCTGGGACGTATATTACTATAATATACATTTGTATGTACCTTGTATGTAGCTAGGTTTAAGGAGAAAACACCAACAGAACACTCTGCCATTTAAAGCTTCTACAGTATGAATAGGACTTGGTTGCTTCTACATGGAGAGTGATATGAATGGTTAGCTGTTCTTCCCTGAATTCATTTGTACCTACCTATTTCTGAAGATAAATATTCTCACAATCTGCTTGGGCAATGAGATTGCTTTTATTAGGATTTCTTTTCTGACAGCATTACCTCCACTCTCTAACATGCTTAGATTTATTTCAACTACATGTTTCTTTCTAAAGTTTTTGAATGGCTTTGTCTAAAGTGTCTCCATTCCACACCCAAGCAACACTTCCAACCAACTCACATTCCCTGGCATCCAAAATGGTATCATTTAAATTCTGTCCTGTATTTTTTTCTGTGCGCCTGAAAACAGTCTGTTAGACCAAGTTGTATTGAAATTATTAGCACATTTAGATAATATTTGTCTTAAGAAATGGTTGGTTCATTAGGCATCAGAGAAATATACCAAAAAGAGAAGTAAAAAGACCCTCGAGTCAAATTCACATCAGGAGCTATACCTAACTTGTAGGGAACAGAGCTAGCTGTATTTAAATCCCAAAGGAATGGAGAGGCTAGGCCCAGAATCTATTCTAAAGACAAACTAAAATGATGTACTCTCATGGATAAGTAGAATTAGAGCAAGAGGACCTCGGACTTTCAGAAGTATTATAACAAAACTAAGGAACTCTAATTCTGTAGTTTCATGATATTCTGAAGTTATGAAAGTTTGGTATCTACTTTAGAAGAGAAATTTTCTTACACTTGCAGATTATGTCTAGATGCCAGGATACCTAATTTCTATTCCAATTGTTTTCTTGCATTTTAGATGTGACTTTGGTTATCCAGTTTCCAACAGTACCAGTCATCTTGCATTATAGTTGCTGTAGTAAAAGTTGAAAAAAAAATCCATTAAAGCTGATTGAATGTACGTTTTAAAAAATTTTAATCCATTAATGCTTGTTTAAAACTTTATGTTTCAGATCTGAGTCTGTTCCAAATGTTCTTTTCTGTTCTACAGTTAAAGTCATTTCTTGTTCTTTTTCTAGGAAAGAAAGAACAAGCATAATTATATTGTTAAGTCTATTTTTTTACTTGACCAAATTTGCAAAGATAAGTGCTTGTAATATTTTTCTGATTAGAAAAGTGTGTTATAGAAATTTTAAAAACATAGAACAAATTAAAAATAACTCACAATTCCACTTTTTGGAAATAACTTTTTTTTATATACTTGTAGATAAGTATGATGTCTTTTCTTTTACTTTTTTTTTTTTAAGATTTTATTTATTTATTTGACAAAGAGAAATTACAAGTACACTGAGAGGCAGGCAGAGAGAGAGAGAAGGAAGCAGGCTCCCTGCTGAGCAGAGAGCCCTATGCGGGACTCGATCCCAGGACCCTGAGATCATGACCTGAGCCAAAGGCAGCGGCTTAACCAACTGAGCCACCCAGGCACCCAGTATGATGTCTTTTCTTATGGTAGAAATAAATCGTTGGGTTAGTTGAGTTTCATGGTTTTTATACATTGCTTTTAATGATGACATAGTAATAGTGTATGATCTTTAATTTCTTTAACAATTATTGGTAACGATTTAAAAATTAATTCCTTTATAATAACTGTACAGTGGGTATTCTAGTATATAAATATGCTTGTAGTTATCTGATTAATTTCTTAGTGCAAATTCCTAATTTAATGTAAGGATTCTGTTCATGGTATAATGGTTAAGATTTAGGGTTTTAGAGCCATATAGATTTATATTACATGTAAGCTCCACCAAAAACAAAACAAAATAAAATTAAACAAAAATAATCCACATCAAAACATGGCCATATTATGAAAAATCTCCTCAATCTCAAACTCTGAGCTTTGGTTTTATCATCTATAAAATGGGGTGCTTCTGGTTACCACTGAGGATTGTTGAAGATAATAAAATGCAACATACTTGTGTTTATAAATGCATTTCATGGTTGCTCCTTTCTAGGGACTGCTTAATTGTATATTGTGTAAAAATTCAGTGAATGTTTGCAATGAATCTATGAGGTAGATAGTTGAAGTTATTACATGGTCAGTTAATCATCTTTATATTAACATATAGAAAATTGGAATTTTATTATGGGCATATCATCCCAAATCTATCACATTGTAAATCAGGAACTCCTTGTTAAATTCATCCTTTCACTTGACTCATTATAACATTTTCTTGCCTAATTTCTTCTTTTCAATAGTTTGATCTTGTGGCTTTTAGGTAAAGTTGCTAGATTTAGTGAGTAAGAATATACAGGCTTCCCAGTAAAGTTTGGATTTCAAATACATGACAATTTTATAAAGTATAAGTGTGTCTCACTCATGCTAAAAAAAAAAAAAAAGACTCAGATTTAACTGGGCATTCTTTATTTCATATGGCAAACCCACTCTTGGGATTTCACACCTTCACTGCAGCAGATTGATTCTAGCTGGAGTTCCTTAGGGTAGCCCCAAAGGTGAGTGTTGCCCAGATGAACCCCAAGAAGGGCAGTTGGAAAGCCTCACAGCAGATGACAGAAAAGCTGGGTTCTTCCATCTATTTCGTGCCATGAGTTTTAAATGAACAGTTTCCTGAATCTTAATTTCCTGATTTTTTTCAGATGAGAATTGTACACCAGATGCCATCGACTTGCTCTTCCTGCTCTAGACCTCTCCTCCCCCTTTATCAGGCTGGATAATAAACCTTTTATGATGAATGCCCTCAGCCTATGTTCAAAAAGCAAACCCTTACAAAAAGAACATCAAGTAAAATATTTTTATCTCTACTGCTATATTTATCTCCTGAACACACAAAATAGTTTGAGGAAAGAAAACCAAAGCTAAAACATCAAGCCCTCCCTTCCTGGGAAGTGATGTTCTTCCTGGAAGACTAGAATAATGAGAGAATGGGCCATTTTAAAGGAGCCTCTGTTCAGATTTTATTCACCACTTGCCCTCCCATAATGAAGGAAGGGAGCCACACAGATCTCACCAGATACTCAGTTTCTCCATGTGCGCTTTAGACCGTAAATAGCCACATCTCTTGGTAGCAACACAAGAACTCCTAGTCCTGTGGTAACGGTGTAGTTCCACTTACATCATAATATTGTGCCACAGCAAATTCCCTATACACAGGCTACATTCTCCCAGAATAGAGGCCAGAAAAGCCTCGGAGTTCAGGAATTATATTTTTGCCCTGCCATTTGTTATAACTTGGAACTGTGCCCTACTATTTGAGACCAGGAAATAACTGAAAGATAAATCGAACTGCTGTTTGTGTTGCTGTTGTTGGCTGGTTGGTTTGCGTTCTTTTGTTTTGTTTTGTTTTAATTACTCCTTTGTCTTTGTTGTCATGTCATATACAGCATATATTTTTTGCTCGGGAATTAGAAATCCTTCTTTTATCTAGGAAAAAACAGTCTTCTCATAAACAACGAAGATTAAGCAGCATTTAGTAGTTGACTTGATATAACTGAGGTTGAATGATTGAATTTTCTCACTTTCTATTCTGTTCATTTGCTAATCAAAAAAATTAGCCTGATCTCCTGAAAGGTCAGCAGGAATTTATTAAATGTATAAAATGAAGGATTCTGAACTATTTAATGGTAACATAAAAAATAAGATGCATCAATTTATAATTCTAATGGCACTTATTTTTTTCTGATGATGTATTTCATACATGTACACTAAAAATATAGGGAATATGGATGCTAACTGACCCACATAGAAGAAATAATGAAATTAGAAAAATTCCAGTAGGCAATTATTTTAGAAATATTTGATTCAGACCAGGAATTGTTAATGGGTGCGAAAACAAATGGATAATTCTGATGAGAAACATGATATTTATATGTCAAATATTTCAAAATATTGCTCTAGAAGACACTTGTTAATTGAAAAGGAAAAATAGAAAATTGACCATGGAGAACACTTGCAGACACCTCCTTATCCAAATAATTACAGTTGAAGTCACCAGAAATAGGGCCAATTGATATCATCTGACTCTTGGGATACTACATTGAGAAGAAGACAGTATCACAATGATTTTTATACTTATGCTTCTTTTTGTACCCTTCTTGCATCTTTTAACATGTTTTAGTGAAATGTTCCCACATAAAGATACAGTGTATACAAATTTTGTTCTAGTTGCATAGGGGAAAATGGCATATTTTATTAATTCAATGTAATTTATTTAATGTAAATAATAACATGTCTATTGTTTGCATTTATTATTTGTGAGTTGCTTTTTTATGTCTTTTGCTTATTTTTCTTTGGAAATGGTGATTTTCCTATTAATTCCTGTAAGTTATTTTTATAAATTTATTACAAATAAATAAGTTGTATTCTTATGGACTCTACTGCTTTTATAATTATTTAAATTTTTTTAATAAACAAATAATGTATTATTAGCCCCAGAGGTACAGGTCTGTGAATCACTAGGTTTACACACTTCACAGCACTCACCATAGCACATACCCTCCCCAATGTCCATATCTTGCTTTTAATTCTGTTGTGTGTAGTTCATGATTTGATGAATGAAGAAATACAAGGTTTTGCTTTTTTTAAAAGATTTTATTTATTTATTTATCAGAGAGAAAGAGAGCGCACAAGCAGAGGGAACAGGAGGCAGAAGGAGCCTTCTTCTCCACTGAGCAAGGAGCCCGATGTGGGACTCGAGCCCAGGACCCTGGGATCATGACCTGAGCCAAAGGCAGATGCTCAACAGACTGAGCCACCCAGGGTCCCAAGTATCACAGGTTCTTTCTTCTGCACTTGATGCTGAAAATATATATGAATATATAAACAGTAGCTCATTTCTTTGAGATCAGCAAATCCACTGATTATAAGCCCGATGATCTCTCTGTAGTTATCTGAAAGCCCCTGAGAAAGGAGACTGGTTACCTTCATCTTAGAGGCTCATTTCCCAAGTTAAGAGAACAGAAAGAAACAAAAAATTAAAAAACTGATCAACGAAGCACATAAGTAGTAACAATAAACCTCACCACTACAACTGACAACTTTGTGTTTCTCTGAGCTTTTCTGGCTTGTGTGTGTATGTCTTCTGTTTTGTTTTTCCACGCATCTTTCAATTTAGCTTGTTTTTTTTTTTTCTTATGTATTGGTAGATAGGTGTTTACAAACTGATGACTAGCCTGTGGAAGGGAGTGTAAGCTCTAAGAAGGTCAAATCTTCTCCTGTTTACATCTATGTTTGCAGTACTTAGTGCCTAGCACATTGTAGGTACCAAATGCTGACTGAATTAATAGTCAAAGGCATTCTGCCCCTAGAATGATGAAGAAAGACATCTGAGAGAGAAGAGAATCTGAAAAGAAAGAAGAACTAAAGAGAGATGCAGAAAGGTGACAAAGTGAATCTTGATGATTACGCCTCAAGTCAACTCTACTCACAAGTTTTAACAAGATTTTCTTTCACTGCCCAAATTCCTAGGAATCTATTTCTAATATTTTTGTTTTGTGCAAATAGTTTCCACTTGGGAGAGGGAGAAAATTCACTTGAATAACAATGAAGAGACTTTAATAGAAGGTAGTTTGGCTCAGGCTTTACTCTGTAATTTATTTACAGCCCCATGGGATCATCCTTATAAATTATTCCATATCTCTCCTCTGTCCTTTTTATAAGATAACTTTTGTCAAAAATACACAGTTTTACAAATTTCACAGATTTCCATCTCAATCAATTTATTTTTATAAAACTGTAGCTCATGCACAGATTATATCAACAGTTACGGGATGGGCATCTGTCGTCAAGCACATAAAAGAGGCCATCTCATAAAAATAACCTTGGAGTGGAGTCACCAAACTAGGTCCTGAGGAAAGGAAGCAAACAGTTCAGAATCCTTCTTGGGAACAGAATGTACCTATTATCTCAGAAAATCCCTTGCTGGGCTTGACGGTTATGGCAGAAAGGGACTCCCTCCTCCACAGCTGTATTCCAGGACATTCCGGACAAGAGAAGCTAGTTTGCTTTAGGTTAGAAAGGAGCTTTTGATAGGGGCTAGGAAATCTGAAGGAAATTCCCTTCAAAGGACTAGTGAAAGACAAGAAAATGGTACTGAGACCTAAGACCCAGCCTCTTCAGAGGAAACAGGGAACAGAAGTGATGGGAGAACATCAAGGCTACCTGTTCACTATTTCCTATGCTCCAGACGTTTTTCAGAACACTCCGAATGCTAATTGAACCCCTGCATAATCCTATTTCGCAGCTAAAATTATTTCCCTTTATTGATAGGGAAACTAAGGCACACAAAATTTAAGCAACTTATTTAAATTACACACCAGTAAATGGCATATTTTAGATTCAAACACAACCTGACTCCGGAAACTTGCTTTTAAACCCCTATACTATATTGCTCTGAGCCATTGAGTATAATCTTGGAGAGAACATTAATTCTCCCACTGTGCATGGGATGGTGACTCTAGTTATTTTATTTTATTTTTAAAGGATTGCATAACTCCAAATGTCTGGTGGGCTTGGGACTGTCCAAAGAGTATATAATCAGGTTATGCATAGATTTATCTATTTATTTGTAACTGTTAATTAACTGGTGCTCTCAACTATTCTATAAGCTCTGCTCCTGTCCTAAAATACAATCACTGTGAGCCAAACACAGAGACGTTCAATTAAATTATTATCTAGTCTTTAACATGGGTAAGGGCTGAAAGAAAATTTCATTATATGATTTCTGTTGTCTTATTAGGTGTCTCTCTCATCCCACCCCTGAAAAAGCAGCTTAGAGGAAAGTCAGGGATCCTAGAAGGTTAGTAAATTGTATAAGAATGAGTAACAGTTGGAATCAAAATCCCTGTGTATAACTGAGCTCTCCCGCCTATATTTGACTAATATTCACGATGCCAGTTGTCTCCTTGGTATATTTTTGGAAGTCCTTTATGCATCCCAAACCCGTAAGATATAAATGCCCACCAACACTTTATGCCCGTGCTCTTCAATATGCTTCTTTAACTCTCTTCTTTTTTTTTTTTTTAAGATTTTATTTATTTACTTGAGAGAGAGACAGTGAGAGAGAGCATGAACGAGGAGAAGGTCAGAGAGAGAAGCAGACTCCCCATGGAGCTGGGAGCCTGATGCGGGACTCGATCCCGGGACTCCAGGTTCATGACCTGAGCCGAAGGCAGTCGTCCAACCAACTGAGCCACCCAGGCGTCCCAACTCTCTTCTTTTTTAATTCAAGCACCACCCTCTATCTAATCACCCAAATGAAAACCTTGAACCCTACTAAAGTAGTTAACTACCTTCTGTCAACGTGTCATCCATCTTCATGTCGACCCTCACTGCTCTTATTCTGCACCTGGGTGACTGAACCAGGCTCTGAGTGAGGCAGCATGACTTCAGGCTAGCCCTCTTCAAATCCAATCTCTGCTCTACATCACTGTACTCTTCTCCTAAACCTACTGAAGGAAGAGAAACGGTCTGTCCACTTCCATACTGAATTATCTAGGGTCTGCCGTTGCAGACTCCAAGCAACTTACCATGGTATCTACAACTTTCCATATTCAGGCCCTTGCCATCTGTGCAGTCTTTGTCCTTCTTTTTGTTTTGTTTTGTTTTGTTTTGTTTTATGTTCTAAGGCACCAAATTGCTTCCATTCCTCAAGCTCTACGCAGGTCCTTGCATCCACACCTAAGCCAGTCTCTTTGCTTGGCTGTGCTGTTCCTTCTCTTCTCCTGGTTAGCTTCTCAAGGGCTCCTTCATTCTGTTCCTACAGCACACTGCAAAGTCACCCTAACACCACATCATAAAGAATGTGTCTGAATTAATTTGTACCTGTGAAAGATGATAAACTTTTCAAATGCAGGGACCTTACCCTAGTCGCCTCTTCAGCCCTACAGTATAAATTAGTTTCTAGATTGTGGTAAATGCTCAAGAAGCTGTCATGAATCATTAAGGTGAAATGATCACAAATGAGTCACTTCTCCTTCCACATCTCATCAGACTAAAAATAAATTAAAAATTACCATTACATATGGCAGATACTATCCTGCTTAAGGTTGTAAATAATATGTCATTTCCAAAACTCTCTTTGTGTAAGTTTATGTGTTTGAATGTTCAATTAATGAGGCATATTTGGCACTTTTATCCCATTTTGCTTATAATTTTAAGTTTTACAAATCACAATCTCCAACTCATGTGTGTTTATATTTATTCAGTGGTGTCAAACTCCTCCTTATATTTGGGTTTTTGTACAAATATATAGAAACTTTCAAATCAAATGATTGTAATGAAGAGATTAAATCAATATATTTAAAGATGCAAAACTGGTTAGCATTTGAGATTTTTAAAATTCAACATTATCCTTTTGAAAACAGTATTAGTACCCTGTTGGACTCCTATGTCCATTAATACCATGATCTTGTAGAGTTTGGAATCACATTGATTTGGTTAAAATACAGAATCAGCCATTCATCAGTAAGTTGATTTATGCAAGTTACAAACATAAGAAGACATAGCTTATCCTTATTTTTGAGCTGGAAATAGTAGAACCTCTTTTTCAAGATTATGCTAGGCATTAGAGGTGATTTCTATAAAGTGCATAGCATGGCCCCTAGTAGCTTTACTATAATATTGATAATAATGTTAGTGATGCCAGTGCTGGTGATGCTGCTGCTGCTGGTTGTGGTGGTGGTGGTGATGATGCTGGCAGTGGTGTTGGTGATGGTGGTGATGATATCAATGGTGGTGATGGTGGTGTTGATGTTGCTGGAGGCAGTGGTGGTGATGATGATGCTGATGGTGATGTGATGGTGGTGATGATGTCAGTGATGTTGATAGTGGTGATGATGTTGGTGGTGGCGGTGGTGGTGATGATATTGGTGGAGGCAGTGGTGGTGATGATGATGTTGATGGTGATGCTGGTGATGATGTCAGTGATGGTGATAGTGGTGATGATGTTGGTGGTGGCGGTGGTGGTGATGATGCTGGTGATGGTGGTGATGATGTTTGTGGTGGTGATGATGCTGGCAGTGGCGGTGGCCTTTCTTATCTCTGGGCTTTTGCATATGGCTTTATCTCTGTTAAATGGAGCTCCCCCCTTCCATGAACGATCATTCCCTCCTCTACCTTCCTTCACCTAAATCCTACTCTTTAAACGTGCGGTTTCAGTCTGACATCATGTCCTCAGAAAAGCAGCCTCTGCCCCCCCAAAGGAATGAATTACCCCATCATAATCTCCCTTGGCATCCACCATGAACTTTTCTTTCACAAATGTAATCAATTTCTTAATTAGAAAATATTACCATAAACTCTCCTTCAGTGTGATTGTGGTCCACTGTGTTCACCTTATTTCTGTATCTGTACAACTTAGCATTGTGCCTGATCTAATTCTAGTCCCTCAATAAGTATCTGTTGTATGAATAACATGAAGACAGGGAATGACAAGGACTACCAGCTGAAATTATGGTGACAGGAAAACATGGATGCTTGAACATAATTCAGGGAGTTGAAACAAGTGACTGTTTCGTTTGCAGTTTAAAGAGCATCCCCAGAGGGAGAACCATGTTAAGTAAGATATGGACGTTTTGCTAGAATTTATATTAACAGAGTCTTTGGATACCTGGGTGGCTCAGTTGGTTAAGCATCTGATTCTTGATTTCGGTTCAAGTCATGATCTGAGTCCTAGGATGGACCTCTGGGTTGGGCTCCATGCATAGCAGGGAGTCTCCTTGAGGATTTTCTCCCTCTGCCCCTCCCCCAACTCCCCATGCACACGCTCTCTCTCTCTCTCTTTCTTTCTCTCTTTCTCTCAAATAGATCAATAAATCTTTTAAAAAAATAGTCTCAAATCAAATACATTACTAAAGGTATATTGTTAAGGGAGGGGAAAAAAAAAAAGAAATAGTGAAGAAATAAAGAAAAAGAATTAAAAAGAGCCTCTCCCGTGGTTCTTTTTTGGTTTTGGTCAGCTTCTGCAGGTGGGAGCACTCCCTAGCTAATGAGCGTGACTGAGTGACAGTGGGGCATTGCTGGGCACCTACGAATCTCTCGATGCTTTACTGTCTGAGGCCACAGTCGCTGTGCAGGACAAGAAAGGCCCATAAAGATGACATGTTTGCTTGGCGGCTCCCTGTTGGGGCTCCAATGTATTACCTGGATCTAATTATCTCATCTCCAGCTGACAGAGGGGCTTCCAAGGAACCTTTCCATCACGGCTGCCTCAGCCCAGCTTCCAGGGGGCTGTCTATGAGCTTGATATATTTTTGGATCCCCTGCTCATTGGATGAACAAGCTGAAGCAAATCATGTATTGACCTCAAAGCATTTATAAACTGTAGAACATTATATTCTCATCAGAGCCATAGGGGCAGTAAACTATAGTTTCTCTGCTGTGAAACATGGTTTTGCTTATGCACTGTGTTACTGGGCTCGTACCTAAACAATAATACATCATTTGTGGCACATGTCGCCTTCTTTATTGAAAGGCAAAACAAAGAGTTGAGGACAAAAATCATTACTTCTTTAGCAATTTTTCACAAAATGCTTTTCTTTTGTACTTGACACACAGATGGGACATTGTACTGTGAGGGAAATGATGTATGGCGGCGTGACAAATTTCATTTCCTTTCTAAAACCGGAATCAGAAGGATGCACAGATTTGGAAAAGTTGTGTTTCTTTAAAAAATAATAATAAAATAAGCTTTAAAAAAGGAGGGGGGGGGCTTTCGTAGGTCTCCCTGAGAAAGCATTTGTATGCGTTAATAGACTTGTCGAGTATTGATCAAAGTGCTTAAATGAAAATATTGGTAACAATTAACCAGCTCGTGTAAGAGCTTTTGTATCATCTTGGAAAGATCACCTAGGACTGAGGCTGGAATAAAGACACAGGCAAGGGAGATCCAGAATCAGCTCCATTGCGCCCAGGAAAAGTTTTATGCGTGAGCTTTCTGAGCAATAGAAGAAACAGGGCAGCTGCTTTCCATTCTTGCTGTTCCTTCTCTATTCTTCCTCCCCCCCACACCCCCACTTCATCCTCAAATGTTTCTCAAAGCTTATCGACCTACCACGTGCTTCTAAGTCCCTGGGGGTGCTTCTTTAAATACAAGGTTTCCAGCCCCACAGCTGTGCTCCTGAACTGGACCGTGTGGAGACAGGGAAGGGGGGATGTGCACACTTATGCTTCCAACAGACCTGTTTCTGCGCTTCCAAATCTCCTTGGGAAATCACCGTCCACACGTCTCATCTCAGACTGCTGTGAGAAGTACTCACGATGAGTATCTAGGATGCAAAGGACTAAACTTCCTCTTCTGATTTCTTTCCCCTCAGGGTCCCTTCCCTGCAGTGTCTTACAGTGTGACTTTTATTTTTTTATTTTTTAACGATTTTATTTATTTATTTGACAGAGAGAAATCACAAGTAGATGGAGAGGCAGGCAGAGAGAGAGAGGGAAGCAGGCTCTCTGCTGAGCAGAGAGCCCAATGCGGGACTTGATCCCAGGACTCTGAGATCACGACCTGAGCCGAAGGCAGCGGCTTAACCCACTGAACCACCCAGGTGCCCCACAGTGTGACTTTTAAAAAGTATTCATAGCTATGATAAGTTACAGTGTCCCTCTTCCTGATACCATGGCTCCATTTTAGCAGGATATTTTTGTTCCTCAACTCATCATTCTTCAAATTATGTTTGGCATTTGTTTTTCTTTTTTTGAGATTTTATTTATTTTAGAGAGAGAGAGAGAGAGATCTGTGCTCCAGTGGGGGGGAGGGAGCAGAGAGAGAAGCAGACTGCCCACTGAGCAGGGAGCTATTGCTCCAGGAGCTCAATCCCAGGACTCTGAGATCATGACCTGAGTTAAAATCAACAGTAGGTTGCTTAACAGGCTGAGCCACTCAGGTGCCCCTATGTTAGGCATTTCTTAAAAAAATAAATAAATAAAAGGTTTGAACATGTTTAAGAAATGGTTAACTAAGGTTAAACTTAGCGAAATATCTTGGCCACAGATATTGTTTGGGCCTTTAATATAGGAACATAGGCTGGGAATCTTCAAATGGGGGTTTCTTTAATGTACTTGATAGGAAACTTCTTTGTCATGAAGAATTTCATAAAATTTGTATTTTGAAGAAGAAACTGGAAAATGCTGCCTAACTCAGTAAGAACATTAAAGGGGAAATGGGAATCCTGGAAGGATGGTAGCAGATGAGCTGTGGCATTAGGGATGTTTGATGGCTCTTAAATGTTATCGTCTATGTGACTTTATTACACTCATGGGGCATTCTGTATTTATGGAGGAAAACAGTCTGATAACTGGGGAATGAGGAATACATGCTTCTTAGTCCATTTGGGCACTATAACAAAGGTGTTATACACTGGGTGGCTTATAAGCAGCAGACATTTATTTCTTACAGTTCCAGAGACTGGAAGGTCCAGGATGAAGTCACTGGGAGATTTGATGTCTGGTAAGGATATAATTTCTGGTTCATGAATGGCTCTTTTCTGACTGTGTCCTCACAGGGCAGAAGGGGTGGGGGAGCTCTCCGAGGTCCCTTTTATAAGGGCACTAATCCCATTCGTGAAAGCTCCACCTTCATGACCTAATCACCTCCCAAAGACAGCCCCTGCTCCCCCCCCCCCCCCGCCACCGCTTCCGCCAAATATCATCACATTGGGGATTAGGTTTCTATGTATGAGTTTGGGAGAGACAAAAATATCTGGTCTCTAGCAACACGTTTGAGAATTTAATATTTACACCAAATGGATTCACACTATCAGAAAATATTTTCTGGGCAATATTGTATTTGTTTAAAAAAGAGTGCCATATATCTAAATAACATGTCTATAATATTTAAGCTCCTATTATTCTCTTGTTATCCTTCAAACATTTTATCATTCAGATTATGAAAAAGACAACCACTTTTTAAAATACCATTATAAACACTGGTGGCTTTGAATGTATGTACCTTGCGTCTAGGACGCTCCTGCCAGTCGGGGTCAGCAATGATCTCAGTAGTTCCTAACCATCTTGAGGTCATCACGGACTCTTGTGGGATTTGTCACAGCAAGGGGACCTCTTCTCCTTAACCTTTACAAATTCAGATGCAAGTAAAATTTCCCACTGTAGTTTCTAGAGTTCTAGGAATCCTCTGAAGGAAATTCCAAGTGCCGTAAAGGCATCTTTATGAAGGGTCCTTTCTGCAGTAATGTTCTGTGATTCTCTAACTTGCCAAAGTTTATGTACCTCCGCGCAGATATCTTTCTTTTTTCTTTCTTTTGTGCAGTTTCTGGCCACAGCAGCGCTGAATCTGTATCTATAAAAGTTCAGTTACAACAACTGGTTAAAACTTCAAGAAGACTCTATAAGTCTTTATATTAGAAAATACAGCACTATCTTTCCACTTATCCAAAGTTGTTATTTGCCATTTCTTCTGGGTAGTTCGGGTTCATAGTTAGGGACTGACTCATGGTGATCATAAACAGTGAAAACATTTTGCAACAATTGACATAGAGAATTTATTTTTTTGAACAGTCAAAAGCGCATGGAATCAGCTATCCACATCAAGAAACATAAGTCATGGTTCTACTTGGGATGCAACACAATAAAATTGTAAATCTTTCATCAAAATTGAAATGACAAACTGCTATAACCACATACAGTCATCTGTGCACCATTCCCTCTAACTTTTTTTTTTTTCAGTACATTTTATTTATTTATTTATTTATTTAGAGCAGTTTTGGGTTCACAGAAATTTTTGGAAGAAAATACAGAGTTCCCATATTCTCCTGGTCCAGCTTCTCTCACTATCAAAAGCCCACACCAGGGATGCCTGGGGGGCTCAGTGGGCTAACCCACTGCCTTTGGCTCAGGTCAGGTTTCAGGGTCCTGGGATCAAGCCCCAAATTGGGCTCTCTGCTCAATGGGAAGCCTGCTTCCCCTCTCTCTCTGCCTGTCTCTCTGTCTACTTGTGATCTCTCTCTCTCGCTTGCTCGCTCTCTCTCTCTCCCATATTAATAAGTAAAATCTTAAAAAAAATCCCACACCAGAGTATTGCATTTACTGTAATCAGTGAACCTCCACTGACACATCATAAACACCCAAAGTCCATAGTTTACATTAGCATTCACTCTTGGTGTCATCTATTGTATGGGTTTTGATAAGTGTATAAGGACATACATCCATCATTATAGTGTCCCACGGTATAGTTGCACTGCTCTAAGGATCTTCTATTTACCCCTCCCTTTGCACAACCCCTGGCCACCACTGATCTTTTTTGCCTTTTCCCAAATGTCATATAGTTGGAATTAGACACTACGTGGACTCTTTGGACTGTTTTCTTCATTTAGTAAGGAACATTAAAGTATCCTCTGTGTCCTTTCATTTCCTTTTGGTGCTGAAAATATCCCTTTGTTTCAATATACCACAGTTTGTTTATCCGTTCACTTGCTGAAGGATGTCTTGGTTGCCTCCATGTTTTGAGAATATGGATAAAGCTGCTGTAAGCATTTGTGTGGACATTTTTGTGTGGACATAATTTTTCAACACATTTGGGTAAATTCCAGACAGCATGACTGTTATATTATATGGTAAGAGTGTGTTCAGTTTTGCAAGAATCTGCCAAATTGTCTTCCAAAGTATACCATACTATTTTATGTTCTCTCCAGTAATGATTGAGAGTTTCCTTTGCTCTACATCCTGACCAGCATGTGGTTTTGTCAGTGTTTTGGATTTGGTCATTCTAATAGATGGGTAATGATATCTCATTGGCATTTTAATGTGTAACTCCCTAATCCCATATGACATTGAACATCTTTTCATGTAATTGTTTGCCATCTGCTTATCTTCCTTGGTGAGATGACTTTGCAGGACTTTTGCTCATTTTTAATCAGTTTTTTATTTTATTTTATTTTTAAAGATTTTATTTATTTACTTGACAGAGAGAGATCACAAGTAGACAGAAAGGCAGGCAGAGAGAGAGAGAGGGAAGCAGGCTCCCTGCTGAGCAGAGAGCCCGATGTGGGCCTCGATCCCAGGACCCTGAGATCATGACCTGAGCCGAAGGCAGTGGCTTAACCCACTGAGCCACCCAGGCACCCTTAATCAGTTTTTAAAATTGTTCTCTTACTGTTGAGTTTTAAAAGTTCTTTATGTTTTTTGGATAATTATCTTTTCTCTGATATAACTTTGCTTATTTTCTTCCAGTCTGCAGCTCGTCTTCTCATTCTCTTGATCCTCCAACATGTGAGTCATGCCATGCTAATGACGATGGAACATTCGTAGTGGGGTTTTGCAGTTCTTGATAGAGTTTGAGGGACAGGGAAGGTTATGCTTTATTTTTGTCATTTCAATTTCATTTTGAAAGGAAAGATTCATTTTTTCAATGAATGAAAACCAAAAATACAGGGATTATAATTATTTCCAAAGTGATCCAGAAAAAAAAAAAAGTAAACTAAGATCTTAAATATCTTGAAGAATATATCCAAAATAAATTAAAGAGATAATAGTTCTTCCTTTTAAAAGACTATATTTCGGGCGCCTGGGTCAGTGGGTTAAAGCCTCTGCCTTCAGCTCGGGTCGTGATCCCAGGGTCCTGTGATCGAGCCCCACGTCGGGCTCTCTGCTCAGTGGGGAGCCTGCTTCCCTTCCTCTCTCTGTCTGCCTCTCTGTCTACTTGTGATCTCTGTCTGTCAAATAAATAAATAAAATCTTTAAAAAAAAAAAAGACTATATTTCTTCCTTGAAGAAAAGAAAAGAAGTGTGTGCGTGTGTGTGTAAACACATCTATATATATAGTCTGCAAGGTCTTTTGAAATATGGCTTTGCTCTGCATAACTCCAAAGCTATAACTTTTGGATCCTACCTTGAAATGTGAGAGCATGTTCCCAGTATACTATTTACCACAAGTTATTGCTTTGGGATGAATATTACATAAAATCTTTCCCTCTCTTCATTTTAAATAAAATATCTGCAGTATGGATAAGGAAAATGAAAAGCATTATGATGGAATCTTGTGGCTTGTAATTTTTTTTTATACTCCAAGTAGAAAACCGAAAGAATAAAATTATTAAACTAAGATTCATCCTAATTGGTCATTTTGGTATTGATTCTGCCTTAACTATTTGAAATAAGCTATCTTCTAACCAACAAATCTTAAAATAAAGGGTGTGGTTTCATAGCACACAAAAGAGATGAGAGTTAATGTTCTGCTCTTTTCTGATCTGAGCTTAGAAGAACATTTCAAGATATGTGGCATATGGATTAGTGTCAGGCATCGTCAGTGTATCGATCACATAGGCACTTTGCTATGGCTCTGGCAAGGTTTCTGGTTCCAAGTGTGCAAAATTTGCCTTCCACCTCCATTTATTTTGGTGTCATGCATCACTGAGGTCAGGTATCTTGCTTCATCTACTCATCAAAGCTTTCAAGCCTATATCAGCTCAAGTAGGAATGCATTATTTTCTTGGCTCAGTCACTTGGAAATGCCTCTAGCCCCTGAAAGGTCATCTGTGCCAAATATAGCCTTTCTGTAATCCTTGCATGAAGGTGTGTATAAAATCATTGGAGATTTTCTCTTTTATTCCCCTCTCTTTCAAGTTTCTAATTTACTTTTATCTTTGTCACATTTATTCCAGATTTATTGTTTCCAAATGTTGCTTTTGGAATGCCATCATTGATTAGAATAGAAAAAATACCTGTCTTGAGAGTATATTTAAAGGAGAATCTAAAAAATGCATTTAGCATTATTTTTGCCATAAACAGGTTTTATTTATAAAGTAAATGAAAATGTCATGGGCCTTGGCCAGAAACACATGCCATTTGCACAAGTAGAAAGCATCTTTTCTTCTTCTTCTTCTTCTCTGTTTTTTTAAATATTAAAATGTGAACATTTTTTGTCTTATTCATTGCCCAGATACTGAGATGCCTATGGTTCAGTTAAGATAAAATGCATACTTATTGTTCTTTTATATATCAGTTAATAAAAAATTAAAGCCATTAAGATTGTAGCATCTAGACAAGAGAGTATGATATTTTTTTAATGTCACACTCAAAACCACATCTCTTTTAATCAACATCTGTTCTCTGTTAAGCTGCCTATAAAATCTGGTGCCCTGTTGACAGTGGAAGATGAAAACAAACAAACAGGAAAACTACAAAAGGCATGATATTAACATCAAAGCAGGAAACCCCTGTTCTCTTTCTTTGGCATCTGAAAAACGTCTTTATTTTGACCCTAAACAATTGGATTTTCTCCCCACCGATCTTGGATCTTGATTTTTGGAGCTGTGGATTAAGAAGACTTGTGTGTGTGCTAAAACCTGAGAATAGAGGGAACTGACAATGAACAAGGACCTGTTTGACTACATTCAACCCCTTGAGATTGTAAAACCTCCTGCATTGTTTGGGGCAATCAGAAAACAGCATCGCATTGTTTGTAGGTTAAACTCATGCTCTTTAGTTGCAATGATGAGTACCATGCAGAAGACAAACTGATGAGTTTGTCTTCAGCCATAAGTCTTATAACCCTGCAAATAAAGCAGTTCAAAGTTTTGGGATTATGGAGAATAAAAGAAAGATCTCTCAGAGTTTTTGTTTGTTTGTTTGTTTTTTGTTTTTGTTTTTGTTTTTTTTTTGTGGATATTCGAGCTTTGGAACATCTCTCTTTTTTTCTCTTGTCAATTGGAAATGGAGAACTAGATTTATCTTAATACTTCATGACTAGCTGTGTCTATACTAAAAACAAAATAAAATGAATGCATGGATTGTCCCACGTTAGAGGGTTGCTGGTTATGGATATGTCTGCTTTATGAGGACTGTATTCATTAATGCCTGACATGGAGTAGTTTGCTATTGATTTATTAACTCATCAGCATGTACTATTAGCCAGGTGCTGGGTACAGAGGTAAAGAAATTTCATTCTCTGGCCTCATGAAGCTTGTGTGAGAAAATGAACTAGCCACTAACCGCCCCCACTAAGGGCAGCAACAGCAAAAGCATTTCTGTCCAGGCTATGGGAAGCTGTCAAGAAGATCCTTCCTTCTTCTTCTTCTTTTTTTCTTTTTAAATACTTCATTTATTTATTTGGCAGAGAGAGCGAGGGAGCATAAGCTGGGGGAGCAGCAGAGGGAAAGGGCAAAGCAGGCTCTCTGCTGAGCCGGGATCCTGATGTGGGACTTTATCCCAGGACCCTGGGATCATGACCTAAGCTGAAGGCAGATGATTAACCATCTGAGCCACCCAGGCGCCCCAAGAAGATCTTTCCTTCTAATCATGGTGTTCTTCAGAAGGTGGTACATTCTTGTCTCACGATATGACTGAGGGGTTAAGGATTCACATAGGAAGTTTGGGAAGATAAATTAGCCACTAAAGAGAATAATAGACAGTGAACATTTTTTTTTAAATATATGTTTTTAAAAAATTAATTTTCTTTTTTGAACCATTGTATTTCACTACCTATTGATGAGACTGAATCCAACTCTAAATATTTGTGCAACACTTCCCATAAATGCCATTTATAGCAAACCAAATTTGTTCCTCTTAGGATCATTTAATTCTAAGGCCATTTTCTTTCTCCTTTTCTAACTTCTTCCAAGTCTCTTTTGTAAAGACTTCTTGTAGATTGCCAATAGGAAGGTTGTGGTGAACCCAGGTTTTTGGTAACTTTTTGTTCAACAAAATCCAAGAGAGCTTCCTGGAGGAGAGCTGTGGGTGTCCATTAAACATAGAAGCGAAAAGAACAGACCTTAAGGCACCATTCCCAACACTCTTTTCTCCTATGGTTTATGTCTTTTCCTTTTCTCTCTTGAGGTGAAATTCATTCTTCTTATCTAGTACATATCTATTATCAACATGAATTTAAGAGAGAACCCTGGAAGAAGAGCATTTTTGAGGCCAGGAGATGTAGTCAGGAAAATCAGAGGACAGAACACGTCCATGTTTTGTAGGGAGGTTGGAAGGTGACAACGGAAGGAGAATTAAAGGTCAGAGGGATTCTGCATTGTTTTATTCACACGTTTCTTGGATTTTGTCCTTGATCCGGATCACTAATGAACTAATGGTACAATTGAACTAGTTCACCCTTATTGATTCGTGTTCTCCAGCTTCGTGCCAGGAGGCAGTGCGTTTGGGTGCTATCAGAATAGTGACTGAAGAGGAGAAAGGAGGAGTAGAATTTCACAGACCCTTAAGAGTCACTGGTATGGGACTGATAAAAGTCACCTACTCAAGACCAATAGCTGTAACTGAACTAACTGCACCAGTCCTTCGGGATTTTTGAGCTACTTTTTAAAATCACTGACCTCAAAGTTTATTGACTTCCGGGTACACTGGAGTCCCACTCCAGAGGCTGTATTCACAGTGTTCATGGAGGGTGAGTCTGCGGAGCCGCTCAGCCACACAAAACGATGTTTCTTTGTGAGGGTTTCCATTTCAGATCTTTCACGTAAAGCTCCAAGTTTGAAAACAGAAGAGATTATTTTAGTGTAACTTTTTTTTTCATCGTGAAAGGAAAGGATTTAGTCCTGTTAACACTATAGATAACAGGTAAAGATGCAGAAAAAAATAGATATAAAAGAGTATGTACAGTAAAGGTGAAAAGTGTCCAATCTGTGTCCACCTTTTTTACCTGTATATAAAACCCATTGTCCTTCCCAGTTATTCTGAAAATTATTCAAATTGTAAAATTCTTCATTAATAAAGGTTCAGGAATACTTGCAGTCAGCTTGAATAGCAAAAATCCCCTAGTGAGACAGAAACCTCGTACCCACTGTTTTCCCACTCATGCAATGCATTTAATTTTTAAAACAGCCTATTTCTCCTCACTTGTTTCCTTGCCTGATAAATTCCTGTCTCTGCTGCCTCTTCTTGATATCTTTCCTCACTTCTCTTTTTCTTTGTTCTCATTAATAAAACAATGGCTATTGGCAGCCACGGGATGTCCACATTAAGAAGGTATCAACAATAGTAATTTTTATAGGCAAATATTGTAAAGGGAAATGTTACATTGTTGCACCATACACATAGTGTGACAGCCTATATATTATAGTGTAGAAATTCTTTGTCATTTCTCAATATATTTATCAATATATATATTTTATAATATATTGATAACACTATGCAAGATTATAGCACTTAATGGCTGAGAATACCCAAGAGTTTTTCCCTCTTAATGGGACTCAGATAAGCCCCTTTCTGAGGCAATCCATTTTCCTTCATGCTATTTAAAAATAAAACAAGGTACATTTTTAAATTATGCACATGAAGGCAATAGTCAGTGGGCTGCTTAATATTCGGAGGGGGTTTCTGCGATCCACCCTGTCAATGCCATTCCTGCCCTCTCTCCACAGTACAAGAAAACACTGTTATTTACCCTGGGACACAGGTGACTGAACTTATAAAAATCACTACAAGACAAGATGTATTGAGGCCTGGCATGGAATGACAAATTCTGGTGAGGTTCACCAAGAAGAGACATATTGATTCTTAAATGATTAATAAGGAGAATATAATTGTATTTCATTAAGATGGATGGGATTTCATTTAGTCTGTCTTCTCCCTTTCCACTTCAGATGCGAGAGGAAATCAAGTCATCATCAATGGCACCTCGTGTTAGCCTGCCATGGCAACAAGCTCATTGATTGAGTAAGAGAACTTTCAGATACACTAGCTGGTCTTTAATGGGCTGCTGAAGGCACAGATAACACCGTCAAAGGAGCCGGCCGAGTTTCCATGGATATATAAAGAAAGATTGCAAATTCACAGGGCATTTTCTCAATGGTTCCTAACAGAGTTAAGCCTTTTTTACGAATCTGAGAGCAGAGTACAATATGATACCTGCTTCATTCATTTGGTTATAGCTATGAAGCGGGGGCGGGGGGCGGGGGGATTTGTCCTGGAGCATGATCAAGTCTGTGTATGAACAGAGTATTCTGCACTAGGACTTTATTAAATTACACTTGTATCATCCTAATAGCTAAAGCATTTAGTATGTGCGGGATTTTCTTTGTCTGTGCATCACCTCCATTACTTTGCAAAACAGTCCCTGGTGCAGGGGAACTGTAAATATCCCCATTTACTGATGAGAATGTTGAGGTTCAGAGTGACTTCCATGTAAAAGGATCAGATTTGAGCCTGTTTTTATTTATCTATTTTTGTGTATATACATATTTAATATATTTATATTTACTATTAATTAGATATACAATGATTAATATATAGTAAATATATTTAATATATTATTTTGTATATAGATTTAAATATTATTTTAGTTAAATTTGATTAATTAACATAGTGTACTATTGGTTTCAGAGGTAGAGGTCAGTGGTTCATCAGTTGCATACAACCCAGTGTTCATCCCATCACGTGCTCTCCTTCATGCCCATCCCCTAGTTACCCAATTCCCCCACCCACCTCCCCTCCAGCAACCCTCAGTTTGTTTCCTAGAGTTAAGAGTCTCTTATGATCTTCCTCCCTCTCTGATTTTGTCTTATCTTTCTTCACCCTCCCGTTTTTAAAGTAACTCTCGGTTTTCTTGTAAGGCTTTTTTGCATGTGGAAAAACCAATCTGAGGGCAACAACATAGTGATTAAATGTGTCTACTCTGGATCCAGACTCTCTGAGACTCCGGGCAGCTCTGCCACGTAACAGCTGCATAAACTAGTGGGTTACCTAAGCTCCTAGGTCTCTGTCTCCTCATCTGTGCAATGGGACTATCACCGGGTTTGAATACGTTAATGTCTGTAAAGAGCTGTCAGAGTGCAAGACCTATGAACACATGCCTGGATTGGACAGCGGTCCAAGAGGACAAGCTCCCCATGACAACCACATTTCAAGCCTAGCTTCCTCTGTTCCAAAGCACATCCCAAGGCCAGGTCAGACTTCAATGTGCAGGGGAAATACATTCTATCCATTGCAGGTCGGACGGCAAGAATATTTGCTGAACAATAATCCAAACTATCTGATGATGGCTTAACCATAACAGGAATCAATATTGTCTTCCTTGAAAGTCAAAAAAGAGTCACTGTCACAGCATGTGTGGCAGGTTCACGGAGATAAAGCATGCAGATGGGCTCAGCTCTGTGCCTGGTGTATGGGAAGTACCTCCCACATTTTAGCTCATTACTGTCATTATGGCTGTTATAAACACAGCAAAGTAATTACTATTACAGTAATAAAATAAAAAGATCTACCTACTCCAAAATTCTATTTCATGGGAGAATCACCACATAGAGCCTCTACGGTTTCAAAAAACTTTCAAAGAATTAGCATATGATAAGATACATTCAGTGACAGAACTGAACAGAATATACTATGATAATCTAATGATGTGCATGATATTTGGAATTCCTCAATTATCATTGCATTTCACATATTCGAAAGTATAACTTCATGGAGATGTTCAGTACATGAAATGCTGACGAGGCCAGCCTATAATGGAAATGGACAGTTTTCCAGATTCTCTTAAAGGATAGTGTGATAATAAATACAGAAGGTTTTTTAAGATTATTTATTTATTTATTTATTTGACAGAGAGAGAGAGAGAGAGAGATCACAAGTAGGCAGAGAGGCAGGCAGAGAGAGGGGGGGGGAAGCAGGCTCCCCACTGAGCAGAGAGCCCGATGTGAGGCTTGATCCCAGGACCCTGAGATCATGGACCTCAAACCAAGGCAGAAGCTTTAACCCACTGAGCCACCCAGGTGCCTCTACAGAAGTTTTTTTGAAGAAAACATTAAAGCAGCACAAAAACAGTACTATTGTGATTTTAAAAGTATTATAATGCCATTGGAAATGAGACAGAGAGAATGAGAACACCGTATATGGATTTTTACTGTGAGGGGATCTGAGGCAGGGAGAGTGGATGACGGTAGTTAGTGCTGAAGTCGAAGATCCCTTTCCACTTCTGCACTATAACCCCTGTGGTTTGGTGCTTTAAATGTCACCATATCCAGAGGATTCTGGATTCTGCCTTTTGCTTTGTTTACAAATAACTCTGGAGAGGCTAATCCTTCTTAACGAGCCCCTGCGACCACAGAAGTGTAAGAAGCAGAGTAGCTAGGAGTTCTAAAACTAGCACCTTGAGGATTGGAGGTAGGTGTGCCTGGATAGAGACCAGGGGTCTTTAGCATTCACAGTGGCTAGGCAACCCTGCAGGAGTCTTAAGGAACTCTAGAATAACTTACTGGACCAGCAACTGTGCGCCTGACCTCCCAAGAGGGAATGAGTGACAGAGGGTGTTTATCAGAGAATGAGGGATGTGTCTGCGTTCAAGTGTCTGGCAAAACAAAGACAAAAGGAGTTCACAATTAGCTCTAAGGACCTATGTTTGGAAAAGGCATTCACTTATCAAATGAAATGAAACTGCTTAGGAAGGGAAGTTTGTACTGGCATGAGATGCAGACTGAGGTCTGGAATTCCCTGAGGAGGGAGTGCTCACACCATCCACTCCCCTTAAAACCCATTTGGACAGCAGAATGGGGCTTGTGTCAGACTTCAGGGTGAATTTATATTAGGCAACGGAGAGTGCACTTTTTAATAAAAATAAAATAAAGCTTAAATGGCACAGGGCTCTCTTTAGATTAAAAATGGTCCCCATAAAGTAACTTTTGATGATCTAATTGGAAATGAATCAGAACATATAGATTAAATTTCCTTGAAAAACACATTGTTTTTTGTATATTTTTATTACATTTTCATTTCTGATATCCTGAAGAAGGCTCCAGAAAAAATTAAAAAGAAGGGAAGGGTAACGGAAATATGTATTCAGCTCTGAGCATGATGTTGTTTTATAATATTTGCAGTAAAAAAGAGAAATTGAAAAAAAAATTAAGCTGGTATGAGTCTGGTTATGCAATCCATCCTGGGGACTTTGTCCTTGAAAACAAGATGGGTTTGGATTATAACAGCAAAACAAAACAAAAACTGGTTAACATATAAAATTTATGTGCAATGTTTTTAAAAACATATGAATGACCCTCATCTTAAGTAAACATACTTTCAAGAGATTCCTTTATATGACAGCACTTTTGAATACTATTGTATGCTAGATTGAGATACAATTTCAACTTGAAACCAGGTTTCAAAAGGTAAAATAAAGGGTAAAATAAAAGGCTAAAATAATGCTTACTAGAGGAATTTTCCTAATAAAATAATAATCATCAAAGGACTTTAAAAACAGAGACTTATGAAAAAGAAAAGGGATATATCATCAATATGATATTGATATATCATCAATATTAACAAAATGTTGACTCAATTATGGAGCACTATACATTATCTTAGCTTATCCCATGATGAGCATGTTGTGTTGTCTATTGTTATCTCTGTTTTACAGAAATGAAAACCTAAGTTTATGGAGGTAAAGAAATTTGTGAGGTTTGCATACAAATTCTCACCTCATGCTGTGACCACCCCACCACATGGCCTTTCTTTCTTGACAGTTTATTTGAGTGCAGTATAAGTTCTAGCAGTTTCTTTAAAAAAGGGGCATAGAAGGTAAATTATTGAACTTTCCATGCATGAAAAAATTTTATATTGCCTTACATGTGATGGGTAATTTATCTGGGTATAGAATTCCAAGTTGAAAACTGTTCTTCAGAATTTTGAAAGTGTTGTGCTTTGTTTTCTACCTTCTATTCTGCCACTGAGAGAATTACAAGGATGTTCTGATTTCTGATTCTGTTTGTGTGACCTTTATTTTCTCTTCTCTGGTAGTTTTTGGTATTTTGTTTTATTCTATTGTTACCACAATCTCATGGCAACGCGTCAGGTTGTTTATTCTTTTTTTATTCTTTGTCCCAGGGACTTTGTACCCTTTTTTAACATGAAAATGTGTGCCATTGACTTTTAGAAAATATTCTTTAACTGCCTTGTTGATGATTTCCTCCTTCCTTTTTTTTTTTCTGTTTTGCATGTTAAGCAATTTTATTTTTGATGATATTGGATTTCCTGAGCTGGTTTTCTTTTCTTTTCCTTTTTTTTTCTGAGCTGGTTATCTAATATTTTTGTCTTTTATTCTCACATTTTCTACTTTGTAAAAATTCTTTGTCTTATAATCTTTTTATTGAATTTTTTTTCCTTTGACTAATTTTGGATAGACGTAAAATTTCTGAGAGCTAATTTATTGTTTGTTTCTTTTCTCATTGTCTCTTCTTAATAGCATTCTGTTTTTGTTTAGATGCCATATTTTTTGGCCTTTTCTGAGGAGATTAACAATAGCTTTTGGGGGGTGGATTTCTTCTGCTTGCACAACCTAATTTTCTCCAAATTGTTGTTGCTGCCTTGTTTGTATGAGTCACTACTTTTATGTCAATGCTTCTCCTCTAGTGTATGTTAAACTTTATGTTTTTTTTTTTTTTTAATCTTTAAAAAAGAGGATTAGGGAAGCCTGGGTGGCTCAATCAGGTAAGTGTCTGCTTCAGTTGTGGTCATGATCCTGGGGTCCTGGGATTGAGTCCCAGTCAGGTTCCCTGCTCAGCTGGAAGCCTGCTTCTCCCTCTGCCTGTTGCTCTCCCTGCTTGTGCTCTCTCTCACTCTCTCTTTCTGTCACCCCATCTGTCTCTCTCTGTCAAATAAATAAATAAAAATCTTAAAATTGAGGATTAAGTTGGAAGCTGTGATCACACAGGCAGAGCTTGTCAACTTTGAGAGCCACTTTCTTCGGGTCTTAGATTCCCCAGTAAAGACTCCTGCTTGGATGATGATACAGGACTGGCTGCTCCTTTTAGGGGAGGGAGGAATATATCTGGTGTGTCTGTGTTCACTTACAGCCCCATGCTTTCAGCTATCAACTACCAAGTCCACTCTCATTGTGTCTTACTTGCCCGAACAGAGAACCACTCTTGAGAATAAATATCCAGTGTTCAGCTAGGCTGAGAGGAGGGAGAGAAGTCTGGCAAAACGTGGTGGGAGAGTGGTATATGAGGCTGGACTGCTTCTGAAGCAGCATTTAGTCATTTCTCCTTATTTGAATACAATCTCTATAAATTTAAAGAGGTACTTGCTATCCTTAATCCCTGAAACATTTGGGTATTCTGTTCTGTAAATTATATCCATTCTTAGCTTTCCTTACTGCTGGCTTAGGTTTTACCTAAGCCAAATTATTCACCTTCTGCTTTCCAGCTTTTATGTATGTATGTATGCATCTATCTATCTATCTATCTACCCATTTATTTATTTATTTTTGCTTTTGATTCTTTCCTAATTTTTTGTCCTTTAGAAAGAAAAACAATCCCTTTAGTATAATTTTATTTGAATTTCATAAGATAAAAAAATTAAACATACATGTTTATATTCTTTAACTGTAATTTTTTTAAGATTTTATTTATTTTTGTGAGAGAAAGAGTGAAAGAGTGCATGCACATGAGCATGAGTGGGGGAAGGGCAGAGGGAGAAGCAGACTCCCCACTGAGCAAGGATCCTGATGTGAGGATATATCCCAGGACCCCTGGATCATGACCTGAGCCGACGGCAGATGCTTAACCTATTGAGCCACTCAGGCACCCTTAACTGTAATCTTGTAAACAGGTTTATAACCTGTTACAGTTAAAAGAACTCTTAAAATTATAGAGAAGGTGTGGCACCTGGGTGCTCAGCAGGTTGGGCATCTGCCTTTCACTCAGGTCATGATCCAGTGATTCTGGGTTTGAGCCCCACATCAGAGTCCATGCTCAGCTGGGAGCCTACTTCTCCCTCTTCCTCTGATGCTGCTCCTACTTATTCTTGCTCTACCTGTCTCTCTCAAATGAATAAATAAATCCTAAAAAAAAAAAAAATAGAGAAAATATCCACTTTCTGTATCAATATATCTGTCACCATTTTAAACATAGACTTGCACATGGTACGTCCTCAGGAAATGCTGAATGTGCTGAGTTACATTGTATAAACACTCAGGTAGAGCCTTAGTCTGTGTTAATTTAAGCTGAGATTTGATGAATGAAGAGGAAAATATAATCAATGAATTAAATGGAGTAAAATAAAAATTTTCAAGACAATACATGCATCTTTTTGATATATATTATTTGTATGAATGAAACACCTAAAATATAGGGAAAGGAAAATTTGATTAGGATAATATGTTGCTGAAAATTCCATATCATCAAATAAATTGCTTCAGTTTTAATATTACACAATGAAGTTTTTTAATAGGTTTGTAGGCCTCCCAAAGAGATTAACACCTTGCATAGTAATTATCAATTTACACACCAGTTGCCTACTAATCTTTTAGTGGGTTTTCAGATCAATGACCATATCTTATTCATATTTGTAATCCTATCACCCATTTGCTGAGTAAACAAATTGGTGCATATGTGTAATCAGTCTTCTGATCAGTGGTTCGATACTCTTCTATAGAAACTGGGTGGTCTTTTATAAAGAACTCAAATATAGGTAACTCTGTTACAGAAACCCTACAGAAGGGGACACCAGTATAGCACATTTAAAGGGGCTGAATGGTTTTTAAAACCCTCAATTCAAGAATACTGTGGAGTAAATCATGGTAATGTTTCTATAATGAGACTCTTCCCAGTTGCCTGGGATTAGGAAAGTCCACACTGATTAGCTCTCACAGTCTACTTTTGAAATATAAGCAGAAGAGACAGCAAAGAAATTATTGATGTTCATTTTTAATGTTTTTGTGTTTTTAGCAATTATTCTAATGTATATGGAAGAACAGTTGTACTATATTTGCATTTTAACTATTTTAAATCTGCAAAACATACTGTGAGATAACAAATAATTTTCACCTCCCTAGAAAAACCTTTATTGTTAAATCTGTAAGTGAAAAAGGACAGGTAAAAATAAACGTATGGTGTATCCTTGAAGAAAGAGGTTCTATACAGTTGTTCTTTTCACTTTCTTTTAATACAGCTTTAAGATGGAACTTACTTACTTTACATATGTTCAAAAAATGCTTTAATGATCAGTGAAATGATGATCCTTTATCATCAGAGTGGATCCAGTTTTTACTGAAAACAATTAAAATCTTTAAAAATATATTTACTCTTAAACTGTATGAGGTTTTTCCCCTTCTGTAGCTTCACAGTGTTAAGAAAGTACAACATATGGCCTTCAAACAGGGTAACTCTTTGATCTTAGAACTCAGAGACTGGCAAGAGTTAGAGACCAAATCCTCTTCTTTGTTGTTTATCCCTTGCTGAAGATTTTCTTCCAAGTTCAAGTGCTGTAGTAACTAGATCATTTTTCCCTCAGGACTCTCACCACTTCCCCTCCTTGTCTTATATCACAACTCTGGAATTGCAAAGGTTTTTAATTAAGGGCAACTCAGTTTATCAAGTATTACGGAGCTGAGGTCTTTGTGCAAACACTACAAAAACTATAGAGAATTATAAACCAGGAACATCTTTGGGGTCAGTTGCCTCCTTGTCTATTTCTGTTTCTGCAGAACTCAGCATAGCATGGGACACAGTAAGTACCTGATAAATATTTGTTAAACCAATATATAAGTTTCTGACTCTAAGGGATTTCAGCAGGAGGAGAATCTGGAAGTCTTGAAGGAAGTTAATGGAGTCAGAGCTTCACATAGTCTGGAATGTGCTGAGAAGTCTTTGCAGAAGACTCAAAGCTCATGGCAGCCTCTTAATTAAACAATCCCCACTTCCTTTGGGCAGTAAAGGCACTGGAAGGAAAAAAAAATAGATAACAATTTTAGGTAAGATATTCATCAAGTACCCAAAGTCCACTCTTCAAGAAACAAACCAAAAACAAGCAAACAAACAAAAACAAAACACACACACACACACAAAAACAAAAATTGACCCCAAGCTAGCATTTTATTTATCTGTTTCTTTGCTTATTTCTTTATCAAAAACCAGTATTTTAACATAACTGCTTAAAGGATATGTTCAAGGGGCACCTGGGTGGCTCAGTGGGTTAAGCCTCTGCCTTCAGCTCAGGTCATGATCTCAGGGTCCTGGGATTGAGTCCCGCATCAGGCTTTCTGCTCAGCAAGGAGCCTGCTTCCCCCTCTTTCTCTGCCTGCCTCTCTGCCTACTTGTGATTTCTCTCTCTCTCTCTGTCAAATAAATATATAAAATCTTAAAAAAAAAAAAAAAGGATGTGTTCAAAGATATCCCACTCAGAAGCTGCTGATTTACATGATGAAAGGACACAAAGCAAAGCAAATTCATCAAATATGATATAGTAAGCATCATCTCAGGTACAGATCAAACCCAACTTGACTATCAGGTCCTTCGGGGCAGGGATGGTTTCTGTATCTTTCATTATTTTGTTCCAGCACCATGACTGTCATGTGGTGGCCCCTCAGGGATCTGAACTGGAAGAAATGAGACCTCACTGTGTGTCTATGCTATCCTAGATGTCCCAGTGTGGGTTACTATGAGAGAACACCATATAGTAAGTGGCTTATAAACAAAAGACACTGATTTCTCACTGTCCAGAAGACTGAGAAGTTCAAGATCAAGGCACCAGCAGAGTATCTGACAAGGGTCCCCTTCCTAATGCATAGACAGCCTTCTTTTCAGTGTCCTCACACTGCGGACAGGGCAAGGGAACTTTCTGGGGTCCCTTTTAAAGGGCACTAGAAGGCTCTGCCCTCAGGATCAAATGACCTCCTAAAAGCCCCACCTCCTAAGATTATCACATAGGAGATTAGGTTTCAGCATAAGAATTTGGAGGGGTGCAAAAACATTTGGTCTCTAGCATTAGATGGATTTTTTTTTCATTTTATTTTATTTCTTTTCACTGTTCCAGAGTTCATTGTTTATGCACCACACCCAGTGCTCCACACAATGCGTACCCTCCTTAATACCCTCCACCAAGAGAACCTGGTGGTGGGCTTTAGGCGTTTTCATAGCTACAAAACGTTTTTACACTTAATGGTTGTTCTCTGAGAGTCCAAAAGGAACTGAGGACCCACAGGAAAACCATGAGGTTGGACATGTGGAATTTGACAAACTCAAGGCAAAGTGCCCCAATCAGAGTAAACAGTTATTAAAGCTTAACCCTATCTCTCGTTCTCTCTTTTAAAAGAGGATATTTTCCCAAAAAAGAGAGAGAAGAGTGATGTGGCATGGGTCTTTTGCGGGTGTGTTATTATTACATCCTTGGACAAATGCCCGAGTTTTTTCCAAATTCCCAATGCCAGGTCATATATTCAGGAAGATCTTGTCCTTAGGGGCATTCATCGTCATGGGCTGCAGATTGGCATACATTCCATCAAAAAGAATTAAATAGGGGTGCCTGGGTGGCTCAGTGGGTCAAGCCTCTGCTTTCAGCTCAGGTCATGATCCCAGGGTCCTGGGATTGAGCCCCACATCGGGCTCTCTGCTCAGCAGGGAGCCTGCTTCCTCCTCTCTCTCCACCTGCCTCTCTGTCTGCTTGTGATCTCTCTCTCTCTCTGTCAAATAAAAAAAAAAAAAGAAAGAAAGAAATACTGTTCGAACAAGAAAATGCATCCTTAGCTCTAATAACAAAGGGGGAAAGTAGCATCCCACAGAGGCCCTAAAGAGCTAGACACAGAGTGTGTTTGCAGCATAAGGATGGGTCTGAAGCTGTGGGTTAGAACCTTGGTCATGACCTGAACTTCTCAGCCTTTACTCCAGTAATTTATGATTTGAGGGCCTTGTTCTAATTACCTACAGAACTCTGCAGGTACTCTGTGCTCTGTCCATGCCTCAGAGATGCACAATTGAGCACCTATGTGCAAACAAAGTTGCTGAATGGGCAGTGGAAATGGGAGTTCCAATTATTTGTTAACAACCTGTTTACCGATTCTCTGGTGTTTAGTATTTTGGGGGCTTATGAGGTTCCTCACTGATGGCTTCAGGCAAGAAACCAACCACAAATTGATGGAGAGGAGCAAGGGTGCCCTGGAACATGGGCAATATTCTCTGACTCACGAGTGTGCTTCCAACCTCCGAGCTTTAGCATTGTAAACACAGGTGCAGAGCTTTCTGCTTGTTTGAGCAAAGAAAATACCCCATTTGGTCTAAAAAAATAGTGATTTTCATTTGAGTGAGAGTTCTTGGCGTGACATGGCCATGAGTCTCGCTCAACAGGCACAGAAAAAAACACAAACAACGACAACAACAACTATTAAATCACGGTATAGCCCACTCAGGCAGTCGTCAGTTATGCAAATGCTTTTGTCTTTCAGCTTAGACAGGAGCACATTTTATGCTTAAAGAATGCAAATTGTCTTGAACACGTAAATCAAGACCAAAGAACACCATTTAAAGAAAAAAAAAAAATAAGGGATAGACATTCTTTAATGTAGAAGAACAGTGTATACATATATTATTATTCCTGGAAAGAATACGTATGGTATTTGAAATGTGAATTCAGGTCCCTTCTAAGAAATTTAAAATCCTTTCCATAGCTTCTTATATTCATATTTGCCATCTTAGTAAATTTGCCGGGTTGTTTAGAGGTTTTATTATTTCTATTTTACAGATGGCAAAATGGAGGGATTGAGTAAGCTCTTTGGAATGATAGTATCCATCAGAAGTCATTGCACACAGAGGGGATATAATCCAAGCTACTTGATTCCCAAATGAATGTTCCTGTGAGTAAATAAAACATGCAAAACTAATGTTGCATTTCAGCAGCATCAATATGAGTATTTTTCTCTTTGTCAGCAGTGAAATATGTCAGTAGTACAAGTTGGGTTCCAAGGAAGCAGATTACTCTATTTTGAGATATTCTAGGTATTATCTTTTCTTCCAGTTTTTCTTTCCCCATGATGTATAACTTCAGGATATGTTACAAGATCTCAAGCACTTCCAATAGATAGTAGAATGAATCCAGGCTGCATAGTATGTTTGCAAATCCTCCTTATGCTTATTTTTGATTTCTGGAAGGGCCCATGTTCTGCATTACTCATGAGCTTGGAGTCAGAAATTAACCACACAGACCTGGTTTCAAACCTTTTTTCCAGGGCTGGCTGTTCTCTGTTTCTCCTGTCAATCAAGCAGAAAACCATGACACAGTTTCCTAGGACCCTATTGCTTGAGAATAAATGCATCTCTTAATCCTGTTTTGGAGCCCCTCTCTCCATACACACGCTTTCCCTTTAGTCAATAATCCCTTTTATTGGTTACAGTGCCACTACACTATTTCAACCTTTTCCACAGCCAAGCACAGCTGCTCATGTAGGCTATTGATTCCATATGTTAGCTCAAAATTGTATAATAGTCTGTTCTAATAGTTGCCTTTGGCTCTTCCTCTCCCCACTCAGAAAAGTGCCCTCTGCCCCTGGCCTGGCATGCCAGTAACTAGAAATGGATCCTAATTATATCAACCATTCTTCACCAAAAAGCCCCAATAGCTGTCACGTGTTGGAATAGTTTACTGTGGTTTTGGCTTATGTGGCTCCTTGCTGCTCTACAGAAAATACTTCAAGTAACCCAAGCTGAATGTGTTGGTAGGAAGAAAATAACTGCAGTTACGGAAGGTTTAGAAACCTCTAACTACAAGGAAGTTTTCTGATTAAATTACTGTGTGCAATTTAAGCACCTCTTCTTCTCTAGTTGTCTCCATCTTCCTCCGTGCTCTTCTCTCTTTCAACCTTGTTACTTTATTTGTAACTGGGAACTGCATATTGAAACCGTACATTAGGAATAGCATTTACCCCCAGGAAGACAACTTGAACAGCACCCCATAAGTGTCACCTCTGAAAGCTTTATGGAAGTTGCAAGATGCTACACATGGCTACACAGCTGAAACAGTCCAGAATCCAGGCTTTGCCTCAGAATCTCTGAGCATCTGAGTGACCCAGAAGCTCCCAACCTGGATCACAAAGAGCCTTAATGACATCTCCTTCCAGGGCTCCAATAGCTTCCGGTGTGATCGTGAGAAACAAAATACCTCCACTCTTGCTCTTTGAGCCAAGGCTGTCGAAAGAACAAGACTTGAAATCAGTGGATTAGGGGTGCTCTGCTCATCAGACATAGAAAACAGAGTTTGGTCTCTCACGGCAGCCTTTCAAAATGTACCCCAGTGAATGAAGCATGTGCAACTTTCTTGGGCAGATCCCAGAGCCAAAATCAACCAGAAAGAGGTGGAGCATTAAACTGTATGCAGTTTTGCAACTTGGGAACCTGGCGGACTTTCAAGAGTTCAGCAAGGTTTAAGCAACAAAGCCCCAAATCACAGAACTTTGAACTTCCTTCAGGCTCTGCCTCCAGTATCTGAATCCACGTCCTGTGGGTACTTCCTCTGCTATACTCACTGCTTCTCAGGTATAGGTCTGTTTTATCTCAGATCTAGATTACTGACAAATTACCTGCCCATTCTCTGTTTTCAGTCTCATGTCCCCATACTTAATCACAGTGGTGAGTAGTCAGATGAATCTTTCCAAGATATCTCATTGATCATGCCTCCGTTCTGGCAAAAAACTAAATACTTTTCCATAGACTAGTGGAGTGAGTGTTTGTGTTGGTGAAATGTGTGTGATAGAAGTCATTGGCAGGTTAAGCAAATTGCTCCAAAGAGACTGTATCAAGTGTAAAATGTTGGTAAATCTCACATTTTATCTGAATCAGGCTAAGTTGGATAACATTTTAATTCCCAATCTTTGGGTAAAATCTATGTTCCCAGAAATGGTGTCTCGTTTGTCCCCAGGTACCCCCCACCCTCTCTTCTCCTTCCCTGCATCAAATGCATAGACGTAGACCTGGAAACAAATCTGCCTCACACAATGGCAAAAGCTCTAATTTGACCAAGGGTATGTGTGTGTGTGTGTGGGGGGGGGGTGGTCTTTGGTCTAGCCATCTGTCACATTTGCTATCTCTTGACTATCCTATACAAACCCACACTCTTGCCTGCTTATTTTATTTCTTTGACTCTGCAGTTTTACCATCCACTTAAAAACAAAAGCTACCCTGAAAACCAAATAAGATGCTTTTTGTCCTTGGACATTTGTTTTCTTAAGAATATTGGCCAAACCCAATGTGTTGACCAAACACTCTTAAGTGGACCAGACTTCACAAATTCCTTAGGCATCTGTAGATTCTCAGCTGGATGAATGCACCCAAATTCTCAGAGTAACATGGAGTCAGTAATGAAAACACACTCCACTTCATACTTTAATTTCCATACACAACTCATTACCTTGTTCCTCCCTCAGTACTGCCGTAGTCCATTTTGAAACTTCTAGCATTCTTTTATTTTCCTTTGTCTCCCTCATTGGTGGTAAAGTGATCAACACAGCTTAATGCTTGGCATGTGATAGGTGCTCAATAAAGGCATTATGGACTATACTGAATAAGTAATAAATGTAGTGATAAGTCATAAGGATGTACTTTGAAGGCTAAAGAATGTTTCAAACTTTGGGTGTGCCAAAACCCACCTATTTTTGGAGTCATGAAATTAGAAATTCTATACACAGGGAAACTTTACAGTTTGATGAAAAAGGTGGCTATTGTCAATGGGACCATACTAAGTCAGGTAGTGAGTGGGATCCAAGACAAATGTGTCAAATTTCCAAAAGTAAAGAAGACACTAACCAAAGGGCTCTTGAAAGATTTTTGGGTAAATAAACTGTTGGGCTATACACTCCTAAATACATGTTCAAGAAGAAAAAATGATAATCCTGACCTTTATAATCCATCATCCTCTCTTCCAAAATATAATTTGCTTTGGGTTTCTATAAGTTTTTTTTTTTTTTCCCCACCAGTAAGGTAATTAAGAATCCTGCCTTTTCGATTTCAGAGAAATTTGAATTAAGCATTTTATGAGACCATGTGGGTACAGTTTGAATCTACGAAAGAAGGAAATTGAACATTAAGCATTAACACCTTGCTCTTGCTCTACCACACCTTCCAAGGGCTCGCATACGGAGAACACTTGTGATGGAGTGCCAATTTTTTGTGCCGCTTTACATAGCCAGCTTACATTTAAGGCTCCTATTAACTTGAAAGAGAGTTCCAGGTGCATTCAAGTTCTGCTGAAGAAATGGAAATTTGGAAGCTTTATTATTAGCTTAGGCCATTTTCAACTCATGTGAGCAAGAGATGGAGAGAAGTTATTAGAATTTATTTCTTCTTCTTCTTCTTCTGCTTCTGCTTCTTCTAACTGCTGCTCTTAGGTCTGATGTAAAACTGCATATAAACTTGGGTCTTAGACAAAGGTATAGGGGCTATTTCTTTTGCTGTGACTAAAAAGTATGGGTTGCCGATTTCTTCATCAATACAGGCTTCCACATGACTTCAAGTCAATGTGCATATAAGTGCAAAGTTTTAGCTTTTTGGATCCCAGATAACAAAAATGTTTTGGCAATAAGGAACAGAAAAATATTCTAACAAGTAAGAATGGAGCAATTGTTGGCACTCTACAAAAATAGCTCACAGAAACCTAGGAGAGGAGGTGAAAACATAAAACAAAAAAGTTGCAGGAGCCACACAATTGTTGACCCCTCCATTCTCTCAGTGTGTATTGGGATCCTTTTTCTCCATCCACTGAGGAGCTGTTTTCTTGAATGTATGAATGTGCAGCTTTAATGTAGTTGCTGAGATATGATGTTCACTAGGTCTCTTAGTTTAAGGGAACAGAAAGACCACCTACTATTCCTTTGTCTCCAATCCAACTTTATGCTCTTTTCCATCTTCCTGGGAGAAGCAAAGCTATGTCGTCAAATATGGCAGCAGGAACTTTTATTTTTCTTCCTGTCTTTTTTTTTTCTTTTAAGGTTTATGAGTATCTATCCCACAAGGTAAGAGGTGCCACCAAGAAATTTGTGCTTTGCCTAAACGGGAATACCGTAGATGTGAACTAAATCACATCGGGGTCCACTGAGGCAAAAGCAAGGGCTTCTCCCTCCTCCCAAAGGCCTTTCCTTTCTCCTTTTTTGTATCTCCCAGTATCTCTGTGTGCTGATGCCTTTGCCTTTCTAAACTGTTACCTTCCCCATGCTCTTATATCTCCCCTTTGCTTGTCATGGGAAATAGTATAAGATCAGAGCAGTGATTCTCCAACTTGAGCTGCATCAGGATCCTCTGGAGGGCTGGGTAAAATATACATTGCTAGACCCTACTCCCCAGAGTTTCTGATTCAGTGGGTTTGGGGTAAGGACCTGAGAATTTGCATTTCTAACAAGTTCTTGGGTGATGCTTACGCTGATGGTCTGGGGACCACACGTGGAGAATTTTCAGACCAGAGAGTAGAAAGAAGTTATTGCAATTCAGTCTCCTCACTACAACATCAGGTTCATCACCAACAGGTCCTGGCTGAGAAACTATTGTATCTAAGTTGGTGAATCTAAGACATGTTTCCAGTCCTCAAAGATCTAGCTAGAGAAGTAGGGCATCATCTTTAGATGATGGTGTAGTTGGGCTATTCTTATCATTGTCTTGGGAGTCATACCTCTACTAACTCGGTTCTTTGTTTTCATCTGTAAGCAAGAATAATAACAATAGAGGGGGAGGAGTCAAGATGGCTGAGAAGTAGCAAGCTGAGACTGCTTCAGCTAGCCGGAGATCAGCTAGATAGCTTATCTAAAGATTGCAAACACCTGAAAATCCATCGGCAGATCGAAGAGAAGAAGAACAGCAATTCTGGAAAAAGAAAAACAACCACTTTCTGAAAGGTAGGACCGGCAGAGAAGTGAATCCAAAGCGACGGGAAGATAGACCCCGGGGGGAGGGGCCGGCTCCCGGCAAGCAGCGGAGCAACCGCGCACAAAATCAGGACTTTTAAAAGTCTGTTCCGCTGAGGGACATCGCTCCAGAGGCTAAACCGGGGCGAAGCCCATGCGGGGTCAGCGTGGCCTCAGGTCCCGCAGGGTCACAGAAGGATCGGGGGTGTCTGAGTGTCGCAGAGCTTGCAAGTATTGGAACGGGAAAGCCGGCTACAGAGAAAGAGCCGACAGTAAGCTCGCAGCTCCATGTTACCTTGAACCGGTCGCAGGCTCGGTGAGCTCGGAGCGCGGCCGGAGGTCAGGCAGACGGGAGTAACTGGGCGCTGTTCTCTGAGGGCGCACTGAGGAGTGGGGCCCTGGGCTCTCGGCTCCTCCGGGCCGGAGACCAGGAGGCCGCCATTTGTGTTCCCGTCCTCCGGAACTCTACGGAAAGCGCTCAGGGAACAAAAGCTCCTGAAAGCAAACCCGAGCGGATTACTCATCCCGGCCCCTGTTAAGGGTGGTGCAATTCCGCCTGGGGCAAAGACACTTGAGAATCACTACAACAGGCCCCTCCCCCAGAAGATCGACAATAAATCCATCAGAGACCAAGTTCACCTACCAAGGAGTGCGGTTTCAATACCAAGTAGAGCAGCAGAATTCCAGAGGAGGAGAAAGCCAAGCACGGAACTCATGGCTTTTTTCCTGTGATTATTTTTAGTCTTGCAGTTAATTTAATTTTTTCTTTTTCATTTTTTGTGTTTTTTTTTCTTTCTTTTTTTTTTTTTTTCCTCGCCTTCGGGTAAAATTTTTTTTTTCTTTTCTTTTCTTTTTTTTTTTTTCTCTTTTCTTTTTGCTTTTTTTTTTTTCTTTCTTCCTTTTTGAACCTCTTTTTATCCCCTTTCTCCCCACTCACGATTTTGGATCTCTTCTAATTTGGTTAAAGCATATTTTCCTGGGGTTGTTGCCACCCTTTTAGTATTTTACTTGCCCCTTCATTTACTCTTATCTGGACAAAATGACAAGACGTAAAAATTCAACACAAAAAAAAGAACAAGAGGCAGTACCGAAGGCTAGGGACCTAATCAATACAAACATCGGTAATATGTCAGATCTAGAGTTCAGAATGACAATTCTCAAGGTTCTAGCCGGGCTGGAAAAAGGCATGGAAGATATTAGAGAAACCCTCTCGAGAGATATAAAAGCCCTTTCTGGAGAAATAAAAGAACTAAAATCTAACCAAGTTGAAATAAAAAAAGCTATTAATGAGGTGCAATCAAAAATGGAGGCTCTAACTGCTAGGATAAATGAGGCAGAAGAAAGAATTAGTGATATAGAAGACAAAATGACAGAGAATAAAGAAGCTGAGCAAAAGAGGGACAAACAGCTACTGGACCACGAGGGGAGAATTCGAGAATTAAGTGACACCATAAGATGAAACAACATTAGAATAATTGGGATTCCAGAAGAAGAAGAAAGACAGAGGGGATCAGAAGGTATACTGGAGAGAATTAATGGGGAGAATTTCCCCAATATGGCAAAGGGAACGAGCATCAAAATTCAGGAGGTTCAGAGATTGCCCCTCAAAATCAATAAGAATAGGCCCACAACCTGTCACCTAATAGTAAAATTTACAAGTCTCAGTGACAAAGAGAAAATCCTGAAAGTAGCCCGGGAAAAGAAGTCTGTAACATACAATGGCAAAAATATTAGATTGGCAGCTGACTTATCCACAGAGACCTGGCAGGCCAGAAAGAGCTGGCATGATATTTTTAGAGCACTAAACGAGAAAAACATGCAGCCCAGAATACTATATCCAGCTAGGCTATCATTGAAAATAGAAGGAGAGATTAAAAGCTTCCAGGACAAACAACAACTGAAAGAATTTGCAAATACCAAACCAGCTCTACAGGAAATATTGAAAGGGGTCCTCTAAGCAAAGAGAGAGCCTACAAGTGGTAGATCAGAAAGGAACAGAGACCATATACAGTAACAGTCACCTTACAGGCAATACAATGGCACTAAATTCATATCTCTCAATAGTTACCCTGAATGTGAATGGGCTAAGCCCCTGTCAAAAGACACAGGCTATCAGAATGGATAAAAAAACAAAACCCATCTATATGTTGCCTCCAAGAAACACATTTTAAGCCCGAAGACACCTCCAGATTTAAAGTGAGGGGGTGGAAAAGAATTTACCATGCTAATGGACATCAGAAGAAAGCAGGAGTGGCAATCCTTATATCAGATCAATTAGATTTTAAGCCAAAGACTATAATAAGAGATGAGGAAGGACACTATATCATACTCAAAGGGTCTGTCCAACAAGAAGATTTAACAATTTTAAATATCTATGCCCCCAATGTGGGAGCAGCCAACTATATAAACCAATTAATAACAAAATCAAAGAAACACATCAACAATAATACAATAATAGTAGGGGACTTTAACACTCCCCTCACTGAAATGGACAGGTCATCCAAGCAAAAGATCAGCAAGGAAATAAAGGCCTTAAACGACACACTGGACCAGATGGACATCACAGATATATTCAGAATATTTCATCCCAAAGCAACAGAATACACATTCTTCTCTAGTGCACATGGAACATTCTCCAGAATAGATCACATCCTCGGTCCTAAATCAGGACTCAACCGGTATCAAAAGATTGTGATCATTCCCTGCATATTTTCAGACCACAATGCCCTAAAGCTAGAACTCAACCACAAAAGGAAGTTTGGAAAGAACCCAAATACATGGAGACTAAACAGTATCCTTCTAAAGAATGAATGGGTCAACCGGGAAATTAAAGAAGAATTGAAAAAAATCATGGAAACAAATGATAATGAAAATACAACGGTTCAAAATCTGCGGGACACAACAAAGGCAGTCCTGAGAGGAAAATATATAGCGGTACAAGCCTTTCTCAAGAAACAAGAAAGGTCTCAGGTACACAACCTAACCCTACACCTAAAGGAGCTGGAGAAAGCACAAAAAAGAAACCCTAAGCCCAGCAGGAGAAGAGAAATCATAAAGATCAGAGCATAAATCAATGAAATAGAAACCAAAAAAAACAATAGAACAAATCAACGAAACTAGGAGCTGGTTTTTTGAAAGAATTAATAAAATTGATAAACCCCTGGCCCGACTTATCAAAAAGAAAAGAGAAAGGACCCAAATAAATAAAATCATGATTAAAAGAGGAGAGATCACAACTAACACCAAAGAAATACAAACTATTATAAGAACATACTATGAGCAACTCTACGGCAATAAATTTGACAATCTGGAAGAAATGGACGCATTCCTAGAAACATATAAACTACCACAACTGAACCAGGAAGAAATAGAAAGCCTGAACAGACCCATAACCAGTAAGGAGATTGAAACAGTCATTAAAAATCTCCAAACAAACAAAAGCCCAGGGCCAGACGGCTTCCCGGGGGAATTCTACCAAACATTTAAAGAAGAACTAATTCCTATTCTCCTGAAACTGTTCCAAAAAATACAAATGGAAGGAAAACTTCCAAACTCATTTTATGAGGCTAGCATCACCTTGATCCCAAAACCAGACAAGGATCCCACCAAAAAAGAGAGCTATAGACCAATATCCTTGATGAACACAGATGCGAAAATACTCAACAAAATACTAGCCAATAGGATTCAACAGTACATTAAAAAGATTATTCACCACGACCAAGTGGGATTTATTCCAGGGCTGCAAGGTTGGTTCAACATCCGCAAATCAGTCAATGTGATACAACACATCAATAAAAGAAAGAACAAGAACCATATGATACTCTCAATAGATGCTGAAAAAGCATTTGACAAAGTACAGCATCCCTTCCTGATCAAAACTCTTCAAAGTGTAGGGATAGAGGGCACATACCTCAATATCATCAAAGCCATCTATGAAAAACCCACCACAAATATCATTCTCAATGGAGAAAAACTGAAAGTTTTTCCGCTAAGGTCAGGAACACGGCAGGGATGTCCATTATCACCACTGCTATTCAACATAGTACTAGAGGTCCTAGCCTCAGCAATCAGACAACAAAAGGAAATTAAAGGCATCCAAATCGGCAAAGAAGAAGTCAATTATCACTCTTCGCAGATGACATGATACTATATGTGGAAAACCCAAAAGACTCCACTCCAAAACTGCTAGAACTTATACAGAAATTCAGTAAAGTGTCAGGATATAAAATCAAAGCACAGAAATCAGTTGCATTTCTCTACACCAACAGCAAGACAGAAGAAAGAGATATTAAGGAGTCAATCCCATTTACAATTGCATCCAAAACCATAAGATACCTAGGAATAAACCTAACCAAAGAGACACAGAATCTATACTCAGAAAACTATAAAGTACTCATGAATGAAATTGAGGAAGACACAAAGAAATGGAAAAATGTTCCATGCTCCTGGATTGGAAGAATAAATATTGTGAAAATGTCTATGCTACCTAAAGCAATCTACACATTTAATGCAATTCCTATCAAAGTACCATCCATCTTTTTCAAAGAAATGGAACAAATAATGCTAAAATTTATATGGAACCAGAAAAGACCTCGAATAGCCAAAGGGATATTGAAAAAGAAAGCCAACGTTGGTGGCATCACAATTCCGGACTTCAAGCTCTATTACAAAGCTGTCATCATCAAGACAGCATGGTACTGGCACAAAAAGAGACACATAGATCAATGGAACAGAATAGAGAGCACAGAAATTGACCCTCAAATCTATGGTCAACTCATCTTCGACAAAGCAGGAAAGAATGTCCAATGGACAAAAGACAGCCTCTTCAATAAATGGTGCTGGGAAAATTGGACAGCCACATGCAGAAAAATGAAATTGGACCATTTCCTTACACCACACACAAAAATAGACTCAAAATGGATGAAGGACCTCAATGTGTGAAAGGAATCCATCAAAATCCTTGAGGAGAACACGGGCAGCAACCTCTTTGACCTCTGCCGCAGCAACATCTTCCTAGGAACAACACAAAAGGCAAGGGAAGCAAGGGAAAAGATGAACTATTGGGATTTCATCAAGATCAAAAGCTTTGGCACAGCAAAGGAAACAGTTAACAAAATCAAAAGACAACTGACAGAATGGGAGAAGATATTTGCAAACGACATATCAGATAAAGGACTAGTGTCCAGAATCTATAAAGAACTTAGCAAACTCAACACCCAAAGAACAAATAATCCAATCAAGAAATGGGCAGAGGACATGAACAGACATTTCTGCAAAGAAGACATCCAGATGGCCAACAGACACATGAAAAAGTGCTCCATATCACTCGGCATCAGGGAAATACAAATCAAAACCACAATGAGATATCACCTCACACCAGTCAGAATGGCTAAAATCAACAAGTCAGGAAATGACAGATGCTGGCGAGGATGTGGAGAAAGGGGAACCCTCCTACACTGTTGGTGGGAATGCAAGCTGGTGCAGCCACTCTGGAAAACAGCATGGAGGTTCCTCAGAATGTTGAAAATAGAACTGCCCTATGACCCAGCAATTGCACTATTGGGTATTTACCCTAAAGATACAAATGTAGTGATCCAAAGGGGCACATGCACCCGAATGTTTATAGCAGCAATTTCCACAATAGCCAAACTATGGAAAGAACCTAGATGTCCATCAACAGATGAATGGATCAAGAAGATGTGGTATATATACACAATGGAATACTATGCAGCCATCAAAAGAAATGAAATCTTGCCATTTGCAACAACATGGATGGAACTAGAGCGTATCATGCTTAGCGAAATAAGTCAAGCAGAGAAAGACAACTATCATATGATCTCCCTGATATGAGGAAGTGGTGATGCAACATGGAGGCTTAAGTGGGTAGAAGAAGAATAAATGAAACAAGATGGGATTGGGAGGGAGACAAACCATAAGTGACTCTTAATCTCACAAAACAAACTGAGGGTTGCTGGGGGGAGGGGGTTTGGGAGAAGGGGGTGGGATTATGGACATTGGGGAGGGTATGTGCTTTGGTGAGTGCTGTGAAGTGTGTAAACCTGGTGATTCACAGACCTGTACCCCTGGGGATAAAAATATATGTTTATAAAAAAAAAAAAAAAGAATAATAACCATAGTATCTGCTTTGCAAAGCTGTTGGAAGATTCAAGTAGGCAATACATATGTTAATTTAAAAGTGTTATAAAATATGAGATATTGTGGCTTGTTTTTAATGTACTTGGAGTGTCTTAGTGTGTGGTCCCCATGAATCCTCTCCATAACGAACAGGCCTCAGTTTATCTTTCTGCCTCCTTGGCTGTATTACTTTAGGGGAATTTTGAATAATCCCTTAGCATTTTCCAGAGTTGCTGCAGCCCTAGGTTCTTACATTTTCACCCATCATTCCACTTCTCTAGTCCTCTGAGATCTTGGTCTCTCATGAGTTGCCAATTTTCCTTTTGGACCACTATTCTACTCTCTCCTCTGATATGTCTCTACATATCAGCCAGAATATCTTTCTCTGACACAAGTGAGGTCATATTACTCTCCTGCTCAAACCCTTTCTCCTTTGCTGTTAGGTCTACAAGGTCTTGAATAATTTGAGTCTTGTGTTATTTCTCCAAATTCATTCTATATGACCTATCTCTTTACTCTTGGTGACATACACAGCCACCATACTTTTGTCATAGCCAACTCATTCTCTGCTTTTGAGACTCAGTTCACTGTCACGTTCTCAGATGATTTTTTCTATCGTATCTTCATGCTCACTTCCTTTATAGACTCATAGTTTTTTTTTTTTTTAATTTGCTTTCTCTGTTTACTTATTTTCTTTCTAGATCCCCTGCTAAACTATAATCAGTCATGAAAGCAACTACCCATTTAGAGAATTCTTTCCATACCCATGGCAGTCCCTCAATACAGGACGAACCAAAGGTTGAGTGATCCTCTCAAGAAGTGACATCTAGCTAGCCATTTAGATGAACTTCTTGCTTCTGTTTTGTTTTTTCTTTTTTTTCTCAAGAAAAAAAATAGTCCAATATGGGCAGATGTGCCATCTTTTTTAAAGATTTTATCCATTTATTGAGAGAGCGAGTGAGTGATGGGGAGAGAAGAGAGAGAGAGAGAGAAAGAAAGAAAAAGGGGGAGAATCAGATTCCCCACTGAGCAGGGAGCCTGATGTGGGGCTTTATCCCAGGATCTGGAGATCCTGACCTGAGCTGAAAGCAGACACTTAACTGACTGACAACCCAGGTGTCCCTGTGCCATTTTTTAAAAGTACTTCATTTATTGTATTATTTTCTACATAAAAAGTTTGAGCTGTCTCTCTATCTTTTAAATAGCATATCAAATCTGAACTCCCATGGATTTTTGGTGTATAAAGGTAAAGGTTAGGAAGTGACCTTGAGGTTTTTTTTTTTTTAATTTTTTTTTTTTTAAGATTTTATTTATTTGTCAGAGAGAGAGGGAGAGAGAGTGAGCACAGGCAGACAGAATGGCAGGCAGAGGCAGAGGGAGGAGCAGGCTCCCTGCCGAGCAAGGAGCTCGATGTGGGACTCGATCCCAGGACACTGGGATCATGACCTGAGCTGAAGGCAGCTGCTCAACCAACGGAGCCACCCAGGCGTCTCAACCTTGAGGTTTTTAACTCTTTGACCTTGGGCAGGCCATGTAACCTCTGTAAGCCTAGATTCTTTCTCCATGATGGGTAAAGATTCATAGGTTATAGTGAGATATGAATGAGAGGGACATATATCCAGTCCTTAGGTTGCTGCTGCCAGGCACAGGGTGAGAGCTAACTGGATATTAGCCATATACCTCGTATATGTATCTGCTCCAAGTCGGGTCTTCTCACCACTCCAGTGTCCAGTTACACTTTCCCCAGAGGCACATCACTTCTGCTACACTAGCAGTAGTGACCTTCCTCCTCTGTGCTTTTCTAAATTCTACCATCCTCAAACCCTTAAATAATTAAAATTCTGTCTCTACTCTAAAGCCTACTGGGAGCACACAGCGATCACTCACTAACTGAAGGGGAACAACAATTTTGGTCCATGGAAAGAGGAAAAAGAACTTTAACAGTCGTTGACTTTTAACTTGGTGCTAGGTTCAAAGCAAGAAGGTATTTCCATTTATGCTGACACATGGTACCTCAGTAAATCTTCATAATAATCTTACCTTAATGGCATTGTTTTTCCTGGTTTCTGGAGGAGAAAATAGTGGCTTGAGAGATTGAGGAATGAGTTAATAAATGGCTTCGGCTGACTCCTAACTTGGTTTTAATGATGAATATAAGGGAATTCATCACCTAATTATGAAGTTATTATAATTAAAAATAAAATAAAGAAATAAAGGAAGAAAGGGAAAAAAATGAAAACAAAACCTCATCTACTGGGGAGCCAAAATGCCACCACCAAATGCCCAAGAACAAAGAACAGTCTGGAGTCAGGATCAGTCATTAGGCTAGTTACACACATACACACACACACACGGGATGAGCATATTGGTGTCTTGACCATAGACACAGATGGAGTTAACCCAAAATGAAGACAAGAGCACAACGGTTCTCAAAATTATATTTCTAATCCAAACTAAGGGCAATAACATGTCAGGAGGAGAAAGAAGCAGGAGGGCTCCAGCTCCCACACTAGTGGGAGGGGCAGAAGGAGAGAGCAGTAGACTGTCATGAGTGAGGCTCTCAAAAACTTAAAAACAAACCAAAATAATAAACAGCCTTGAGTTATACTAGTGGATCTCATCCTTATCTGTACAATAGGAATTATGTGAAAATGCCATTTTCTGAACCCGACATCAGACAGGGAGACTCACTGACTTTGTCTCAGTTGGGGTCTGAATGTTACAGTTTCAAAGTTCCCCAAGTGATTCTAATAGGAAGCCAGTGAAAACCTGTGGGTTATAGGGTACACTACTCCATGGTTCTCAGAAATTGGTCCTGGAAACAATAGCATCATTATCACCTGTGGACTTATTAGAAATGCAAATTCCCACCCCATCCCATGTCTACCAAATCTAGAATCTTTAAGGGGTAGAAGTTTGAGAACTGATGTTTTAGCCAGTGGCCATAGTGTTTAATTAAGTTGTTAGTGTACTATAATGTATTTTACATTTAATAAAGGTTAGGGCATTTTCCTTCTCCTCACCTCAAAATTTCATGAAATTCTTCATTTTTATAAAGTTTTAGATGACACAATCCAGAGAAAGAAGACAGATCTTTGTGGTTCAACTTTACCACTAACATTTTAGAATGGGATGACTAGCCATTGGGTAAGAGAATTATTAAATATCAAGAGACCCCAATGGTAACTGCAATTGAAAGCCAGTTATTTTATCTGTAGAATGCCTCCCTAAAAATATTTCATTTCTTACCATCTTCAGTAGCTATGTGCAGCTTTATATCTCTTCACTTAACAAGGAGGTTGTAAAGCAACCACAGTTGCTCCTGCATTAGAGATCGTCATACTTTTATTTAAGTTCTATATTCTGTGGGTTCTCAATACGTATTAACTTAGTTAAGCAACTTGCATCTGTTTGGGTGTCTCTGGAAAACCTCCAGAAGCCTTCCATTACACTGTAATGTACAGTCAGCTGTTACAGAAGAATAAATTTCCTGGAGACACTTTTGTAAGCCTTGCTGGCGATCAGATCATTTTGATGTGTCACTTAAGATTGCTGATTTTGATCACCTCAGGATCTTTTTATTTTCCCATCTTAAGGTTTTTTAAAAATATAAACGATATTCAATGTATATCTCTGTTTGAAGTGGGCTGAGCACATGTAAAGGATCATTTTAATTGAACATCTCTTGATGGTAGTGAATTCACACATAAAAACCAATGATTCAAATACTAATGTTTGATGTTTTTATCTGTTAGTTCCCTGAGACAAACACATCTGATGTCATTAACTAGTGTAATACAAATTCTGTTTTTAAGATGGTATTATCTTATTATCGTAGGCTCTTTAGCAAATTGGTATTGTCTGTATATCTTAGGTTCTTTAGCAAATTCACACATATATGCAATCCTTATTAGTGGTTTCCAATGCTGAATTTCTTTTAAGAAAGGGATATCTTCGGAGGTGCTTAGGTGGCTCAATCAGTTAAGTATCTCACTCTTGGTTTCAGCCAAGGTCATGACCTTGGTATCTAGCCCTGCATCCTGCTTTGCACTTAACGGGGAGTCTGCTTCTTTCCCTCTCCCTTTGCCACTACCCCGGTTACATGAGCTCTCTCCCTCTCTTTCTCTTTCTCTCAAATAAATAAATAAATCTTGTGGGGGGAAAAAAAGGCATTCTCTATATTCTCCTCTCTCTTCACCCCCTACCATACTTAGATTTATTTTCCCTTAGAGTATGCAGGTAATTTTGCTCTTTAATTCGACTTCCACATGAGTTAAGAGTGGCAATTCATTTGAATTCTTAATGTGGAATATTAAGATTTTTTTCCTTGTTATGATTGGAAAGATCAGCTTCAAGATTAAAACATACTGAGTAATATAATGTTCTTATGTAAACCACATAAATGTTGACTTTTTAATGAAAAGGCAATATGAAAGAAAAATATTTCTTGAAATGTTAATGTGGTATGAGATAAATTTAGTATCTTGCCTATTAACATAAGAAGTGATAAAATGTGAACATAAAATTAGGCCTGGGAATTGATCCACTGTTGGGAAAGATGGCTTGGTGGCAAGTCTGACGCATGGTTGAATATGTTGTAATGCAGTCAGGACCAGATAAATGGTTGCTTAGACTCTTCTTCCTCTTAGATGTCTCCACTAATGTTTAATACATTATAGAACTACAAAGCTTGGTCTTTTGGAAAAAGTGGAATGATGTGCATAGGAATACAGAGGCTCTACTGGATACATATTGGTTGCAGAATACATTTTTGTTAAATCTGATATTGATAAACATCATACTTGCCTTTAGAAAAAACTATTATGGATGAAAATATCAATAAGTTACCCCTGTGGTGACCTCATTACTTCCTTTATTTGTTGATTCAAAAAATCTTTATTAAACAGTTTCTCAGTGGAAGGGTCTGGGCTACCTGTTCAGTTTCTACCCTTCACCAAAGAAAGGCATGTAAAGCTCTAATTTTTCTTTCCTTCCACTGAGAAGTATATTGAAGCCATATCCTAGCAAAATTGTCAAGGGCCAATGCCAATTCTCCACCTTACAGTGCCACCAACAAGGAAGAGTAATTGGGCAGTTTCCTCTTACCCAAGAAACAATTCTTTCAATTCCTATATTGCTACGGATTTAAAAATATGGCCACAAAATTATCCCATTCTAGAATGAAACCCCCTTTGTGATGTTTCTTTCATTCAGTAGTGGATCTTCTTGCTCCACCTCCTGAATTTGTGACTGATTTCATGACTGCTTTGACTGCTAAGATATGGCACAAATGACATGGTACACCTTCCAAGTCTAGACATTAGACTTAACTTGGAAACTTGTAGCTTTCAGCTCTTTAGTCTCTTAAAATGCTACTATCAGTCTACTGTGTAAGCTGTTAGTAGAACCTATTGGAGGACACGATGCCATGTGGATAACATCCATGGTACCCCAAACAGGGACCAATACCAATTGCCAAGTATGTGAATGAAGTCTCTTGGGCTTCCAGCCTATCCTCAAGCTACTGTCTATAGCCACGGGAATGAGCCCAGGCAAAACTAGCTGGTGAACTTCCAGAGAACACACAGAATGGTGAGAAAAAACCCAAATTCTTGTTATAAGCCTCAAGTTTGGGGGTCATTTATGATACTGTTTTGTAACAATATCTGCTATGGATATCCTCACACTTACTTAAAGTTGTCTTTGTGAAATCATTCTCTCATGGTACAAAACCCTGTATCTTTTGGACTATAGCTAGCAATTACAATTGTTTCTACAGCACCATTCCTGGCTAAGGGGTTAAGAATCAAGGCTTATTGGGTGAGGCATGTATGTGTGTGTGTGTGCACACATGTACATGAGTGTGCATGTGAGAATGGGTGATCATACTGTAAAGTAGAGAATATGAGAGTTATGATGGATGTAGAAAGCCTAGCTGTGTTTTGAGTTGTCAGCAATTGTGATCTACTCTTCTTCACTCTTGCTTTAGGGTTGAAAGCAGCAAATAATTTCCATATCAACTTAAATAGACTCCTTGAAAGAAGCATCCAACATTCCAGTCTATTTTGATACTTGCCAAGGGTCTCAGCCCTATTATTAAAGGCAGTAGCAGTAGGATAGATGAAGACTTATAAAGCACGTACCATGGCAGCATTCGGTTTCTGTAAAAGGTGAAGTCCATTTACACTCCTCATTTAGCTGAATGAGAATGAGTCATTTGCTTAATGGATAATTTTAACTTGATTTCCAATAAGTGGATTAAGTAATTGAAGAACTTCAACACCCGGCAGAATATTTGTTGTAGCGTTTGGAAAAGAAACCAGAGCCAGGTCTGTCAGCAACTTAAGATGGAAAATTCCTATTAGTCCACCTATCAATAAAGCTTCATTACGAAGCAACATTCTAATGGCTTGGCTTCAGCGCTGACATGTTGCAGGCCTTTGCAATGTTACACCAAGGTTGCAGGCTATCCTGATAGGCCTCATGCTGTTAGTCCACTTTGTTAAATAGAAGTTGATTTTATATTTAGCTGTGCATGGAGTGTACAGATGAAACAAATCACTTCTATAAGCTCAACAAGATGAATAGTTGCTGTTGAAAACAAGCAAGGAGCTCGATGCAAGATTAATATGCAGTCCCAAGTTCCACTTCCTACAATTTTTATTGATTGTGTGAAAAAGTACTAAAATTCATGATTTCTTAGGTGAGTTAGATTGAAACTCTTGCATAGCTATAGCAGATGTAATTTCTCTGAAATGTACCATTTGTCTACAAATACAGCTTTTCATTTGGGACCACGTGCAATGAATTCTACGAGGAGAGCTAAGCCTTTCTGATGGCACCTTTTGATACAAGTGTACCTGGTTCTCGGGCTGGTTCTTTGGTCTTGGCCAAATTGCCACCTTGGGAGGATTTTCTAAATGTCCCCTACTGCTGTGGTCCAAATGCCAGGACTTATTTGGTGTGTTTTGTGTGTGTGTGTTTGTGTGTCTATGTGTGTGTTTCCATTCCCACAAACCACAAAAGATTGAAAGTTGATATATCTTAGCATTTAGATCTTTCTGCTAACGTCTGAATGGCATTCCAGCTAGTTCGACACAGAGTCCTATGTTCTTTCAGTAGGCTTGAGGAAGAGAATCCTGCCCTTAATTATTTAACTTCTATAGTCGGGATCTCCATTTTGGTGGAAAGAGAGCAAGGTTTGGGTAAGTTTGGGTTCAGCACATATTCCAGTTCTGTTACCAGTCAGTAATTTTAGAAAATGTATGGATCCATTTCAACTAGTACACTTAGACATTTGTCTTTTTACTGAAATTTATTATTTTAATAAATTCTTGAATTCAATGATAATACATCAAAGCTTCACCGCATCCATAAGGGCTCAAATCTATTAACATATATTGAGGCCCTTGATCTTCAGATGAATGAAGTTCTGCAAAAAATTTGGGATTTGGTTCTCAAAAAATGTCTGTTGTCGTATGGTATGAAATTTGAAGTTCAAATCATCTTTTTGGCTCAAAGCCCAGGTGAGACAGATAGTTTTCCTCGAGTTTCAACTTTGTGTAACAAGATCTGACTCCCGAAAGTATTATGCTTGAAGTTCACTTATGTTTTTCTTTATATATGACAGTATTTTAAAGCCCTCTAATTACATATCACACTTATATTTTCTCAGGCACCTAGATAGCAATGGAAATTTCAAAGCAAATGATAATGAGTTCTGATATTGAGTTAATACACTTTGAAATAAGAGGAAAAGAGTTTTGTTTTGTTTTGTTTTAATCAGTAAATGGTGGGTACCTGGGTGACTCAGTCCATTAAGCATCTGTCTGTCTTTGGCTCAAGTCATGACCTCAGGGTCCTAAGATTGGGTGACATGGAGCTCCTTGCTCAGGGGGGGAGCCTGCTTCTCGCTCCCCTCTGCCCCTCCCCACAGATCCTGCACTCTCTCTCTCTCTCTCTGTACTTTCCAGTAAATAAATAAAATCTTAAAAAAAATGATCACTGAATTGTGCTTTAGCATCTCTTCTCCTTATACTGCCAGAGGGTGTTTGCTGCTTCCTTGGGTGTTAGTTGGAGAAGGTATAGATAGGAGAAAGCATCATCATCCAGCAGGAGAAGTAGCAGCTAAAAAGGTTAGCTTCTTCCAGTAGTCTGGCACAGCTAGCTACCCAAGAAGTTCTGGGCGTGCTGAACTGTATTGGAAGGTTAGTTGCTTTCTTTCTTTCTATCTTTCTTCCTCTTCTTTTTAATTTTATTTGTTTATTTGACAGAGAAAAATTACAAGTTGGCAGAGAGAGAGGGGGAATTAGGCTCCCTGCTGAGCAGAGAGCCCGATGCGGGGCTTGATCCCAAGACTCTGGGACCAGGGCCTCAGCCAAAGGCAGAGGCTTAATCCACTGAGCCAGCAAGTCACCTCAACTTAGTTGTTTCTTGAATAGAGGATGATTGAATGGGACCCTGAATCTCCTCCAAAGATGGACATCTTCCTCTACTCTAATTACAAGCAATGTGCATTTGGAACAGAGACTTTCTTGGCAACATTTTTCATTCCAAACTCTCTTCTCTATTTTTCTCATCCCTGTGTTACAATAAAGAGTGCACCTTGTGTTTTAGCCCTCTCATTTCCATAAATATTAAAACTGATTTTCTGATTTATGCATAGTAAAAAGTCTAAATATTTACTTTACTTGGTTAGGTTAATGTTCCCATATTTTTTTTACAACTAAATATTATTATTTAAGCAATAATTATGGAATAGAATTTCTTATGATGATTTTTGATACCAAATGGGTGAACATATTCTAATACCCTCTCTTAAATGGGACTTTACATGAAGACCTAATTGTAGTTCAACTGCATGTTGCTAAAAAACACTGCCTCCCCTCTACCCTCTATATTGAATTATGCATTAAAATTAAATTGCATTTTGGGAGGATTTCCATTTGTCCACCTAGAGATTTGAAAATCACTGGGCAAAGTACAAATCATTTAAAAGGTTGCTTATTTCCCGTATTGTCTCCTGTGTGTATTACTGTGTAGAGTTCTAAATGAGTTGTTCAAATGGGCCAGTTTATATGGCCAAAAGACGAATCGTGTTAGTTTAGGCACACATTTATAGAAATAAAAAGGCACTTGTATGCACATAATAGGTGTGTTTTGCTGCAGATACAAAACGCAGATATAAATGTGCAAGGCAAATCTGCCCAAAGAGAACACTAATTTTCCCCAAATACACTTATGTACTAATATTACACTGAGCTCTCCACTGGCAATATCATGTTAATATCATTATCAAAAACATGTTACTTTGTTAATCCATTAAACTGAGATTACTGCTTTTAGTTGCTTTTATATTTATATGTTTGTATTAATGTTAAAGCACAATAAAGAACACATTTTAGCAGTAGGTTTGCTATATAGCATAAACCTGCCTAATCCTGTACCTATCATGACACTGAAAATATAGGAAAATATAAAACATTCTGTGGAAAATATTTTAATATGTAAATTTTATGCTATATCCTATTAAATGGAATTGCTTTATATCCCTCTCCTTCCTGCTTTGCTTCTTTCTGCAACATTTGGTATTATGGGAACATCACAGAAAATGAAAAACAAATGTGGCCACCTGTAAATCCAGCAATGTTACCTTGTAATTATAATGAGGGTGGATGTTGGGCAAATCTATGCCGCTGTGTCTCAAACTGGGTTGGAGAAGTGTGGTCCTAAGAATGCTGGTTCAAACCCCATTTAGCATTGCTTGGCGACTAATGGCACACACACACACACACACACACACACACACACGACGAAGCCAGTGCAGATAGATCAAGCTTGAGCCCTTCTGCTATATAAACTTGAGCAGGCATTATCCAAATAATTGCTTTTTTTAGAAGCTTTTTCACACACTCTCCCTTGACCTCTGCTCCCTATGTTAAAAATCACCACCCTGAAAAGCTTACTTTATGCATTCCATAATTATAAAAAGTTCTGAAAAGAATGCAATGTTTTATTGTTGCTTTTGAAAAGGAAGGAAAAATATATACATACATCTGTGTGTATATATGTAGATATATGCATGCATTTATATGTGTGAAGAGACGATTGTATTTCACAAAATTTTTGCAGAAAGCATGAGGGAAATGAAAGAATATGGGTGACGCTGGGGGAAGAGAAGCTGGTGAAAGGAAAACAATAGGTACAAATTTCTACCACTTTCCTCAGGCATCCATAGCAGCTGCTTAATGATACATGTATCATTATATCCTGGAGTAGTTGGAGGGCAGAAACAGACTTGATTACACTACAGACAATTGTTTCACAATAATTCTGGGCCATTTTTCATTAGCTGTCTCCCCTCACAGCAAAACACGGGGTAATTTTTTTAAGCAACAAAACAAAACAAAACACTCTTATACCACAAGAAGGTTGTCCGGCAGTTAAAGATTTTTAATAATTCATCATGCGAAACATTCTAGGCTAAATGCTAAATTTCTCAACTATGACAACAAAGATGAGTGGGGGGAAAAAACAGAGCTTAACTTGATTTTATAAAAACAATAGGGTAAAAAAAAAAGAAATTACATGTTCACTTTTCATGACTATACTATACATTTTTTTTTTATTACATTTCTTTGTCTGACAGGCTTTGTCACTAGCGTGTGAAATTTTTTAAAAAGGGTTTGTTTAGTCGAAATTGATTAAGATGAGTATTTCCTTTTTAAAAATACATGGAAATCTGTCCCCTAGTTGTCAGTTGAGGATTTTCACTTATCAGCTGACTGGAGCCAGTCAAAACTCCTCTTTTAAGTTTTCTTTCTAAGGAAGACAGAATTTCTGTCAAGAGCAGTATTAGGTGTGATAGGACTTCATTTTTCCTCCAGATGGTAATGATAACTAACAGTTGTAAGGAGTTGTGTCTCAAGCAATTCTTCCGAGTCCTTGATAAGGGTTGGTTTATCTACTCACCAAAACTACCCTATGAGGAAGGAACCCTTATTATTTCCATATAATAGACTCAACCATCTTATATATATATGGTCCTCATGGGCAGCCTTGGGGAGGCCCTGGAACCTTTCTGAGAACCATCCTTTCAATGTAGAAAATAAAATACCTAGGCTTACCAAAGAAATCAATTATATTAAAATAGTTAACAAAATATCTTAAAATTATTATATAATTGTATCTATAATTTTTCATTAGTGCCTTCAATAAGAATATCTATGGGGAAAGTCTATAACTGTAACTTCTTTTTTTTAAATTTTTTATTTTTTTTAATTTAACAGGGAGAGAGATTACAAGTAGTCAGAGAGGCAGGCAGAGAGGAGGGGGAAGCAGTCTCCCTGCTGAGCAGAGAGCTCAATGCGGGGCTCGATCCCAGGACCCTGAGATCATGACCTGAGCTGAAGGTAGAGGCTTAACCCGCTGAGCCACTCAGGTGCCCCTATAACTGTAATTTCAAATCAGTGATCAGCTTAAGGAATATCTTAAGGTATCCTTAGTAAGTCCAATAGAATAGACTCCCTAAGATTTCTCCTGGCGACACAATCACAATCCTGTTAAAACTATTGAGATGTGTTGCTCACATTCATAATCGACGGGAACCCTTACTTGCAATTAAAGGTGAGTGAAAATAAAGATGTGCTTTTTCTTTTTCTTTGCAAGGTCATGGACCCCCACATTACAAACTATTGGCAGTTTCATTTCATATCCCACCCTGTAACAAACTCAAAGAGAAAGTAAATTAAACATCAGCTTGATTTGAAAAAACATGGCAAAAAGTGTCAAGTAAACAAGTTTAGAGCCTTTAGGGCTGCCTATTTTTATAAAAGGGTAGCCACCAGTCTAAGCGTTTGCTACTATGGAAGCTTTCAGGTTTTAATATAAAACATCTGTTTTTGTTCCCATGCATTCTTTTATCCTTCATAATTTGACATTTTTTCTTTGATAGTAGAAGCACAGGAATGGTACAAATGCAAAAGGTCAAAGGGCCAATGTTGACTGAAAAAAGTTTCATCTGGAAATTGGTTGCTCTTTGTGAAAGAGGTTGTAACTTACACTGTTCTTTTCAAACTGGCGGATTCCCTGGTCAGTGCTCTGAGATTCAACACGTTCTTTCCTACTGCCTGAGTTTCCTACACGTGGTGTCTCTACCCTTTACATGGGTCTCATCTGCTCCTCCAAGCTTACTTTGACAACCCCATTTTCCCTTCATCCTCTGCTTTCCTCCACATTATTCTCACTGTTTGGAACATGTGCTTTGTACTTGATGATGTTGTCTTGTGTTTTTTGTCCAGTGACTAAAATAAAGTCTTCTTGAAGTTATCAATTCATCATATTACAGATGTCCCAACTTACAATGAATGGTTTAGCCTCATGATGACATGAAAATTTTACCTATTTTGTAGAAAGTGTATTTCACATTTTGAATTTTCATCTTTCCCTGGGCTAGTGATATACAGTCTGACCCTCTCTCTTGATGCTCAGGCTCTCTCTTGATGCTCAGGCTAACTGTGCCAGTTAGCCACAAGACCAGGAGGGTAAGCAACCAATGAACTTAAGATCGTATGTACCCATGCAACCAATTTTCACTCTCAAAATAATATTTAATAAATCACATGAGATATTCAATACTTTATTATAAGATAGGCTTTGTGTAATATGATTTTTTTTTTCTAAATGTTGCCTAATGAAGGTGTTCTGAGCACCTTTAAGGTAGGCTATGATGTTTGGTAGGCAAGGCATATTAAATGTATTTCTGACTTAGGGTATTTTAAATTTTGGATTGCTTTATCAGATCACAAGCCATCGTAAGTCAAAGAAGATCTGTATATATTTCTTATTCATATTTACCCTAGAAGATACATGGAGATCTTTTGCTACGTGTTGTATGTGTTGTCCTGCCCTCTGCAACCTTGATACACAGAACTGATACAGTGTGTTCGTGTTCGTGTGTGTGTGTGTGTGTGTGTGTGTGTGTGTATGTGTGTGTGTGTTATGTACAGTCAACCCCTTCTTGGTTTTCAGATTACTACAGAAGTATGTCAGTCTGATTCCCAAAAATTCTATTGAAAGTGCAAATTTTGTTTCTCTACTCTGATTTTTGACAATATACTTTGATATTTTCTGCCCTTTTTAAAGATAGATAGATAGATAGATAGATTTGAGACAGTGATTGAACAAGCAGGGGAGAAGAGCAGGGGGAGCAACAGACTCCCAGCTGAGCAGGGAACTTGGTGCAGGGCTCGATTTTAGGATCATGACCTGAGTCAAAGGTTAAGCCAAAGCTTAACTGACTGAGCCACACAGGCACCCATGTTTTCTGCTTTTTCTTTTTTTAAATCTTTTGAACTTCATAGAACACTTCATTAGCTGCATCCAAAATCCACATCTTGATGACATGCATTGTTATACTTCTGTGATGAATCATGTTAGAGACTTGGAATTGTTGTAGCAGCAGGACCAGGCTCTGTATAATTCAGCCTCTTGCCAGTTTTCACCAGTATTTGTGCCACACTGCAGTCACGTTGCTGGGTTTTCACACCGTCTTCAAGAACAAGATGGTCCTGTTGGAGAGGAGGGACTGGTTCTCTTAGGAACATGATCAGTCCCTGGAGTGCATATGTCTGTATATCCAAATGACAAGACTTGAAGTGTTAAAAACTATTTTGATTATTTCAGGTTGAGACTGGGCACGCTGTAGTGTTGGCATTCAATATGCATCTGTTGAGTGAATAAATTAAGAGGTAAAAGCTCTGTTTTGACCCATGTTTTCTGCTGTTTGCTGTCAAATTTTCCAGGAAAAAAAAACACTATTGTAAGTATCAGAATCCAAATTAGGAGTATATGAGGGAATGGGCATGGTGATAAATTTTTTAGTTGTGGTGATGGCAGAATTTCCTTTGGCATTGGATGCTGTTGAAAACACCCAGTTCTTGCTGTTAAGAGAAGCCTACCAGGGGCAATGGACATGAAGATAGATGATCATGGCAAACAATAATGGCTGCTAATGTGGAAGGCACAGAAAGGGTGTGGTTTAACAATGATACCATCTATATATATAAACTTTGAAAAATTGAATAACATCTTTCAGTGTAAAAAAAGCAGAGAGGAACCAAGGCTTAGCTCCAAAGTGGCAACTTCTCTGGGAAAAAGAAAATGCCTCGTGGGAAGTGGGAGAACAGGGAGAGGCTGCAAGGGATGCAGTAGAAGGAGCCTGAGGTTAGCCTTTGAGCTGCCCTATTGGCCATGCAATATTTGGACTGACTTACAGTAAGCTATTTGGGCTTAATTCTATAAAAAAACCAAAGACCTAATAAAGATCTTTAAGTAGGAAACTGAAATATTTAGCTCTATTTTATGTGATGAATTTAAGTGACTCTGTATTTAAGCATTTAGAAAAATATATCTTGGGTATATTTTTCTCCAATTTTTCAAGTCAAATATATTCTACCTTTCTTTGCCTAACATTAACCTCTTCATTTTCTTCCATTTGTCATGGCCGCAGCAAACTGAATATTACAACAGAGGCAATGTCCTTATCTTGCCACAGAAGGGAGATTTTCTATTGCCCTCACCTTAGAGCCCACTGCTTTTTTACTCTATGAATTATGGCCCAGAATTGGGTCAGCAGATGTCAGCTGAATAAGCATGTCCATCTATTTTGTGTAGCCTGATATTGTCTGCGAAGCCTCCAAGGTTTGTCTAATGGTTGTGAATGGAATATGGAGAAACTCAGGAGACCAGAAACAATTTCAATGTTTCCCAATAAAGTCCTTGGGAACTCATTCCTCATAAAAGATAAGTGGTAAATCTTCATTCCAAGGAACTGAAGAGGAAAAGTATCCCAGGAAAAAAAAAAAAAAAAAACAGTTCTCAGAGGCTTTAATATGAAGATCCAATTTATAAAGATAAAGAAAGCTAAGGCAGAAGATTTGGAATGTAAGATGTCAGGATAAGAGAAATAAACATCTTACTTAACTTAATTCATTAATTGATGGTATTTTTGCCCACATGCTTCAGATGCTGAGTCTGATCTCTTTCAAAGCAAAATTTTAAAATATTGAAACCATGTAAGCCAGGAAATTGTCCAGAATACTTGACTAGATATACTAGAGATAGTAGAATACAAAGGCTAACAATAATTTGTCTTCAGTTTACCTCAAAATATTTGTAAATGATGGACATTGCTTCCAACTGGACTAAGAACAAAACAAAACAAACAAACAAACAAACAAACAAAAATAGATGAGCAGGAGGGGGAGGAAACTAAGACAGTTAGTCTATCTCTTTAATGGTAATATAGTCCTGATTTAGAATGGCTCTGATGGCCATTCTTTCGTTTTTGAGAGTGCCCCCTCCTTATCCCTGTAAGAACAGATCCCTGAGAAGAGATGGCCAGAGGACCAAAGGAGCCTGACATCTCAGAATTCTACCCCTGTGGAATAAATCTTAGAAGCTCTACTACAGGAAATAGTAATCCTAAGAAAAAACAGGAAATGAACAGAAGTAAAGTAAAAAGATTAAAGTGTTGACATATCAGAGTACTTTCTAGCATGGATCAGAGTAAGATCCAGCGTCCTTGAGCTAAGAACAAAGTGTAGCAAGTCAGGGAGAACTCTGAAATGAGCACCATGTTTATTAGCCCATAAGCCTTAAAAGTATGCTACTCTTCTCCATGGATAACATCATCCCATATCTACTTGAGTCTGAGTTTCTGGAATAGGAAGAGGGGATATCAGGTTGTCCACTCAGTGTGGCCAAAGTTTTTGATGAAACTTCTGCAATAAGAGGAGCATGGATTCTTTGTATGGTGTCTGGGGAAATCCCGAGTTCCCTATAAGAAATGAAGTGAATCTTGTGTGAAAATGTTCAGGAGATAGAGAGTGTAGAGCACTTTAGGAGGGTATCACTCTTCCCTTGATCAAACCCTGACCCAGACACCAGGAAAAACTGTCTTAATGGGCAGTCTGGCAAATGACCACCTTTTTCTCAACTTGCAAGAGTGAATGGTGACTCTGTACAGTCAAGGGGAAGTGTAAACACAGTCACGCTATTCCACAACAGGAAATGAAGCCATCTCACACGTGCTGAGCTGCGGTTATTGATGAGCTACTCTCAGACAATCAGATCATCCCTCTTCTCTCATTCTATGGGTGTGTGTCACCATCAGCCAATCTGCGTTAGTGTCTTTCAACATAGATCCTCATTTAGCATCAAAGATGCTCATCTGTACCCCTAGCACCACACAGAAGAAGGGAGACATGGGCTAGCTGCCTCATGTTCTGTCCCATAACTGAAGCTGGGCACCCAGAATCCTAGCAATGAGGAGATGCAGGGAACTCTCTTCCCCTAATACTTGTATCTTTTGTAGCCCAACTGACTGTAGACACACACACACACACACACACACACACACACACACACACTCACACACACACATTGTCTCTCTCTCTCTCTCTCTCTCTGTCCCTCTCACTCTCTTACATGTCTGGCAGGATGCCCAGATTTAACAAAGACACATAGAGGACACCCAATCTGTTAAATTTAAATTTCAGATAAACAGCAAATAATTGCTTTTTTTTTGGCTTAAATATACTTAAAAATTGCATAGACAGATTTCAGGGATTTTTGTTTATGCACATAGTGTGCCTCACCAAGGAGGGAACCCCACAGACAACAATGTCTCAGCATTTTCTCAGAAGGGTGGCAGAGGAGGAGGCAGAGGGAATTTTTTATATCAGAAATGGTGTAGGGTAGTAGGTATGGGTAGAAAGAATGGCAGAGCTGTTCAGTTCTGTCAGCCTTGCAATCATGACAGGTGATTTATTCTTTTTAAGATACAATGTCCTCAACTATAAAGTGGAGATAATTTCAATAATAGCAGCTGACATTTTCTGAGTACATACTAAGCAGGAGGCACTTTCTATAATCTTTACATGTATTGACTTATTTTATCCTTATGTCAGTACTATGAAGTGGATATAATTATTAGTATTCTCACCCATTTTATGTCTGGGGATCTAGGGCACTGAGAGGCCAGATAAGGGTTGCCCAAGGATAGAATTACTCAGCAGTAGAGCTGGGATGGATTAGAATTCAGGAAGAAAGTTTAACTCTGTAACACCTAGAAATAATGTGTCTATGGCATCAAGCCCAGGGATAGGTGTGTGCTCATCACTTAATCTGTGCTATTAGCAACTTTTTCAAAGGCAGTTCTGCCTGATTCTTGAAGAAGGCAAGGTACCACAGATGAAAAGATATGAGAAGATAGCCCCAAAGAAAAATTAGAGGTCTCTCCCAGCAGGAGCAAGTGACTAAACCCAACAGGTAGTCCCTATGACCACCCTCCCCCCTCTTGCCTCATCAGCTATGACAGAGAAAAGCCAAAAAGTTGGAGGTTTTGCTGAAATCCTTCTGACCTGAGAAGACCTTATATAATCATAGCTGGCACTAGCCTGGGGCCCTTCCATGGCTGTGAGACTCAAGGGGATGTGCCATCAGCAAGACTGCAAGGACCTGTCCTTTGATGGGTCTTTTGTCCATTTTGTCATTATTTGTCCATTCCTTTCTACAAAAGTACTTATTGAGCTCCTTCTGCATTAGACCCTTTGTGTGTTGGGCTAGGTTCTCTGAGTACCAGTGCAAACATGCCCTCATGCTGTCTGGGGGGGTAGACAGATCTATAAATATGAGGTGCATGCTGCAACAGCACAGGGGGCTCAGGAGTCAGAGGCATCAGGCTACTGAAGGCATAAAGGGCAGAGAGGGGTGGTAGGGAGACTGGTAAAGACTTGGTAGAGGCAGTGACGATGGCTTTGGACTTGGAGGTGGATTTTCATTGCCGACATTTGTTGACTTCCCGCTATGTGCTGGGGACTGCTCTACGAATCTTACATGTGTTAACTCATTCCATCAGAAGAGATTACTATTATTCTCATTTTACAGATGAAGAAAAACATAAAGTAAACCAAGTTCAAGTAACTGGTCCCAAATTATGCAATGATTATGCAACTGAGTTGGATTTCAACCCAGGCATCCTGCTTCAGAGTCCATGTCTTCTACCATTCCACTGTTCTAGCCAAACAAGAGGTTTCCTGGTTAGGAGGGAGGGAAAGTATCATAGCCTTAGACTAGAAGATGCATAGGAGTACCCACTATGAGGTGTGAGGAGAGACATGGTGGGGGCGGGACAGGAACCTGGAGAGCAAGGTGTACAAGACCTCCTCTGCTATGATGGTCATTTGGATTTGGTTTGTAGACTATGAGAAATCCCAGAAGGGCTTGAGGCAATGGATCAAGAATCAGCTTTGCATTTTAGGAAGATCACTCTGAAATAGGGAGGACACAGCAGACGAGAAGTTTGCTGGATGCTGAGAGACCAGTTAGAATGATTCTTGTAGTGATCCTGCTCAAATAACATGTCTGCCTGTGGGGTGGTATCTCGTGGTAGTTTTGATTTGTGTTTCCCCAATGATGAGTGATGTTGAGCATATTTTCATGTGTCTGTTGGACACATGGATGTCTTCTTTGGAAAAATGTCTGTTCATGTCTTCTTCCCATTGTTTAAATTGGATAATTTGTCTCTTGGGTCTTGGGTGTCATAAGCTCTTTACATATCTTGAATACTAGCCCTTTGTCAGATATGTCATTTCCAAATATTTTCTCCCATCCCACAGGTTGCCTTTTAGTTTTGTTGATTGTTTCCTCTGCTGTTCCGAAGCTTTTTATTTTGATGAAGTCCCAATAGTTTATTTTTGCTTGTTTCCCTTGCCTCAGGAGACACGTTCTAGAAAGAAGGCGCTACAGTCGATGTCAGAGAAACTGCTGCCTGTGTTCTCCTCAAGGATTTTAATGTATGTTAACTAACTGGAATTTAAATAAAAACTTAAAAAAAAAAGACTCATGTCTGCCTATATAGCAGTATACCTAGCATGCAGGGGTTCTTCAGGGAATTAATGTTATTTGAAAAGGATATTAAAACAGATGGGAACATATCTGCATTTGCTGGTACTTTAACTAAGAATTTTATCTCCAGGTGCAATAAGGCAATTAATTTTAAGACAAGATGATCCAATCACCGAAAATGGGTGTTACGGTTTCATCCTGGCAAACTCTAAACCTTATAATCCTTCCTAAATTTAACTGCAAATCTTCCTTGCTTTTCAATAAATATTTAATAACAGAGGATTGCAGAGGAAGGTTATATTTCAAGAATCCTAATTGCTCTAAAGAAAGCGTCTGTAGACGGAGGTATTAACACACCTAATTGCTGCTAAGATGCATTTATCAACCAAGATGCAAGCAATGATTCTTCTCATCTTTGGGTGGGTAGGGGCAGAAACTTGACAGCTGCATTATCTCTCACTCAGCTAGTTTAGGTCTTGCACTTTTTAGATCCAATTTGTCTTCTATTGATAGGCTGTGTAATCCAATCTAATTCTCTGTTTCATTAGTCGAGTGTATAATTTTCCCTTTATTCCTGTATACTATATTTAGATATTCACTCCTCTATTCCACACACACTCAGAGTTTTTAAAGTCAAAGTACCTACTGACACCTTATCCTCAGCTGTTTTTTTCTTTCGACTCAGCTGATTTATCCAAAACAGATATGCATTGAGCACCTCTTGGGGGCCAGGCACTATTCTCCTTCCTCAGCAAAGCAGTGAACCAAACAGATAAAGTCACTGCTTCCATCAGACTTGGACTAAAGTGGCGGAGATCAACGGTAAACTAATCAAACACATCAACATAGTGGAGTTGAACCACACAGATGGATTGTGCTAAAAGTTTTGGATTGTAATTCAAAGTCAAATGGATGAAAAAATGGATGAACTAATAACTTAAACTAATATTAATATTTTTCTAGATATCTGATTTTTCTTAGATTTATTAAATTAAAAACAAAGTGTGAAAGTTCTAGAATTGATCGCAGGGGCTTGGGGCACAGGCACAGGACAGTAGGTCAAAGAGTTCTCATTCTTGACTTCTCCATCAGTAATTCCAGTTTACTGGAAGATAGCTATTGTTATTTTATTGCGAAATATATTTTTATAACTTTCCCACACCCCCTCTAGATGAGTTCTACCACAAGAAACCTTAGATTTCTGTAATACCTAAAACAGCAACTCATATGTTCACAGAAACAATCAATTTTTTCCAGAGAAACTATCATGATTCAAAGTTAATCTGTTCCAAGGAAAGGAACTGGAATTGGTTACTGACATGCAATCATTCATTTCTTATTTTACCAACAGTAATTAAATTGCCCGGAACTGTTGTCATTTAACAGCCTATTAATTGACTAATGTGCATTACTTGCATTCAGAGCGTAGGTAAAATCCAGGGATTAAGCAACAAGGAAAAGAGATTTGTAAACTCTGCCTGTCATCCCAAAAGGGGTAAATTTACCTCCAATTGTAAGGTAATTTATAAATGTACAAGTTGTGTATGTTTCCGTAGAGGAGAACATGCCAGTCTGGAATTATAGGGGCAACAGGGGCCTGTAGCGTTCAGAGAGAGCCTCAGAGGTTGATGTCTTGAAACCCTACTCATGAGCAGAAGGACTTACTACCTTTGGATGGTGTTGACCAAGAAAGATGCCTCTTCTGTTCTGATTTATTTTCTTGTGAGTGATTTTATTCATTTTTGTCAATTCATCCCCAGACTGCTTTTAAGGCTTGTTTTTCTTTTCTTTTTAAGATTTTATTTACTTGACAGACAGAGAACATAAGTAGGCAGAGGAGCAGGCAGAGAGAGAGAGTGAGGAAGGGAAGCAGGCTCCCCGCTGAGTAGAGAGCCCAATGTGAGACTTGAACCCAGGACCCCAAGACCATGACCTGAGCCGAAGGCAGAGGCTTAACCCCCTGAGCCACTAAGGCATCCCATGTTCTTTTACATTCTTAGTAGGAGTAATTCCTGTTTTCCTAACACTTGTGTAGCACTTTTCTACATGCCCATGCTTTATGTTCTTTTCCAGCTTTAGAATCTTAAACATAAATGGTTTAAACATAAATAGAAACTTGTAGCACATTCTCAGCGTCCAGACTGTGCATTTGTCAGTCTGAAGTTTCCCCAGATCCCTGCATCTTTGAGTTTCCAGTATATCAAATAGGCCTGGAAGATGGAAGATATCAAATGATGTTCTACGAACTGAATTGGAATAGGAAATAATTTACAATTAATAAGGTCAAAAGGAAGTGACAAAATTGACATTCCTTAGCATTATTAAAAGTTGTAGTTCTGGGATCTTGTAATTTTAAATTGCTACTCTCTTTCACTCACATTTTCTTCAAGGCATTTTATCCCCGAAAAACGTTTCCATCAAATTACTCCCAGCGACATTAAGGGTCCGTGTCTCCTTTCTGAAGGCAGAAAACTTCCTCTCTGGCACTTCTGGTAGAAGGACTCTGTTAAGATCATGTCACCCTTGCCAGGAAACCTTTTGTCACTATGGTCCTAATCACGTACACTTCCTCCTATTTCTAAGTAGTGCATTCTGCTGACCTTTACCTGAGTAACATCTCCCTCCCCAGAGACAAAGGCTCTTGCTGCTCTGCAAGCAAGAGCAATGCAAAATGGAGATGACAACATCTCCTAACTTCCCGACATGTAAGGAAGCTGGAGAAAGACTTTGGGAACTTAAAGTATGGATGGGGCAGAATGAAGTAAGACGGCAGAGTTTTTCTGTGTACTTGGGATCCTTGATGACCCATTCTCTTTTGCTTCATATCCATCGTAGTTGACATTAAGTGATCTCCCATTTCCCCAGTAGAATTGACCCTCAGAATATTCTATGGACTCCTATTTCTTTTCTTTCTTTCTTTTTTTAAAATTTTATTTATTTATTTGACAGACAGAGATCACAAGTAGGCAGAGAGGCAGGCTGAGACAGAGAAGAGGAAGCAGGCTCCCTGCCAAGCAGAGAGCCCAATGTGGGGCCCAATCCCAGGACCCTGAGATCATGACCTGAGCTGAAGGCAGAGGCTTTAACCCACTGAGCCACCCAGGTGCCCCTGGACTCCTATTTCTGAACACTGGTTCTTTGTATAAACAATAAAAATGTAAAATAGTCATATAACCATGCATTTATGAAGTATAAATAAAATCCAAGGTATAAGATTAAGTTGTACATCCCTAAACACAAATTCAGAATTGACTTGTTTACTCTTAGCTAATTGCTGAGAAAGAGGCCTCTCTTATAAGTGGTCAACGTGGGGGATGGTTTTGTAGGTATGAATGGTATAATGTAAGAAATTATAAATGTAACTGTGCCCAATTAGACTGATATGTGACCTTTCATAAGGCTGAACCTCTCTTCTTCCATCCATGAAATGACAGGTTGAAACATGGGGCCTCTACGGTATTCCTCCACGAGTCTTTGTAAATTAAATAGAACTGGCTGTGTTAATGGAAAGGGGAAACTGGCTTTGTGCATTTGTCTGAAATCAAGACCAGCTCTAATCAAACTTTTCCGAAGAGAATCAAATCTATTTTGCCTTTCTTTATAGATTCTGTGCAAAACATTTTAATACTCCCCACTTCCTCCAAACCAAACTAGCCTTAGGATTAACTTTACCAGGTTCCCGTGTCAATATTTTTAATCAGCTGACTTTTGTTTTTAAGGTCAAATCTCTGTTACAATGCAAAACTCAAGTATATGTTTGTGAAAGGCTGTTAGAAGAGGGAATAATGGTTAAGTAGTTCATCTTGAATCCCTTCAAAACACATTCTCTCAGAAATCAGAACTATGAAGCCCCAAGAGATGCAGATTTCCTGTGATACATTACCAGAGTTCCCACAGAGTGACATCTTTCCACTATCCAACCACAGACCTTCAGCCACTATCTATCTTCTGCTCTTTAATTCTATGAGATAACTTGATTCAGTGCTTACTACTATATATACATAGAAAGTTGTATCAAAGCACTTCACATATGCCATCGCTATTCAACATCCGGGGTGTGGGTTCCAGGCCCTTTCTCCACATAACTTCCAAGAAACCATGAGAGGTTCCAGTCAATACATTTCTGTCTCAGAGGCATGTGATTCTAAGTCTTATTTGTAATTATGGAGTGAATAGTCTCATTTCATAATAAAGAGATGGCTACCATCAGGAGAGACTCAGGGAGTTTTAGAAAGGCTGACGGACATTTCTTAATGTGCTGGATATTAAGCAGAATAGATTCACTCATTTGCCAAAGGTCAAACAGCATCTAATACAGGAGAGTATTGCCTGGTCCAGTACAACCCCATTGAACACAATAAGTAAATTCATTCAGCTGATATATGGATAGTGTCCCGAAATTTTAATTCGAAGAACTACACAGTGCATTTTAATAACACATTGCTGATTTGTGAATTTTCTAGGAGAATCCATTGTATATCATAAGTTGATGGTTCAACTAATGCCTCTGTAGAAATCTGTACTCTGAGCAGCCAGACTGTCTGGCTTATAAATTGCAACATTATTTCTCCTAAATCCCCAACATTCATGATTTCATTTCAGTAAAACAGTAATTTAAACAATGACTAAATGTGTAAGAAGAAAATACATTGAAGGCTATAGAACAATTTATTAATAATGGTAGGACATTTTCTGCAGTACTTTTAATGCATCACTCAGTACTGTATTGATTCAGCATCAAAGTTCTTGGAAACAAGCCTCTTACCAATATCTAAGATCCTGATGTTGTAATTGAACTAGAAAATGTAAGATTTCTACTGTTCCTGCTGAGAATTCTTCCCAATAAATGTGTGTTTTCCACTGGGGCTAAAACCACTGCTACTTGTGTTTTTAATTTTTCCTCCTGTTTCTTTTTTGTATTATTCAGTTTTCTTTTTCTCTCTCCTTTACCAGAAAAACAGACATATGAGACACTATTTATTCCGCTAAGACAACTTGCACTTTAGGGGGCCATTTGAATGATAAACTTTGTTATAACTTATAGTCAGAAAATCACCAGTGTGCTGCATGAAAGAACTGGAAAATGTATTACTGTTTAACTCTATAAAGGTGGTTGAGTGGAACTTTTGGTGGAAATGGGATTTCACTATTTCTCCCATTGTTTCACCTGGTTTAAAAAAAAAAGTTTCAGAAATGTCTCCATTTGTAGCCTCATTGAGGAAATAGGACGTGTACCTCTGAACTTCAGTAGAGTATGGGAGAATTTTGTATTAATGCATTAGCACCACAGTGTTGTTTTCAGGGAGGACAAAGAACACTCAATTAAGGCTATGATTGTGATTCTAGTGCTTAGTAGACATGTGACTTGGGGGTAAGTGTTGTTATGTCTTTGAGCATCTCAGAGTGAAGGGATTCGGGGGAGATCATCTCTCAGGACCTCCCACTGCTGTAACATTACACTGGCTGAGTGTTTTCAGGAGCTTGAGGAACATAAAAAAGAGCTATTTGAAGGAAGCTGACTAGAGCATTCAGCATGGAGACTTGAGCCCTTTCCAGTGGAATGAAATCCTTCTAACAAGAGGCGTGCTTGGGAAAAGCAGTATGATGAGTCTCATTGGGATGGGAAGGGACTTGGCTCACTCTGTCATAGAAGTAGAATCTCTTCATGGGGTGTTGGGACTGTAGATCCAGGATATCGTAGATGCTGTGGTGTGCTGCTCACACTCCCCCTTCAGGATAGAGACATTCATCCATCAGTGACCTGAAAGTATTGACTTAATGGTATTTCAGTCACATCCTTTGGTAGGAATTACTCTCAGATTAAAAGAATTGTTTTAATCCAGGTTTTCTCTTTCTGGGAATAGAGTGCTTCTAATAACCATTCAGTGTAGGGAGAGTATAGAGATTTATTTCTTTTGTTTCAACTGGAGACAACCCTGAAGAATGATTAGGATGCCCAATAAGACTGTGGGATCCTTGAGGCTTCTGCTGCAAATGCATCACACTTTACTCTGCCAAATTTTGCTTCCCTCATATCTTTCCAGATGATGGACATGAGAGCACTCTCCAGTAAATTTCTTAGCCAAAAGAAGGGAAATAGAAGCTTTAGTGTTAAAGACCCATGGTTTGAGGTCAGGGACAGTGGGGTAACAGGCAGGAAAGGATAGGACAAAGGAACCTCAAACTGTTGGATATCACCCAATTTGAGTTAGTATAGATGATATATTTGAATAAGGTACTTCTTCTGTCCAAAATAGAAATAACCCACTTAGGCACTTTGGGGGAAGTCTCTGTTAGAAGGCAGTAAATATTTTAGTAGAGGGAGTTTTAGACAACAAACGCAGTGATTGCCATGGTGTTTTACACTGATAGAACGAGTATGAACCCAGTGGGGGGTGGGGAGACAGGGGTGCTTCTGTTGGAAGAAGTCTACAGAAGTACATGGTGTTTCTGAGGAATGAAATCCAATCCAGCATGGGTGGAAAAAAGAGCACTCCCAAATCTTAACAAGCATCACTTTCTGCCAAGAAAATAGTCAGAACTCATGCCATATGGTTCTTAGCTATGACAGAAATCTGCAGAGAGAGGAACAGAAAGAGAAGGAGAAGAAGAGGAAGAGGAGGAAGAAGGAGGAGGAGGAAGAGGAGGAGGAGAGAGAGAGAAGGAAGGAGGAGGGGAAGAGGGGGAAGAGAAAACAGAGGGGGAGAAAGAGGAAGAGGAAGGGGAGAGGGAGGAGGAGGAGGAAAGGGAGAGGAAGAGG